>NC_139219.1:86203922-86803922 GCF_055691185.1 Crinia signifera | reverse complement strand
TTTGCTAAGTCTGCCTTTATATTTTTAAGGAGTGGAAGAAAGTTAAGTTGGAAAAGCTTAGAGTTATTTTTAGATATCCAGGTACCTAAATATTTAATATGGTCATCATGCCAATGGAACGGGAATGTCTTTTTAATTCCCTCAACTATGTTGGTTGGGGTCGATATATTCAGTGCCACAGATTTAGTGTAATTGATTTTAAAATTTGATAGGCGGGCGAATCTCTCAAATTCTAACATCAAAGAGGGCATTGAAGTGACTGGTTCTGTTATTGACGCCAGTAGGTCGTCTGCATATAGGGCTAACTTGTGTTCTGTTTTCCCTATCTGGACGCCTTTAATGTTTTGATTCATTCGGATTGCTTGCGCCAGAGCCTCCATACACAAGACGAAGATTAAGGGCGAGAGGGGGCATCCCTGGCGTGTACCGTTGCTGATACTGAACCGGTCAGAGAGCGCTCCATTCACTCTCACCCGCGCGGAAGGGGAGCTGTAAAGTGCTAAAATACGGTGGTAGCATTTCGGTCCTATCCCGATATGTTTGAGCACGGCTTCCATAAATGACCAGTCTATCCTATCAAACGCCTTTTCGGCGTCCGTTGATAGGAGTATCGTGTGGATACCTTGGGATTTCACAAAATGTATTAGGTCTATTGTTTTGGTCGTGTTGTCTTTAGCCTCCCTCCCAGTCACGAAACCCACTTGGTCTTCATGAATCAGCCCCGGTAAAAGGGAACCTAAGCGCAGTGCAATAAGTTTGGCGTAGAGCTTTATATCAGTATTCAAGAGTGATATTGGCCTGTAGCTGTTACACTGGCTAGGGTCCTTACCCTCCTTAGGGATTATCGTGATGTGGGCTTCTAGGCTTTGGGGAGTAAAGGGGGTGTCATTCGTGACTGAGTTGCAGGCTTTTAAGAATAGGGGCATCAAGAGGGGACGAAAAGTTTTGTAGTAGCTTATTGTGAAGCCGTCCGGACCGGGGCTTTTCCCAGAGGGGGTATGTTTGAGAGCGCTCTCCAGCTCTTCTATCGTAAAGGGTTGGTCGAGCCAGTGCATGTCTGTTTCCGAGATCCGAGGGAGGTGTACTGATGTTAAGTATTCCTCAATCTCCCGTCTACGTTCTGGTTCTCCCACCCTGGGGGAAATTCCCTTTAGGTTGTATAACTGGGTATAATAATCCTCAAAGGCCTTCGCGATCTGTGGGAAGTTATAGATCTTTTTACCTGTACGGTCTGCTATGTGGTGAACGTATGCTTGGGCTCTTTGGGACCTGAGTGCTTTTGCCAGCAAAGTGCCGGGCTTGTTCCCCCAAAGGTAGAACTTGTGTCTAACCTTGCGTAGTTCCTGTTTTGTTTTTTCTCTCAGCAATTGATTGAGAGAGGATCTGACCTGAGTGAGTTCGGAGAGCGAATCTGGTGAGAGGAGTGTCTTGTGGGTTGATTCCAAGGCCTTAATTCGCTCTAGCAATTCTAACTTCTTGGCTTCTTTTTCTTTTTTTAGCAAGGATCCTAATTGTATGCATTTCCCTCTTAATACACATTTATGCGCCTCCCAAATGGCAGTCGCAGAGGTTTGCTCGTTGTCATTATGAGAAATGTATTCTGTAATAGCAGATTCTAGCTCCTTCTTGGCTCTAACATCTGAGAGCAGTAGCTCATTAAGACGCCAGGACCAATTCCTAGGAGGGGCGAGGGGCATCCGAATCTGAATACTGATAGGGGCGTGGTCTGACCATGTTATATGTCCAACTTCGCTCCCGACGAAGTGTTGAAGGTGGAGATGGCTCCCTAGGAAGTAGTCAATGCGGGAGTATGCTGAGTGAGGGTGAGAGAAAAATGTATAGTCTTTGGTCGAGGGGTGATGTACTCTCCATACGTCCACCAATTGATATTCATGGAGGAGCTGTTTAACCTTCCGATGGTCTCGTGCGCGTAAGGACTTGGGGGGGTTGCAATCTAAGAGGGGATCTAGTGTCCAATTAAAATCCCCGCCAAGGATGAGACATCCTTCCTTTAACGGTTCTATAAGTCGGAGAATTTTACTCAGAAATTGCCGTTGTTGGGTGTTAGGGAAGTAAACATTGACTAGCGTGTATTTTTGGGAGAAGAGTGTGAATTTAAGCAACTGACATCTCCCCTCAATCAACTCATGATGAGAGACCTCTATAGGATGTATGTCGCGGGATAGTAGTATGGCCACTCCCAGGGTCTTCCCTAACGGGTTATTACTAGTGTGAGTGACAGGGTAGTAATGATTAGCAAGTTTAGGCGCCATCCCTTTCTTGAAGTGGGTTTCTTGAATGAAAGCCACATCTGCCCTTCTGGCCCTGAGCTCTCTGAGTAAGGTGGACCTTTTTTCTGGGACATTTAGTCCTTTTACGTTTAGGGATAGGAGATTAAGAGTGGGTGTGTTAGGCGTCATAAGAGTTAAGTGACGGGCGGAAGAGAGATTTTGTACCTTGTCCCCCTTGAGTTCCTGTACTTGTGTCGCGTGAGGTCCCCGGCCAGAGGAAGGGAAGAGGGAGGAGAGGAGGGGAGGAGGGGGGGAGAGGAAAAGGAGAAAACATGAAAAACATATAACAATACTTATTCTGTAGACATCTGAACAACAATCTAAACATATTATTCAAGCAAGTAACATAGCCACTGGCGGGGCCAGCGATGCCTTGTGCCAGCATCGCCTTCCTGCACTTCTGTGGCTCACCCTAACTGGGGTGCGCAGCTACTGCGACCCACCTTTTCTGTGCGTAAGCACACTGCTACAAAACTCAAATTTGTTCGGCAATATTGAAACTGAACAGTAGGTGAAAAATGACAAACTGCAACTGAGAGTTGATTAATGTGAAACAATTAACTTGTAAGAAGCCCATTAAGGGCCTATGATGTACAGGGATCCTCTTAGTGACTGTAATGATGACATAGCACATCTGTATGTAACGAGGTGTATAAAAAAGAGGGCAAAAAGAAACGGAGAGGGGGGGGGGCAACCTAGCTTCCTAACAAAGGAGTTGTGAGACAAGGGGGGGAAGAAGCCCGGAGCGAGGGGAGAGGGAGGAGCTAATTTAAAATCAACTGGTCCTCTACAGTATCTTCGCCAGTTTCAATATTCCCGGTGGTCCCCTTGGGAAACTACCATGTAAAGTATTCTAGCTTTATCTGGTTCCGAATGGGGATCCCTCCCTCTTAACTGAAATTTTCCATTATACTGAGAAGAGAAAAAGCAGAACAGATAAACAAATTATAAACCTTCAACCCATTAGAGTTCTTACGGTCTCAGCCCCAGCGATGTCCCATCTCCGATTGAGTACACCTTCTATTTAGTTTAGTCCTCAGGTTATGGAGTCCCGGTTTGCTGGGCTATTTACAGCAGCCCTTCTCGTGTCACTGTCTACCGTCGTCCATGGCTGGTCATGTAACGGCGGCGGAGGTGGATCTAATCTGGCCATTAATTGGGTCCACTCGTTGAGGTGCGGCTTAGGGATGTTTAACGTTGAACAAAAGTTCTCCAGGTCAGCCGGGTCTTGCAGGGTAGCTTGTCTTCCGTCATGTGACGCTTGGATGCTGAGTGGGAAGCCCCATCTAAATCTGATCTGGTTCTGTTTCAGGAGATCTGTAAGGGGCTTAAGCATACGCCTCTGCTGGAGTGTAGACCAGGATAAATCTGGAAAGATATTTATCCTGTCGCCGTTAAATTCGATGGCTTCAAGTTTCCTTGATCTCATCAGGATGGTCTCCCGGTCTCTATGGTAATGTAATCTGCAAATGACATCTCGCGGTCTCTCTGACTGTAGGCCCCTGGGTTTCAGGGCTCGGTGAGCCCGATCGGACACGATGTTGGAGTCTGGGTCTGCCTCCAGGATCTCATTGAAGATCTTCGTTAGGGCGTCTATCAGCCCAGGGCCTTGGATGTCCTCAGAGAGGCCTCGTATCCGCAAGTTATTCCTCCTCCCTCTGTTGTCAATATCATCTATCCGACGTTGAAGCAGTTTTAGTTCTTGGGCGTGTGCCGCTGTGACCTCCCGTAGTTTATCTTGGAAAGTCTCAAGCGAGTCCGTGCGGTCTTCCAGAGTCGCCACTCTGTGTGATGTCTGGGCAAGGTCTGCTTGGATAGCCGAAACTTCCTGCTTTATTGATTCTCGTAGGGATTGTTCCAGATCGATAAAGTCCTTTTTAGACGGGAGGTCCGCTTTGGTGGGTAAGGTACGGAGATACGATAAGACCTCTGACAGGGTTACTTCAGAGCTTTGGGGGGGATGAGGGTCTGGAGGGGCCTCCATTTGGAGCGGATCTCTTGGTGGTCGAGAGTTCTCCGAGGGTGGTAATGATTCCTCTGCGTGCAGATCTGAGGCTGGGGTAAGGTATCTAAAGATATTCGTTCTTTGTTGGTTTTCACCTTGGCTTTTAGGTACCGGCGTCTGGGAACTCCGTCTCGTTTTCCCCATATGTGGATGGTGTACTAGGATCCCTAGGTTTTGGCGTTCAGAAAGGATTAGTGGCTTGTCATTGTTGGTTCAGTAGTATGCCGAAAAGGGGGGTGGGAGGCAGTGTCAACACCACCCCATCGCGGGCGGGTGATTAGGGGGTCATGACTTGGCCGTTAAATGATTAGAGTCTCATTAGTGCGGTTAGAGGCCCGCTGTAACGGAGTGGGAGGTTATCTGAGCCTTGTGTGTGCTTCGTTCCGTCACACTGCAGGGGAGTTTGTTAGGCTAGGAGAGTAGCCTTGAGGAGGGGAGGCTTCCAGCACGCTGCCAAGTGCTCCGTGTTTCGGGGTGTCCCCAGAATTTAAGTCCCCCGATCTCCACCGGCCTCTTCTAATTTTATGTTACTGGGCTCTTACAACTTAGCAGGTGAACCAGGTCCAAGGCTTCTGGTCAAAAAGATATAGAAACTGTTCTCTAGGCTGTTGGTGAGTATACAGATGTAGTTTTACTGATCGGCCACAAGATGGAGCCTATTGCCTGTGCTGATTGCAGATATACTAAAGCAGTGGATGCAATATTGCAGGGCAAGGTTTGTGAAAGCAATGTTCAGGGAAGGTGAGTCTGCGTGAGCCCTTCTTGTATTGTCCTGCTAGAGCCAGGTCCCTAGGGAGAAATGGCAAGTGTCTGTTTTCCAGACCGGGTGTGGGTAATTCCAAGTATCGGAGAGACACTGGAGGGAGGGGGAGGGAGGGGGGATGAGAGCCCCGTTAGAAATACAGGCGCACAGGAGGGGGGAAGTGCACTTATGAGGTTGTGCACAATAAAAGGGTTGCAGCCACTTCAGGGGAGTCTCTGAAGGAGTGCTGTGCCCACCTGCCAGGTAGAGTGTCCAGGCCTCCTCACCCCTCCTCTGTCCTGCCGCGATGTCACCTCCGCGTTCTTGACGGCGGCCGCGGTTCCCCGTCACTCTCCCCTTTCTGCGCCTCAGATCTTGGCCCGACCAGCCCTGGGTGCTAGTCGGGGGCTTGTGGGGGGCCTGGGAGGGTCTGCAGACGCAGCCTGTCCACCGCGCGCCACGTCCGCTCCCCGTCTCCGTCCCCCGGCGTCCGGTGCTAAATTGAGGCCCCGGCTTCCGCGATTTACAGGCCGCAGCCTGCAGGAGGGCTCAGCGTTCTCCCCGGCTCTGCAGCTTGCTCGCGCTTTGGGCGCTTGTGTTCAGGGGGGTCTGGGGGGACCCTCTAGGGAGCTTTTAGCTACTAGTATGGGGATAATAGTGGCAGATTATCCCTTCCTTGAACGGAGCTCCACGGGGATGCGTCCGAACAGAATGGCGCCCAAGCCACGCCACGATGCATGCTTTTTAATAGATTTTCTGTTTCTCCATTTTCCTTTCAACATGCTAAATATAGAATCTTTTCTAATCTGGGTGTATCGGTTTTTAAATTAGGAAAAATGTGACTATGATTTTCTTGTTTAAGAAGAATTGGAGGCAGCAGGTCCATGAAACCAAGCAGACTGGTCACAGCTAGTAATTTGGGAATATTTTATTCTAAACCTATTCATTTCAGCACACTAGGAAAATGAATTATAGGAATATGTCCATGGGAGATATACACTATAACAGCGATTTTCAACCTTTTTACCTTGCGGCACACTAAATGAGATTTTAAAATTGCCAAGGTACACCATGAGATCCCTACAGGGCAAAACACATTGGCCCCCACAGGAAAAAAACAACAACTATTGGCATAAAAAACAATCACAGTGGTCCCCACAGTTAACAAAAATACAATGCATTGAACCTTTACATGAAAAGAAGAGACCAGAAAATAACAGTTGAACTGGTGGTGGCTGTAAACAGGTTTGGGCATCTCTAGCTCTGGTGGCACACGAGAACAGCTCACGGCACACTAGTGTTCTTCCTTTTCGCTATACAAGAAGAAGATACCTTTTATATGTTTGCTCCAACCTTTTTTGCTTGTGAGTAGTGGTACGCCTTCCCCTGCGGATAAATGGTCACTAGGCTGACACCTTTGAAGTTCGACATACATTAGGTCGACCACTAAAGGTCAACAGGGTTTAGGTCGACACATAAAATGGGTCAACATGGCTAAGGTCGACAGTGTCTACTTACGTCGAAATACGGGGCAAAAAAATGTGAGTCTCATGTCGATCTTCACATTGTCGACTTAATGATTGTGTCGAACTTCCGTTCTTTTGAGTGTCGACCTTCCCATTGTCAACTTAGTGCTTGTGTCGACCTTACGACCCTGTTGACCTTAGCCATGTTGACGTATTTAAGGTGTCAACATAAGCCCTTTCAACCTAATGTATGTCGACCCATACCCACCCACCCACACATCTTCAGTACATCAGCTTCTATGTATGTTGTGACAGGCATTAAAGAACCTTTTGTACGTGTTCTGATACTTATCTCTCTGTGAGTTATGGCACGCTCATAGGGATTTCTACACCAAATAGAAACCTTGATATGTATATCTGTTTGTATTTTATTGTGAGTTGTGCTATGCCAGACAGCACGTATCAGTGTGAAAGCTTTCTCCTGTATGCATCTATTTCTGTGTAGAAAATAACAACCATTAAGACTGTATAGTGGTGAAAGTCTCCCATTCAACACCTCTGACTTCAAGGACAACACTTAAGGTCCATACACACTGGGCGACTATGCCCAGCGTGTATGGACAGTGATGATGACAATCATCGCTGGGGAGAAAGCCGCTTAGTGCATACACACTGAGCGGTTTTCCCCCAGCCCGACGTTGACGGAGGGGGGAGGATGGCGTTGCATAGCGGAGCGCTATGCAAAGCCGTCCTGAAAGCCGCTCATCTGCTGGTATAACCAGCAGATGAACAGCTTTCCCCGCGATGTTGTGGCAGCGCTCACCGCTCATCGCCGGGCCATACACACTGGGCGGCTTTGAGCTGAAAGCCGCTCAAACCTGCTTTTTTGAGCAACTTTCAGCTCCAAGTCGCCCAGTGTGTATGGGCCTTTAGGGACTTTTTAGCTCTATATAGTATATATTTAGACATACTACACATTTTGTGTTTTATTGTTTTTCTTACATGTACATTGTCTCGAACATCCTTCTGAATATCTCACACACAGACAGGAAAGTACCCTTTTTAATGTTAGCGCTTTTTTACTTTTCTATTTACCACTCTCCTCCTTTTACAATCTTTTGGTAGCTGATCCGTCTCCGTATGTGCGGCAAGAAGACCAACATTTACAGGCAAAGTAACATTCTGTGTTTCAAGCATTGACTATAGGATCTCGGCTTATAGGCGCAGCCAAGCAATAGTGTCCTCTGATGGAATAGGTACGATAAAAGGTAGCAGGTATCCACTGTGAACATGGTGGGGGCCAACTCTTGCTACCAAACAGGGTAGCACCTACTTTTGTGCCACATGGGTACATGACAGGGTGAAGGGTGCAAGATGGGCTGCCATTGCCAGCATTTGCAGTTTACACCCTTTGCAACAGTTGTATTCAACCCTAAGTGAAGTGATCACTGACCAATTTTATTACCATTTGTAACAACGTTTGCTATTTTGCACGATGTTATAAAATATGCTGAATTTGTTTATGTTTTTTTTTGTTTTGCTTTGTCCTCAAATATTTTTCGTTATAACCGTGAAATATTCTTCATATTGGCAGATAATGAAGCCTAATTCCTGTAACTTCAGAGCACTCCATTCAACCTCTCCAGAGTGCAGTAGTAGTGTGCTTGAAACCTATCCATCAAACATTTGGCATTGTTTAAAAACCAGGAATGACGACAAAGTCCTGCGCAGATTGTTCCCAAAAAACTTTTTTGATGATGCGAAAAAGTTTTTTGGACCAATCTGCGCATTACTTTGTCATCATTCCTGGTTTTTGTAGTGATTGTAGCACTAATTTTGTCTGATAATAACCTTCAGCAGAGGTAGCGCTAGATAGGTGTCAACCTGCATTCATTTGGCATTGTTCGCCTCTTAACACCTCCTCTTACATGTTTCGCTCATGCAGTGGCGTAACAAATGTGATAGATAGATATAGATATATATAGATATATCTATATATATATATAGATATATCTATATATCCTAATTGATTTATGTATCTGGGAAAACAAATACTGAGGAATTCAAGGAAAGACCACAATGATAGGGGGCATTCCATATGGAACACCCCTGGCCAAATGCTACACAAAATGAAGACAAACATTCGACACTTGAAATTCCCTCCATTTACTATAATTTTTCTACTAAAATAGTGCATATACATGGGACTTTGTTACATTTGTTTAAGTACCTAGATATATTCTTTTTAGCAGAGGTGTCGCACATAAGGTGATGGATGCATGTCATTAATTACTTCCCAACTGTCCTGATTTAGGCATGGGTCCAGTCCCATAAGCAAGTGCAGCATTCAAAACAAGGGACTAGATGGGTGAACTTGTCAGTAGCATTTGTCACACCCCGGCGACACATGGTCATGCCCCTTTGTCATGTTTCCCCCTATGATGTTAATTTGGAAGGTGTGCATGCAACTGAAACTACAGTATATAGAACAGAAAATCCTTGTCCTTTTGTTTTGGAGAAAAGGTACAGTACAGTATATGCACAGTTCTGCAAAAACTAACTTTGTAGACTAGACTTATATAATGTATCATCAAAAATGTTTATTAAAACAAATTGTTCTAAGGGAAGGGCACAGAATAAAGAATATGGGTCTGGGAAGAGAACAAACTTGGTGATGCTAGTCATAAATCCAACAAAAGATTACAACAGCATTTAGAATGTTCTAGAAAACCATACTAAACGTAACACCAGGGTCGCAGCACCAGGGTAGTCCAAAAATGGTGTGGCTTTGTGTAAAGGAGGTTTGGCCTTACAGGAGGCCCAATTACATCACTAAAGGTCAGGGGTCGCCCCCAGTTACCTCACCCAGCAGTGCCAGTTCATTCTAGGAGACCAGATCCGAGTTCTGCAAGTTAACGTCACAGTGCAGCGCTTAGCTTCCGTCATTGTGGAGAAGTCAGTATTTTGAAGTCAACCCCCCTGCAAAGATGACACTTGGGTGCAGCCACTCACCCCTTGAAGATGGTATCTGCCACCTTTTATAATTTAAATGAAATCCTCTTTATGCATGTGATTATTATCCTTTATTTATATGGTACCACTAGGGGTCTGCAAAGCGTAACAATCACATGAACAGAAACCGTATAAACTAATCTAGAAAAAAGTGACGGTACTTATGTAGTATCTGGGCGTCCGATTTAGAAATCGCATCGCATCGCATGCGACCAAATTGTATGCGATGCGATGGTCAAGATTTTTCCATAGGATTCAATGTTAAAATGGTCTGAGTCCATTTTAACATAGAATTCAATGGGAAAAAGGGGTCCTTTTCCTTTCCCCACTATCCAAGTGGGCATGGAGTTGGATATAAACCTGTGGCGAGCGTAGCGAGCCACCGAGCCCGAAGCGTGGCGAGCGGACACAGAATACTTTTAAAGAAATATGCGTTCGCTCGCCACGCTTCGGGCTTGGTGGCACGCTGCGCTCGCCACACTATATAAAATCAACTCTATGCCCACTTGGATAGTGGGGAAATGAACAGGACCTTCTTAACATTGAATCCTATGCAAAATCGCATTGCATCGCATCTGATTGTATGCCTTAAGGTAAGGCATACAATCACAAAATCGGCAGCCCAGATACTACATAAGTACCAAAGTGACTTACAGGACATTGCAGGACATGGACAAGGTTTATAATCACTGCTGCATCAGCAACCATCATTCCCAGACAATCCGCAGATGAACCCAATGGTTAGGTCATTGCTGATAGTGGGGAGGAAATGTAGGTATAAGTGAGGGAAGGAAAGTCACAGAAAGGAAGCTCATGAGGCACATTCATACTTAATCCCTGTTTAGGAAACAATACTCCTGAAATACCCAACTTCTGTCAATTGATGAAAACGTTTAACACCCCCCGTAGAATCCTGCTATCTTGGCATGGAAATTCCCCACAAAATAAGGCAGCATTTGCACTAATTGCACTTCTGAATTGTGATAATCCAAATTCCAGGATCCCGGGGTGGGTGATTGATGTGTGCATAAGCATATAAATACTATAATTTATTAGTATACTTGTAAATAGATAATGATGGATCCCATATGTTGTATTTATCCTTGCCGCTAACTGTAGATTTAGTCACTGCACATTCCTGTGGTGTCTGCTGTGTGTTATAAGTATTTCTAACTGGCGGTAAGGGAACCATTAATTTAACAAATTTTAAGGGTTGTGCAAGATGACTTATCTGCTAAAATGAACCTTGGGGAATTGACGTTCCTTACTCCTTAACTATTGTGTTACAGCCATTCATCAAATTATTTAAACATTAGTATTTTATTTGTATGTCTATTACCACCTTTGTCAATTTCCAGGATCTTTGTAGTCTTTAAAAACGTATTTTAATTAAACAGTTATAGGGCTTTAAAAAAAATGGCACCAAAGATTTAGTTTAAAGACTCCAAGGTTGTCCACAAAGAAGGGATAGAGGGGATGGAGTGACTTAAACACAGAAACTTTTATGGAGTTCATCCCAAACACTGAGATTAATCTTGATAAATCGGACATAGAGAGATCACTGTGGTCTAAGGTGGAGGTAAAGCCATGCTTTGAATTCCAGAAAATGTTTGTGTAATAAGGCATTGTCTTCCCAATGTGTAGCATGTCACAGGTTATGTCAGGCCCTAACTTGACTGAGAAAATAACGTAGAAAGGTGATAGGCAATAATGGTAAGTGGTCTTGGTCCCAAATATTTTTGTAATCTAGGTTTTTATTTTTCCATGTAAATTGGTTGCAGGCAATTTATAGAGTGGGCATACTATAGCCAGATACATCAGCGAGTAAAGGGAGAGCATAGTGCTGAAGTGGCTGCATACACTGAAGCTTAATTAGTCACATTGAAGAATATACCATAGAGCTGGTGCAAGTTTGTATGGTAGCATCTAAAGATGCACCAAGTGTAATTATATAGTCAATAGATGCTCAAAGTGGGCATCTCAGTCCTATTTAGATATCTGCACACCAGGGAAGGCCTGATCTAGCATCAGAATAAAGTTCCAGAGACTACTCCAAAAGGTGCTAAAGCTGTAGCAGCAGCAGCAAGCAACTCCGAATCAAGTCCTTAATCACTCACAAAAGACAAAACATCTGCAACTCCCATAGGGGAGGTGCAGGTGTCAATGATACAACCTATTGGGCAGTATTCAATGAGAAAATTCTCCGTGCATGGAGAGCGTTTTATTTCGCTCTCCATGCACTCTCCGTGTTTTTGCGGAGATTCTCCATGTTTGGAGATTCTCCGTCACGGCACTTTATCCACTATTCAATGTGGCTGATGCTCGCCGCCACTCGCGGCGAGTCTTAACCCCTGCGGCAGGGAGCTTTCAGGGAGCCGGGGGACGGAAGCAGCCAGAGAGATTAAAGTCTCCCTGGCTGCTCCAGAGGAATGTGGAGGGGAGGGGGCTCCCCAGGACCCAGGCAGCACAGGCTGCCCCCCCCCTATAGCCAGCGGGGGACCCAGTATTCACTGCACCCGATCGTGCATATTAACGATCGGGTGCAGTGAATATATGAATATCTAATGAGCGGCTCGAGCGCTCCGGCCCCCTGCTGGCTGCACTGTGTAAAAAAAAAAAAAATTTTAAAAAATATATTTTTTAAAATTAAATATATATTCATGTGCTTATAAGCACATGAATAAAAATAACATGCCCCTTCACAGAAAAAAAAACTGATTTTTTTACACCAAAATTTAAAAAAAAACCTTTTAGTTTAAAAGTTCACATTCCAGCTCCCCATCAAAAGATGGAGAATTGCTACACGGAGAGACACGGAGAAAATCACTTAGAAAGACGGAGAATATTTCACATTGAATAGGGTTGCTCGCTTTTGGAGAGCAAAATGCTCCATCCAAGGCGAAAAAAGCAAAAATTCTCCATAAAACACGGAGAATTTTCTCATTGAATACTGCCCATAGTGTCTGAAGATGCTCAAAGTGGGCGTCTGTGTTATGGAAGACATTATACAAGCAGTGGTTGGATACTTCTTGGTGAAGGTATGGACTGGGTGACATAAATACGTACAAGTATATTTTGCACTTTACTACTAGGGGCTCTTAGGTAGGAGCTGCAACAAACCTGTAGCTATACTCAATACCCACTAAATAATACAAGGAACATAGGTGTTTGAGTGCTTAATATGGATTGCCACTGCATGTAATTACAGTAGATAAATGTACATTGTTTTGAATCTGTGATCTCTAATACGTACCCTTTTCACACCGCAGATATAACCCGGTATATTGCCGATTTTTAAGCATGTCAACTCAGATCTAGGTGCAGTGTGAAAGCTCCATTGTCAAAATACGGGGTCAAAAAACCCAGTAATTCAAACAGTGTTAAAAGAAGGATCCTACACTGGTCAAAGCCAATCCATTTTGCAGAGTAAAAGCCTCCGACCTTGTATTTTGCACACATGACTGTGCCACAGGAGGTTATAGGCTGTCTCCCTGCCTGATGACACAATCCTGAATCAGGAAACAAGAGAATTGGCATTGGAAGTACACGACAGAGCATACAGTTATGGCAACATGGACTGATGAGGAGGGGAGGGAGCTACTTAGATTAAGAGGGGAGGCAGACATTGCCAGACAAATCACTAGCACTGTAAAGGATTCTCTAATATATAAAAAATATTTGAAATTGATACAGTATATAAACCTCAACAAACTGGTTTATTTTTAGCTATAATACAAAAGGTAAGCCATAAAAGTTTATTACAAATGACATTACTCTGTTTTCTATAGGTGAAACGGGTTCAGTGAGAAAGGCATCAACTCGGAAATAACCACAATGCGATGTGAAAGGGGTTTAGCTTGCTCAGGCCCATTTCAGAAATGTTTTCAAATACCGGGTTAGAGCAGGGTTTGCGATGTGAAAGCAGTGTGTGTGTGTGTGTAAATAAGTGCAGATTCCACAATATACATGTATGCTTGCTGCAAGTGACTACAATAGATAAGTGGGGAAAATGAAATGCTGACTCCTATAAGTGCAATAAAAATATTTATTTTTACATGGCACTACATCGGGGGACATTGCTGTGTGAGGCCTCCATACCCGTTTACAGTGATTTGGTGATCTACTAGTTTGAGGGTAAACTAGTAGGGACTTTAAAGGCCTATCATTGCAATATTAACAGTTACATGTTTTCTTATAAACTAGCTGTAGTCTAGAAGAATTGAACAACAAACACATCCAGTACTCAATTCTTTAATTTCATCTGTGTTAATTATGTATCGTAAATGAAAATGGCTGGAAATGCTATTTTAAATAAGATGTGCTGTCCAAATGTCAGAACAACAATGCTAGTTATAGTGCAATACTGTATATTTGAGAAGAATTGTTTTGCTAACCATGATCCTTCCATTATGTACAGTACACATTGTAGCTTGCGTAAGCTGCTTAACTGGCTTGGAACTCACACTATGCATTATTAATGTTTCCAAATGTAGCAAATGCTAACAGCATCTGTTCATTAAAGTTAGGTGCACTTTAAAAATGGTTCTCCTTACCTTTCAGACCTGGCCTGTGTTCAACACAAATCTGTCCACTCAGCCTCTTCAGTAATGACGGATTTATTTTTGTGTGCTTTATTAGGGTAACCTATAATACTGTAATTTTCTTTGTTTAAATGCACAAAAACCGGTAATGAAGCCGCATTTATATGGAAAAGATGCTATAGCATAGAAGCAGACTATGCATTGGACCGATTATGACTCATGGCTGGGTTAGAGGGAGTATATGTACTAAGGGCAGGATAATGATCAGCTGGCCTGGCAACCCAATGGATATGCTGTTTTACATTACAATTGTATTTGACTAAATTCCCACCTCCCCCGACATTTTTTTTTGGGGGGGGGGGGGGGGGGGATAGCATCAAATTACCTTTTATTCAATAGTATGTAGATATTCATCTCAACAGAATTGATGTGCATTCATAAAGCCCATTCTATCATACAATCTCTCTGTAAAACCTTACAGTTACAGTACAGGTTGGATAGCCCTTATTCAGGTATCTTAAAATGGAAATACTCAGAAAACCGCAGATTTTCTGAATATATTAGGGGTTTTTAATTTGCACCTTTTTTTATACTCCCGGAATCCCTTATCCAAAATGCTTGTGGTTCCGAGCATTTCGGATAAGGAATATTCATCCTGTACCCGGTGGGTGCTGGGGATGGTCTCATACACGTGGCACTCCGATCTCCCAACCACGGAGCTCCACCATCCCCGGCCTCCGGAGCAGTGTGGAGGAGGAGGTGGCGACACCCGGCTGGAGGTGGGCAGGTGCTACATCCCCCCCGGCAGCACCATCAGGCAACGCTGTGGGCCTTCCTGGCAGCACCATCGGTCCAGGGAACAAAAGATCACCAGGTACGTCTCAGCCGGCGGGGCACCCGGCTGCGCTGACAGAAATCTCTGTTCTGCAGCCCCCAGCCATGGAGACTACTGGAGCCCCCTCTCCCCATCAATATTCCCACTCCAGGCTGCCCCAGGCGAAAATGGACCTCAGCCCAGAGGGCACATCTATGGCAGCCGGCCTAACTGACTATACCCCCCCCCCCCCCCCCCCCTCACCGACTCTCTCCCCCCCTCGCCTCACCGACTCTCTCCCCCACGCTGGCTCTCACTCCAGCTACAGCCAGGTCCCCTGACACGCTGGCCCAGCCCCACAGCCTCTGGACCTATCCATGCTGGTCTATTTGAACACTTTCACTACTGCCCTGTTAGTGGTGAAGTCAAGATGGCGTCACTGATGGCTGCCTAGGATCTGTGCCACCCAGCCTAAAATATGTACCCCATGTCTCCCCTGTATTGTTCCATATCTGTACTGTTTACCTAGCTGGCTGTTGCAATGACTTAGTGGTGACGCTGAATGGCTGCCTGGGTGCTGTGCAGCTCAGCAAATATGTGTTCCCCATGTCCGTGTCCCTCATCAGGATACGCATATCTGTACGTGTGATTTATATATCTGTACTGTCACTGTTTTTACTTGTTCCTATCCTGGCTGTCGCACAGCAATCCAAAACAAATTCCTAGTATATGCAAGTATACCTGGCCAATAAAGCCAATTCTGATGCTGATTTGGCTATTGCACTTCTTGAAGGGGCCATAATAAAGCCTTGCTTGCTTAAATGTGTAAAATTATAAAAAATTCTCTATGAAGTCAGAAGTGTGAGCAGTGCAGTAAAGCGGGATGGGCCACCACTGGAAGTCTGACCATGCCATGTCCCAACATATTTTCCTCCCTTCCCCCATATCCTCAACAGCACTGTAGACTGTTTGGCTTCTACTGCTGTAGAGTCAATAGTGGTGCCGTGAAAGAGATGCAGTTTTTTTTTTGTTTGTTTTTTTAACCTGTAAAGAAATTAAGGCGTTTGAATTAAATTCTGTTCTACTCTATGGGAATGAAAATTGATTCTATAAAACTCTCTAAAATGCAACAGAAACCAGATATCTGTTGATAGTGTTTCAATTAAATAATGCTTCCAATTCTTATACTTTTTGATTTAAATAAAAACATTTCTAAATTCAAGGAGCCAAATGTAATAGCTGCAATACTGTATCTAGGAGTCGGCATCATACCAACCAAGAAATTTAAATGGCAATTATTTTACAGACAGGTCTGCTGACTCTCTATTCTGGCTCCTGCTTATTACAGGCCACTTGTACATTTGGCCACTTGTTTGAGCATTTTCACTTACTAATGCAAGAGGTTATAACTTTTAAAATGAGTTCTGGAAATCCATTTAGAAAAACCTACAGTACACGACCGGTCTAGAAGCTGTGGCTCATTCTGCCTACTGGAGTAAAACTAGAGCAGTGAGTGGTAATGCGCTTAAGTGGCAATCCTGCAATGATAACATTGCGTTCTGCTGCCAATTCTGTGCAGACAGATGCATTGCAACTCATTTGATTGGCAACCAGGATGTCTGACAGACATTTTTTTCAGTTCCAATGAGTGGCACAGAAACATCTGAACAAGGAGGAAAATAAATAAACACCACTGGGGTTGTGGGCTTAATTTTTGGGCTCTGAGACCAGGGCCACAGATTGTGCATGGCTTCTTAAAAAAAGAAAAAATATATTGCATACAACCTACCCAATTTGCCACCCAATATGTCTGAATGTAGAGTCATTTGAAAATACTCGTTTGTGATATATTCAATGTCTGCTGTGGCTGACCTATTGCGTGGTCACCCATACACACTCAGATGTGCCAGTATCTGGATGATAGATATATATATATCTATCGGTATTGACCGTGCTGCAAAGCCACCATGAAATGTTTATGAACGACATCTTTCCCATACATGTGAAACCCGCCCACGGACCCGCTAAGATTTATTGTTTGTTGATTGAATGCTATATTGAAAAGTGCGTACTTAGTCTTTGCTATGTTAGTTTTTTCACAACTTTTGCCTGCATGGTCATTGCACTTGACACACAAAGAAGTCTCTTGTATGCGGAATAACTTGTGTCTTGAGTGTTAAACTGCTTACACCTAACAGCCTTATAAAATAAATGTACAATTGTAGTAAAATCACAATTTATTATACAAAAAGCAAAAGTAAGAACTATTATTGTGTTATTTTCATGATAAACCTTTTATAGACAGGTGGAACCTAAATCTGTTAAGATACAGTAAGTACAGTTCCACATGTTGTACATTGAAGACAGGTGCTGTTAACTTTCTGTAGCTATTATTATGTTCCAACTGAACTTTGATCAATAAGGGAATGTGAAAGTCCTATTTATCTTTTATGTTATGTTTTGGCAGTTTTCCATCCAATCCCATTGTGGTTGTTAAGGGGAATACGGTGTAAACATCTGGACTATGGTAAAACATGTTAGGAATCAACATACAGGATCAATTGGTGCAGTTAAAATGTATGCAAAATGTTGATGTTCTTGGATAATGCTGGCTTATTTTGCTACTTTGTTACCTAGGAAATAGGTAAAGAATGATGGTTTTGTGTTTCCACTCCCCTCTGGGCGGACAAGGCGCAGGCAGGAATTTTTGATGGGAATCAGAGTTGACTTTAGTAGAAAGAAAGAAAAAGTCTACTTTGTTTAGAGTCATTTGAAAGATTATCTAGTGAATCTCTCTGGGCAAGGGTTTTTCCAGACCGTCATGCTCAAAATATGCTAACTACACAATTGCGACCGTCTTATTCCATTCTGTCCCAGACATTGCTTTCCTTTCTATTCTTAAAGAAAGTATTGTAGCTTTTGGTAATCATCTATGTACATTACTAAATTCTGGCAGTTATTTGCAGCATAAATTGTCCAGTTATCCGTTCTATGAGAAGAATAGTTCTTCATAAATGAGGTACAGTATATTGTTTCCAGCACATCTTGTAAAACAGTTCTGATAAAGGGGGTGTCCAATTACATGTGCTAATTTTTCAGCTGATAAAATGGGGGTGATTTTGGTCGATGGTGATTATCAGGCAATTATAGCCTGTTTTTATCGTACAGAAAATATCCAGTTTCCGGGCAATAATAAAGGGGTTCGGCATTAGCATGAGGCACACAAACGCCATTGGGGGTTCATTGGATAATCATTATCTACAGAAAATTACTGTAATTCTTTTGGATACCTCCCATAGTGCTAAAAAAGTCAACATAATTTTTCCTCTCACCATTGGTTACATTTGGGGGTTCCTGCTTGGAACCTGTTTCTATAAATGCATAAAGACAAAGATGCTGTACATGTGTATGAATGTATTCTGTGCTACGGCATTATTTGTCCTTGCTGCACAGTCAGTAACCGTTTAGTAATACATGAGATCATTGTCCTGTTTCTCAAGATTTCCAAAGTGCCAAGGAAATGCTCTTCAATGTGCTATCGTAGTCACCCATGCCGCAGCAGTTATCAGTCACTATCCAACACACTCCTTGTGTGTGACATGATTGCTAAGCCTGTACAGATAACATTACCATTAGCACTTGCCATGAGTTAAGTATTTGTAAAGATTGCAATATTTTTCATGGTTCTTTTCACAAGGCCATGATCAGTGTTTGGCACGCCATCTGACTCCATTCAGGATACACTTTTTTTTTTTGTTCAACTAGTCTCCTACATTGTTACAAAGTAAACTGTGCCATGATTTATGTGTCATCTGCATCTGTCTGGCATCTTGTGTCAGATGACTGGGGAAACACTGCAAATATTTAGAAAATATTGATGCTCCTTAAGTTTCCTCTGTATATTTTAGCCTGGAGTCATAATCACCTGGGTGTTTCTCCTCACTTGCATCTGCTATGGGCAGATAGGTGAGCTACAGGAAAGGCATCTGCCTGGCCTAATTAGCTTGATCTCACAAAAAAAAAAAATTTGCAGCTCCATAGGGTAGTGAGCACTTTTGCAAACATTTGGGATTTAACTGGGTGGGCAAAGGGTGCGAGATGCAGTTGAATTGGTGGCGTTTAAGTGTCACAGAAATGCCAATTTTCATCCTTCACCTGGAGTTGAATTCCTATCGAAGTGCTGTTATTCCTGAAAAGGCTTGATAAATATTTGGGGGGTTACCATTACTGTGTCTGGCACTTTGCGATTACAGATGGGCTTTACACAGTTTTCATTCTGCGGCTCCTATTTGTTTTTACTTTTAGCTGCATGCTATAGGTTTTATTTTGAATATTCCTAAATTTAATGATATTTTATTAGTTTAAATAGTATAAAATAGTTTTTGCAGCTGCAATGGTTAATGAAAAAAAAAAAAAATATATATATATATATATATATATATATATATATATATATATATATATATATATATATATATATATATACTCCAGTCCGTATGGACAGCACTCTCCGAATATGGACCAACAACCAGGGTGCCAACCCAAAAAGAGTCCCAGGAATCCAGGTATCTTCAAATAAAGAAAACGATGGGGCACTCACCGGATTTTGCTTGCAGAAGCAATTTTTAATCACATATCGACAATAACACCATTGTGTGACAGTGGGTATAGGTCAACGTTTCGGTCCCTCCCTGGACCTTCTTCAAGACCCCCTTTGCTGCCTCCTCTGCATGCATATATATATATATAATTTTACACTAGCTGAGGTACCATGCATTAGCATTACTTGGACTTTATCCATCTCTTGTTTTTAAGCTTGAAAGCTCTTCCTCTGCATAGTGCCATCTGAAGTTCTCATCCAAATCCATCCAGCAAAAGGCCCTGTACATGCTTCCCATGCCCATGGTGTACCCGACATACACCTCTCTGTGATCGGCTCCCAGATCTCACCAAATTTTTTTTCTTCCACCCTATTTTATTTATTTATTTAGTTTCTTATATAGCACAGCATATTCCGTTGCGCTTTACAATGTCCTCTACCCCCTCTAGGTTATGCAACTTTTCCATATCTTGTTCCCTGACCCACCATTTGGTTTGCAGACAGCTCCCTTGGAAGTCTGACAAATTGAAGTACGGGCTGGCGCTTTTAGTGAACCCTCCTCCTCCAATAATTTAGATCTATCACCACCTCTATTCAGAGGGGCGATGTGATCAAGGATTATATAGCGGATGGAAGCCATATTGTGTATATTGAGTGCAAAGGGACGGGCGACAGGTTGGTTGCTATGACCACTCTCAATTGCCGCATGATTGATGGGTGCTTACAATGTTAAATGCACCCCCATTGTCAACGCCACCCCCACTATCAACGCCAACTAGAAGCGTGGCGAGCGCAGCGTTACGCGTCATACCCCCACTATCCACGTCGGCGTGGAGTTGATTTTAGATAGTGTGGCGAGCGGTGCGAGCCATCCGAGCCCGAAGCGTGGCGAGCGGACGCGGAATACGAGCCCAAAGAGTGGCGAGCGGACGCGGAATACATGTAAAGTAATCCGTGTCCCCTAGCGGGGCGCAATACGCTCGCCACGCTTCGGGCTCGGTGACTCGCTGCGCTCGCCACACTATCTAAAATCAACTCCACGCCGATGTGGATAGTGGGGGTCTGAAAATGTCGGAGGACGCGTACCGCTGCGCTCACCACGCTTCGGGTTGGCGTTGATAGTGGGGGTGGCGTTGCCAATGGGGGATCATTTAACATTGAAAGCACCCATTAGGGTGCTTGTACAATTAAAAATCGCATGCCGCTATATTGCATGCGATGCGATTGTATAAGGTGTACTACAATCAAAAGATTGGGCGCCGTGCTAGGAAACAAGTACCAATTTTTTTTAGTTCATTAAAATTCTTATATATGTGCAGGCCTCTGTGTGTGTTGCGTCAGTTTATATGTGTAGAACTTTTTTGCTTTGCACTGGTATAAATGGGAATAGTTTAATCTTTTGTGGCTAATCAAGAGCCATCATCACTATCAACTTCTGACTTACACCAAGGTCAGAGCATACACAACTGCAGAAGGTGAGTTTACCTTTTGCCACCCATTTTAGTTGCACTCTGATTGTACTCTGCCATCAGTGTCTCCCTGTATCTCCATGCTAATTCCAGCCCCAGTCTCAGGCTTCCTATTCACACGCACTCTCAAGTCATGCTAGGGACTAAAAAATAGACGAGGATTATGAAAAGTCACAGTGGAAAAATTCCAAACTTTAATTTTTTTTTTTTTAAACGGACTCTGAATAAAGCCCTTAGTGACTTTGGTTAAGTAGATTCTTGAAAGAAAAAAAAACAAGTGTTGCTGGGGCTCAAATTCTTGTGCTGTAAACTTGATTTAACAAATAAGACGGTCATCTGTTTTACGTAGATTTGAATTGGTTTCATATGCATTGAATAATGCTTTTTGAATACCCATGAAAATGTTTTTATATGGGTTGTGGTTTAGTTTCCCCAACACTGCTTGTCTGACACCTTATTCTATCAACATTGTAGCCATTGCTTACTTAACACATTCCATTTAAGACGTGTTGATACCTCAACATTCTAGATGCAGTCCCTGCTCAGCTGCAGACCAAGAAATGTTCAACTACAATCAGGTCTCGCTCCTGGAACTTCACCGGAGAAAACATGAACTAGCACAGCGCCACCCTTAGGGCTTGAAGGTCTGTCTGATTGTCACTTTGGAGCGTTCCCTGAGTAATTCAGATTAGCAGGATGCAAACATACCTGCATATAGTCTTTCTAATTTGTGCTATAAATATACAGAATAGAAAATATATACGTATAAATAGAAAGCTTTACTAAACTTTGTGGGTTTTTTTCCATATTGGTTTTATTTTATCTTAATGAAATAAGAAAAATAAAGCTCTGAATTATTGTTTCACTTAAACAATGCTTTGCAGCATCTGGATTCTTGTAGGACGGTAATCAGTGTGGCTCTGATCTTGGTTCACTGTATCTTTCAGGTGCTGTGGTTGCAATATATGTCATACAATTTACTGGTAACCACCTCTATTAGGGTATTTCGTTGGGGGGAGGGGGGACACTGAAAGAGAATGAGAAACTGGACATTTCATGCCATAAGCATTTTGCACAGTTGATCACATAACTATATGGTAGGTGTACAATGACATTTGCTATGCTCTTGTTTTAGCTGAAATATATTTTATTGCTTTTTCTCCAACTTCTGTTCAACTTTCTGTACATATCATGTCATTTGGGAAAATCTAATACTAACAGCACAGTGAGTACACCCTGCCTAAAAATGTAATTACTGGGCTGTAGGACGGTGTAATGAGGTCATGGGTTTAATTCCCCATAGCCTAATACTTCCACTGCAGCCTCATCCTACCCTTCCCACCCCCACAGACTAACCCAAATATCCCCCACACAGCCTAATTCTCCAGCCTGCAGTCTCACCCCAATGTCAACATTCTGACATTGGACTTTTCATCTGCCTGTCGACTTTTTAGTAATGATAGTATCATACTGCTGAATGTCAACATGGTCATTGTTGATCTTTTTACTACACCTCAATAGGTGCATATGTGTGTCAGTGAAAAGCCTTTATTTAGTCAGCAATAAAGCATACCTCCTTTTGCTATGTCCGAAATATGAAAATTGTAATGCCTGGCCCGAAGTGGTGGTGTGCACATGTCACTGTGGGGTAGTTTTATTAAGCTCGGTGAAGTGATAAACTGTCTGGTTTTTATCACTGGCCAATCAGCTCCTACCTTTCATATTTCAAATTAAGCCTGTAACTTCACAGGTAGGAGCTGATTGGCCGGTGATAAAAACCAGACCGTTTATCACTTCACCGAGCTTAATAAATCTGCCCCTGTGCATCTAGTATGCTGGTTTTATCTGGTATTGTTTTTATGTATTTGTTCATATTAAATGTCAATTATTTGACAATGGCATTAAGACCGAGCTTAATCTGTACATTTTAAGAGGCTAATAAGTGAGTATCTGGGTTCTAGATGTCTAGGAAGACAGTCAATAGATCAACACTTATGGTCAACAGGTACAAAAGGTCAACAAATGAAAGGCTCAAAAGGTTGACCTGTTTAAAACAAGACATGGCGATGATTGTTTTTTGTATTATCAAAGTTACTAGATTTACTGTACACATGGACATCTATTGGGAATAGTAACCTTGCCCAAAGTGAGCCCGTGAGGGTACATGTTTTACTGATGGTACCATGATATACAACAGTGATTCCCAACCCTGGTCCTCAAGTACCCCCAACAGTGCATGTTTTCCAGGTCTCCACACAGAATGACAAGTGACATAATTAGCTCCACCTGTGGCTCTTTTAAAATGTGTCTGAATAATGAGTGCACTTTCTGGGTGACCTGGAAAACGTGCACTGTTGGGGGTACTTGAGGACCAGGGTTGGGAACCACTGATATACAAGATGTGGCCTAAATATTTGTTGTTGTACTTTTCACCCTGTTGACAGGACTTTAGTAGCTGCCTATCTTTTCTTTGATAAACAAAAATGTCTTCATTTTTCAAAAGTTGATGCGATTTCGTAAAACCTGGGAAACTTTCTCAACTATTTGTGAGAGCTTACCATTATTTTATTTGGCCATAAACCTGGGCATGCATCCAAATTACTTTGTTTTGTTATTAATAATAAAGCAAAGTAATATTTGGTTTGGGGCTGTCTTTTAGATCAAATACTAGAAAAGGGTTCCATGCATAAAAGGCACCTATTTTGTCTTATTAAACCACTGCCATACCTATTTGAACTAATTTAACTAACTGCGTTAACAGTATAGGGTAGTGTATCCTAACCTCTGTCCTTAAAACACACTTAAGGCCCATACACACTGGGCGACTTTGAGCTGAAAGTCGCTCAAAACAGCAGGTTTGAGCGGCTTTCAACTCAAAGCCGCCCAGTGTGTATGCCCCAGTGGTGAGCGCTGCTGCACGCTCCCGCAACATCGCCGGGAAAGCCGTTCATCTGCTGGTTATACCAGCAGATGAGCAGCTTTCAGGACGTCTTTGCATTGTGCTCCGCTATGCATCGCCAACCTCCGTCGGAGCCTGGGGAAAGCCGCTCAGTATGTATGCATTGACCATCGCTGTCCATACACGCTGCGCATAGTCCCCCAGTTTATATCGACCTTAAAGGTGCGCAAACACTATAGTTCCTAAGCCTGGGTACAGGCTTTATTTGTGAAATCTGGTTATGCTCTGTATGGGAGCAAATCAACCATTTCCCCCCAAACGCTAGAAAACAGACAATTTATTTAGACAATTATTTAAATACATTTATTTAAATAATTATGTTTGTCCATTGTTCAGCTTTTGGGTGCAAAGGGTTGATTGTTAGTTGCTCCCATACATTACCAGGTTTTTGTCCGTACGTACATGGCAAATAAGGATAGTTGGATCAGGGGACAGGACACTGAAGCAATTATCAGGGTGGCAGATAGAGATAGATAGATATATATATATATATATATATATATATATATATATATACATACACAGAAAGGTTCAGAGTGCGCTAGGAATCACACAACAATTAAAAAATGAACATTTAATATGGTATAGTCTTAAAAAAGACTTCGATATTAAAACATGACAGGTCATTTAATGGTTCCAATGAAGTTTGATAGTATATATATATTCCTTTGGTTTTTGGAGTTGGAGTTTATGGTTGTTTTCTGTCCTTCTGTGCAGTTTGGTGTAATGCCGGTATAATGCTGCAGTTATGTTTAAATTATGCCGCACTTTAAAATGATGCACTTCAAAAAATATTATGCACAGAGCTAGACCATGCACACAGCCTATGAAAACATATGAAGTAAGGATTAGTTTACAGACTATCTCTAGATAGTCTGTTGGTTGACACCAACAGTCAACATGCTCTACGCTAGGTCAACCTTGAAAAAAGGTTTACAGTACCAAAAGGTTGACACATGTTTTTTTTTTCTGTCAATATCGACCCCTCATCACGTGAAGCATATACCCTTGCATGGCTCACTTCGCTTCACTCGCCATGCTTTGGGTCACTTTACTGTTCCCAATTGCACACAAAAATCTCCAATCTTTTCATGTGTCCACCACTGGCCTGTCCACCTTTTTTTGTGTCGATGTTGACCTTTTGTCAATATTGATCTAGTGCACGTCTGCCTTTTTTGGTTTCAACCTATTGATTATCTATCTAGACCAGTGGTTCCCAAACTGTGTGCAGTGGCTCCCTGGGGTGCGGGATTTGTGGTCCAGGACCAATTCAAATTATTTATGATCCATGTAAAAGGCAAACACATTGCTGGTGGGCTGTCAATAATAAAATGTGTAAAACAGAGGGGGGTTGCAGGTGCACTATGCAATCATTACTGCTAACCTGCTCTAATGAGGAGACCTTAACGTGGTGAGCAGGTAGATATATTTGGCCAAATGTATGCTAACATCCTCAGAAATTAATTATAAAAGGAATACATGTTAGTAGTAATGATTGCATAGTGCACCTGCAACCCCCCCTCTTTTTTGCATATAGCTAAAAATCTCAGCAAGGTAGCACCTCTCATTACAGGGTGTGCAGTCTAGGCCCCCCCCTCTGTCAACAATAAAATGTGTATAAACAAAAGCTAATCCTGTCCCTAATCCATAATTAAACCTTTGTATGACATAAAAAAAACAATTGACTTAATTTTTATTTTTTTTTCAAAATTTGTGAATAAGAAACTTTTGGCCTAGGGGTGCCGTGAAATTCTGATGCACTACGGTGCCATGATTTGATAAAGTTTGGGACCCACTGATCTAGACATTGTCTGTGAGCCATCCGGATTCCGAAAACTAGACTTTGCTTCAGTGGTCTTTTATGCCACTGTGTGGCAGGATCTGGAAGCCATGTGTGGTAACTAGTATGTAACTTGTTGCTGGTCACAGAGGGCCAAATGTTAGGGGGCTCATTTCCTAATTATACAGGTGTAACATATTTCATATTTTGGGATTTATGGGAACACGTTCTGTTCTTATTGCAATAAGCCTGAAGTTGTTTAAGATGTGTTTCAAAATACAAACGTGAAATATCAGGATCAGGAAGTACATTCTCGTGATCTCCAGGCACAAGGTAGACATAACACTGTTCCTCAACAGCACGTACTAGATCACAACACGTCACATACTTCCAACCATTCCACAGCCACACACGGATAAGATCACTGCACTCCAGCTACTGACTGCATCCATGCTGGTCTCTGTTTATCTGGTAAATATTTCTCATTGCCGTTTCCACATTCTCCTCTTTCCCCTCAATGCTCAGCATTATGTCGTTCTCTGTCCAATTTTTTTCTTTGTGCCTCAAAGCCAGTATTGTTGCTCCTTTCTCCAACTTGCAGCTTAAATTTAGTAACATCTTTAATGCTTTAAAAAAAATATGGAAACCATGGAAAGTGATGGGTCCTATGTCTACAGTAGGTTTTTGTGCAACGTTTTGGTATTGTAATGATGACAAAGGTAACAGCATTCTGCGCTGATTGCCGTTACTGTAGTTGTCTAGATTATAAAAATTATATTCTGGACATACTCTCAGGAGGGTTATTTTACCATGAAATTGTTTAATGAATCAAAATTATATGGGTCAGTAATTTTATGTGACTTAAAATGGCCATAGACTTGTCCAGAATATGGATCGACCCAAGAAATTAGGTAAAAAGTGTCCAAAATGTGAAAATGTGATGTTTTTGACATTTGATCCGATGCGTGCTCTCGTGCACATCGAAGATTGTACCTGCTTACCCATCTGATCTCCGTCAGGGGCAGCCTCCTGGCAGCATAGAATAGGATTGAATGTGATATATGTATATTGTATGCAAAAGGACCTCGTGCAATAAAGTATATGGGGCCTTAAAGCACCATACACACACAACGATCCCTGCCGATATTAGCGTCAGAAGGGATTCTGCGGAAGCCGGCATTGGCAAGTGCATGCATGCTTGCCAATGCCATCTGGGAAGGGATCAACAGAGGGAGTGACTGCCATTGTTAACGAGGACCTCCCTCATCTGTACATGTTCAGACAAGGGAGGGGTCATTAATGATGCGCCGGAACACACATCGCTAACTACAGTATATTCAGTGTACACACAAGGTGATACTGTAAAAGATATGGCTCAGAAGGGTCCTTCTGTGTGATCTTTTACTATGTTGCCTAGAGTGTATGAGGCGTTCCTTTAGAATCCGGCTGAGTTCCAAGATTCCTTTTAACATTTTCAGTAATGTTCATGTAGGCCGAAGAGAAGAAATATGTTTTCTATAGTCAATTTGTCTTTTCTTTTCATTGGCAGACTATAATAAGCTCATAAAAAGTGATCTACTAATTGAAGGATAAACAGCAGTGTTCTGCTCACCATGTGCAAAACATGTTCCCTCTAAAAAAATTATGCAAGAGAAAAGTCATAATTAAACATACGTTTTCATGCAGAAGCCTAAAATTGTTGGCTCCAACTCCTAAATTATATGTCCAGTATCTCTGTATTCTGAAGTGATCTAATATATATTTGCAAAGTAGGGGTATTATGTCTTTAGATCAAATATTGCTTACTAGTAAACCCACTCGAAGCTAATGCTTCGAAAGCTAGTAGATGTAGATTCATTTTCTGCCAACAGATGGCAGTGTAAGCCTGCTCAAAGCAAATGCTCCAAAGCTAGTAGAAGTAGTTTCCTTTACTGCCAACAGATGGCAGTGTTTCGGAGACACACAGACCCTAGACATACATACTGTATTATGGATCAGGTATAAGCATGTGTCCAAACATGTCCATGACACTCTTTTAAACCCCAACCCTACACATTTCAAAACACAACCACGTTGACCGTTGGTGAGATCATTTGTTTTTGCTTTTTACATGATTAGGGTTGAGTAGAGTATGAAGACCTTACTTTCACTAATGTGACGCCATTGTGCCAGGCTGTTCAGTAATACATTTCATGTTGTACAGTGTGTGTATTACAATGCCCATTTTGCAGTCCAACAAAACCACTTTCTTGCCAGCAGTCTTAATACCGACACAGCATCCCGAGAAGCTCCAGAGGCATCGGAATGCCTACATCCATATTGATGCTGTGGTTCCGACTGCCGGTATTCTGAACATAAGTATGCAGGGTGGGGGGAGGTTATGAGGTATAGGCACTAAGTTTAAGCTGGGGGGGAGGAATCAGGCACTTAAAAGTGGTAGTTAGACTGCGGGGAGGGAGGGTTGGGGTGGATGAGGCACAGAGAAATCCTGGCCCGTGTCAGGATTGCCTCCTTCAGGATGCCAGCGCCTGCATTCTGACTGCCGTTCATTCGTATGTATTCCATTCTGACTTCTCTTATTGTAGAATGTGACTTTTTAGTGATTTGTTTTCTAGTATATAGGCGCAGGTCTTAGCTTTCCTTTTGCAATGTTTATTATTCTGACCTGGGCCTTGTGATCTTCTACGTGTGTTTTTGTATTTTACTCTTCTTCCTATGGTTCAGAATCATTTTACTAGGTACTAGATAATGTTAGTGTGCTGCAGAGGCTGATGCTAACGACTACACCTCTGCACTCGTTACATAATGTTACCACAATTTAAAATGAAGTTAGTAAACTAATGTTATGCAATGTCTTTATTCCACAGATGAGTACCATGCCTGGATTACCAACAAGACCTTGCTTCTATGACATTGACCTTGATCCTGACACTGAAGAAGTGAAGGGACTGTTCTAAGCAATGCTCAGGTAAAGTACATCAGATACAAGTATACAGCTGTTATATCTGGACAAGCCATGATTGTTTCACTAACCTCCCAGTACAACCTCCTGTAGCTACACCACTTCTGAATAGGGGAATGGAGACCTGCAGTCCACACATACAGCAGTGATCTGAGAATCCTGCCTAGCTTGTGTTGGTACAAAGACATTCCTAATCATATCTCACATGTGGCCTGGTGAAATTCTTTCAATTGCAGGTACAGGGAACCCTGTAGTTGAACTACGCATCCCAGCATGCCCTGCAACAATTTTGCTATTTGGCCATGCTAAAACTGTAGCAGGGCATGCTGGGATTTGTAGTTCAACAACAGCTTGAGGGCCGAAGGTTTGCTATACCTGTTCTATGGTTATGAAGTAGCGTTTCCTCTCGTGGATCAAAGTTGTACATGTACTACCATGTATAATGTGTTTATTAATATAATACAGGACCGTAACATGTTTAGTGAGACCATTATTTAGCCAGTGATTATCATTTAATTTTTTTTCCTGTCCACATCTTATAGTTTGTGGGAGAAGCTCTAACGTGTAATGGATAAAAATCTATAAACCCTATCCAACACATTGGGCTTGTTTCACATTCTATCTTATACTCTGCAATTAAAATATAAATTCCTACCACTAACCCACATGAAACGTAAATCAAAGCTCAACTTTAATGATTTTTGTTAATTACAAATCCATGCCAAATCAGTTAAGGACAGACTTGCCAGCCATTGGCTCTTCTCCTATGGGTCCCTCCAGATTCACCCCCCCCCCCCCCCAACCGTCCTCATCACCCATTTCTTAGCCTCAGTCCCCTGCCTGTGTCTATTAGCCTTGACTCCCCATGTCTCACAACTTCACCCACCCCCTCTGTGTCTTCATGTCTGTGCTCCATCATCATGCGCTTCTCCAGTGAATTCCTATTTTTCATCAGCCCTGTGTCTTTGATCCACCCTTGCCACAATGGGCCAGATGCACTAAGCTACAAAAGTGATAAAATGGAGAGTGATAAACAACCAGCCAATCAGCTCCTACCTGTCATGTCACAGACGGTGTTTGAAAAGTGTCAGGCAGGAGCTGATTGGTTGGTGGTTTATCACTCTTCATGTTATCACTTTTGAAGCTTAGTGCATCTAGCCCTTAATCTCCAATAGTCCTATTCTGTGGCACAAGAAAAAACTTTAATGCACTTGCCTCTGGGCTCACCGTCTTTCTACCGGTTTCCTGCTGAATACAGCAGCCATTGCACAGGAAAGAGAGAAACAAGAACTGGACTCCAAAGATTCACACATAAATCTAATAGATCAACTGCTCTTAACCAATGATCCTGGTTGAGAGATCTACAGTGTCTAGATCAGCGATGGCTATCCTTGACACTCCAGCTGTTGCTGAACTACACATCCCAGCATGCCATGCATCAGTTTTACTATTTGGCCATGCTAAAATTGATGCAGGGCATGCTGGGATGTGTAGTTAAGCAACAGCTGGAGTGTCAAGGTTAGCCATCACTGGTCTAGATAGACAGTCAATAGGTCTACCCCAAAAGTTCGACTTGAAAAAGGTAGACGCATAACAAGTTCCACATGAGTTTTTTATGTTTTTTTCTTCTAAACCGCTTTGTTCTTTCTTCACTATCTATGTTGGCATAGAGGGAGAATATAATAGTGTGAGGAGCCTGAAGCACAACAAGCTAAGTGTTACCCTAATTGGGAGCCCATGTCGACAGTTGTTGACATTGAAACCCAAAAATCTGAAAAACTCATGTCGAGCTTTTTCACATGTTTACCTATTTCGTGTCATTTTTACTCTGTTGACCTTTTGGCCCTGTCAACCTATTGCAATTCTACCTTTTGTGGTAGACCTATTGACTGTTTATCTAATAATCCATACCCCTTAACCAATAATCCATACCCCTTAACCATTTCCTCATATTCTCAAAGGTGTATGTGGAAAACAAATGTCTTCTGCATATACAGAAGTAAACGAGGAGAACCACTCCAATACAGCATTTTGTACTTGCCAAGTTATTTGCACTTGCCCAATGCTTCCAAACTCTCTTTAATTACAGTGCCTTATAGTATCAACATTATTTTCACATAACCCCTAGTCTAATAGTTTTTATTGATAAATTTGGGGAAAAATATTACATTAAGTAAAGTGTGCTTATCTGCAGCCATCTTGAGTTGTGCATCTGATTGTCTGCATATTTTATGGTTGGCAGCCACTAGCTCTGGTTTCACCTATCACCTTGACCAAAATGAATTTGATTTAGTCCTCAACAACCAACCAGAGGCACCCCTGCAGGAGGCTTGTGGCACCCAGTTTGGGAACCATTGCACTCTCCAAATTGCTGTATCATATGTAATTGGTATTACAAACTGTATCTATAATGAATACATTATCCAGCCGTGCAATTATTTATATAGAAGACATCTGTAGTAATTTTACCACTAAATAATAGCAGAAATAACTGAAACCATACCCCTGCAGGCATAGTTATGGTAAAATATCAATGTACTAGTTATCGGCCTGTCAAGATGATGGAACAGAACAGCACCGTGGCCAATGGTACTCAAAAACACTTGAACACCCCCCCACAGAGTTGAGGAGCAGCGTTAAACTTTTATAATACAGAATATATTTATTTTAGAAATGTGAAAAAAGATTCTTATCATTCATAAGGCGATAGTGTACTTAATAATCTTGCATATACATCAGTTACTTTAATTGCATTACAAAGATTATAAGCAGTGTAACAGAAAAGATAAACAATTCTGTTAATATATAGTGGTCATATACTCTTTGAATGTAACTTCTGTAATGATGGCTGGGCGTCTCTAATTTATCTTAATCAATTTTAGTAGCATGTCCTGTCCTCTGCTTTTTACCCATAGCAAAAGAGAAAACAATTCCAGGGGCAATGTTCATCTGATCCAGCACTTCTGCAAATCTGCAGGAACTGTAGCACAATGCATGGCTGTCACCACATTGATTTGTTGATAGCTTGTGCACCAATCAGAGAGCAACATTCACTTCCTGCTTCCCAGCCTGCAGCTAGAGAGACAATGGCTGTCGCTATTCAAATTGTTGGATGGCTGGTTTTATATCCACCAATTAGAGAGCAACATTCTCATCCTGCTTCCCAGCCTGCAGCCAGGTAGTGAATGGCTATCATAATACTGGTTGGTGGATGGTTGGAGTTTCTACCAATCAGAATGCTGACAGCCATTCACTGGATGGAAGCAAGTGGTGAGATGGTGCAGGACTGCAGCAGGGGTCTGTTATTATTCGTTTTAAAGTAAATTTATATTACTGGGTGGGTAGGTTCCCCAGTGCATTTCTTTGCACAGGGCCTACAATATTGTTAAGACAGCTCTATAAACAAGACAGTAGTAGCAGCAGCAGCAATTGATGGCAATTCGGCAACTGGCCATCAATATTTTTACATATCGGGGCGGGGCTATGCTCCGTGTCCCGGCACTTTGAAAAAAACAAAAAGCAAAACATTGTTTTGATGTTCCATCGATGGAGGGAAACCATCTGGTTCTCCCCCATCGATGGCATAAGTATTCAACATCGGCCATGAACCATCGATGATTTTGAATCATTGATAGTCGATGGCCATCCCTACCACATACCTCTCCTCAGCCACAGCATGGTTTCCACCTTGTAGCCTTTCAACCTTAAGGTCTCCCTTTCCCACCCAGCACTGCTCCTTTGTTCACATTCTCCCCATCAGCAGCCAACCTCTGTGTGCAGACCCCTCCTTAGCAGCAGCCTGGCTTCCACCTTCTTTCAGCCCCCCTCCCTCACCCAGCACTGCTCCTACAGACTCCATTCACCCCAGCAGCAGCCTCCTAACTGCCTGTCCCTTCTCCCCGTAACCAGCAACTGCCAGCGCTACTCACTGCAAAAAAAATCTGGTCCAGAACGTTTTGACCAGTGACTTGGTTGAAGTCCCGACGGCGACACGTTGTCTGTGTGGTGGCTGCTGTTTGGGTTTCTTTTATTTGGCAGCTGCATCATTATACTTGTATTTTTTTTTTTAATTCATGGGGGGCACATGCCTTTGTGCCCCTCCCCCTTTCCTAAATTTGCCACTGTGTGTGCTATTTTTTTCTTTGCTAGGGTAATGTTGGTACTTCTTTACTTTCACGGCGCCAGCATGGCGCCGTGCGTCAGAGTCCCCTTGCGGGGCGCGCTTCGCTCGCCCACGCTGCGGACTCGGTTGCTCGCTACGCTCGCCACGCTATTTAAAATCAACTCCATGCCAACATGGATAGTGGAGGTATGAACTATCCATGTTGGCATGGCGTTAAGTTCCTTTATTTTACATAGTTTGTGGCGAGCGTAGAAGGCGGAAGTAGCACGGCGCCATGCTGGCGCCGTGAAAGTAAAGAAGTACCGTAATGTTTTATTAGATGTGATATTGGCTTTGTTACGAAATCGTATTAGTCACAACCCCGATGGTCGGGATGCCGACAGATCCTTGTAAATATTTTATCCTTTTATCCACCTGCAGCTCCCCAAGAGTATTCATGTGATAAATCGCATGCAAAAAATGGCACATCAAGTGCCTAATCATATATGATCTCTCCTGGGAGCTGCCAGGGAAATCAGGTCCAACTTGTCCTTTAGACAAGTCGGCCTAATGTACGGGGGCGTTAACCCTCCTTTTCGTTCCTAACGCTAGTACTTACCATCAGGAATTCTGCGGTCTGTATTCTGACGGCCAGAATCCTGATGGCGTCCCGTGATATCTGGGGTTTGCTGATGGATTGCCTTGTAGTTTGAAATTGCTATGACAAGGCACATTCTCTTTACTGGAGTACTTCTGCTTTCTACAATCAAGCTTATCCCTGAGGACAGGGGGACCTGATCTCTGAGTCCTCCTTGTAAAGTGGCAGGGAATTTCTGAAGTGCCTCTTCTCACTACATCATATTTCACCTGACTGTGTTTTCCATGATAATAAGGTTCTGCAAATCATTCATTCTAGCTTGAGGTGGACAAACACATATCTTATACTGTAGTAACCCAGAGTGATTTGTGAAAACACAAAGCACATAACTTTTTCATGAAATTGCATTTTTAAGATCATAAATCATTTGTATAGTTCGCCAAATGGCACTTTGTTTTGGAAAGGTTTGTAGTAAATTATTAACAGGAAGATTGCATAAAGTTTAACTTTTATGTTCTACGTATACGTTTGCAAGTAATAGGGGTTGTTTACATCGCATCTCAGAAACACATTCGCAAAACAGACGGTTAAGTGGATAAAGATGTTCATTATTTATTCGTGACCGTGCCACCATGATGGCTGTGGACATATCCTACCCAACCCACATAAACTGTATAGCATTATGATATCCGCTATCTTTAGGGTAGATATAAATAGTCATGAATACTAATGAGTGTAAACCATGGACACCATAAACAGTATATTTTAAGGAGGCGGCCAATTGGCACCCCGGTGTTTATATCTGGATGCAATGAGGTTGCAAAGCGGCGACGTGAAGCTGGAGAGAGAATGGTTCGCCAGATTAGTTGCCCCTAGAGCATGATCGGTGCGCTGCAGGGAACCTTTCTGTGACTCCATCACACTATAGGAAGAATGCAGGCCTTTATGGATCATCACATGATTATATCAGCCCTCATGACCACAACTGTTGTGGTTATAGTTTACATAGAGTACCATGAAATTGGATTTCTCATTTAAATGAATGTTGATCGAATTGTAAAAGACAGAGGAAAGAACAGTTTTTCTCTCCCTCCCCCAACCCCCCCATAAAAAATAATCCCGTATGGTGTGTGCTAATTGTTGTATATAGAAATGAAACACTAACTGAGACTGTATTATTGTTGGGGGGGGGGGGGGGGGGTTGTTTGATTATCTTTCCAAAACGGAATGCAGTGTATAATTTATAATGGTACTCTTTACTTAGAAGGGCGCCCATCTCGGGCATCTCGGGGATTGAATGCACTAAAAAATCGGGTGCGATCAACCGACGAGATGCCCGAGATTTCCCATAGGGAACAATGTTAAATGTCTCAATTGACCCGATTTTCCTGTTCAATGCCTCAATTGACCCAATTTTCCCATAGGAAACAATGTTAAATGGGCCACAGAGGCCAAATAGGCACCCTGAAGTGAATAATGGCCACCCGAATTGTTAACGCCACCCCACGATCAACGTCAACCCGAAGCGTGGCGAGCGCAGCGAGCCCGCGAGGGGCGGCGGTACGCGTCCTACGACCTTTTCATACCCCCACTATCCACGTCGGCGTGGAGTTGAGAATAGAAAGTGTGGCGAGCGCAGCGAGCCACCGAGCCCGAAGCGTGGCGAGCGGACGCGGATACCTTTACAGGTATCCGCGTCCCCTCGCGGGCTTCACAGCTGTCCGCGTACCCTCGCGGGGCTCGCTGCGCTCGCCACGCTTCGGGCTCGGTGGCTCGCTGCGCTCGCCACACTTTCTATTCTCAACTCCACGCCGACGTGGATAGTGGGGGTATGAAAAGGTCGTAGGACGCGTACCGCCGCCCCTCGCGGGCTCGCTGCGCTCGCCACGCATCGGGTTAACGTTGATCGTGGGGTGGCGTTAACAATTCGGGTGGCCATTATACACTTCAGGGTGCCTATTTGGCCTCTGTGGCCCATTTAACATTGTTTCCTATGGAAAAATCGGGTCAATTGAGGCATTGAACAGGAAAATTGGGTCAATTGAGACATTTAACATTGTTCCCTATGGGAAATCTCGGGCATCTCGTCGGTTGATCGCACCCGATTTTTTTAGTGCATTCAATCCCCGAGATGCCCGAGATTTTTTACTAACGATGCCCACGATCAAAATCGTGGGCGCCCTTCTAAGTAAAGAGTACCTTTATAATAAATGGAATTTAAGGCACACGTGGAATTCATAACAAGGTGCTAACGACCTGCAAGTTTTAGATTCCTTCCTGCTACCAGAATATGAACTCTCCATTGCTGCTGGTTTTTAACAGAATGTTAGAGGCTCATATGTGATTTGCTTGATATTTCATTGTGAATGCCTTCTGTATCCAACCCCCCCCCCCCCCCACCCCCTTGATTTCCAACAAACGCATTATGTACCAATGTAGTGATGGTCTTAGAAAGGGAATTGTTATTACCACTGGAAAGAAAGTCTGGCAGAGAAGTATTGAATTCCACTAATCTTCCATTTCTAGGATGGCTAGAACAGCAGCCATATTTCCTTTTACTTGATGGAAGTGAAATGTAATTTATAAACCAGAGGGCTAAGGAAAAATTATAATTTCACTATGTTGGCTTATGTATAGGGAATTTAGAATCAATATTAATTTTAAAGCAAGAGTTTGTTTTAAAGTAGCAATACAAATACAGTACATGATAGTGTATGTTATACAGTATATTGTATAGGACCAGCAGGTCAAACAATGCCCTGATATGGAAATTGTCAATAGTGCCAGAAATAAGAATTGTATGGTGACGATTTGTTCTAAGGGCTGTCAATTAGGCAAGGTCTTACATTGACTCCAATATTTATACTCAAAGGAATTATGTCCTTTGTTCCCCTCTCTTGGGCGTAGCTATACTGGGTGCAGGGAGTGCTTTTGCTGTGGGGTCCAGAGGTGTAGGGGGCCCTGGGCCCAGCTGATAAGTTGTCTACCAAGTCGCCAACATATTCTGCTGAGAAATTGAGTAGTGGTGATCTCTCCATCTCCCACTCAGTAAAGCTTTGCATTGATATGATAATTTTCCCACAATCCTGCTGGTTGATCACACCTTATGGCCCTTATTCAGATCTGATCGCTGTACAAATTTGTTTGGAAAATGGGCAAAATCATGTGCACTGCAGGTGGGGCAGATGTAACATGTGCAGATATAGTTAAATTTTTGGTGGGATGTGTTGAAACTGAAATCTAAATTGCAGTGTAAAAATAATGCAGCCAGTATTTACCCTGCACAGAAACAAAATAACTCACCCAAATCTAACTCTCTCTATACATGTCACATCTGCCCCACCTGCAGTGCACATGGTTTTGCCCATTTTCCAAACAAATTTGTACTGCGATCAGATCTGAATAAGGGCATATGTGTGGTGTAATGGTGGAAGCATTGAATAAATTTAATGTGAACTAGGGTGAACACGGTCCAGAAGGCGCCCCAGCCGTCCAGGTTTCAAGTGTACATCAGGCAATTGGACTTAACCATCTTTGCTGAGCCTACTTATACTTACAACCTGGCGGGCCTTAAAGACTGTGTTGGGAACCTCTGCTATAGTGCACAGAAGAGGCAACTACTGTAGAATGAGTTGAGTCTCTGGAAGCATTAGGTAGTGCCAATACAAAATGCTACTGTGTGACCCACAACGATCCAGCTACGCCCCTGCCCACTCTCCATGTTGTACAGAATAATACATGTGGAATTGGCGTCAGTTTAGTCCTATAAGAAATATGGTACAATAGGCTGTATTCTGCCCCTGCATGGCATCAACAGTTTAAGTGTAAAGTACCCTCCTCACGTACAGTAGGAGCCAGCATCAATTGTTGTGCCTCATTAATGTCACAAACTAGTGGTTAGTACCTGAGACTGGCATTTGGCTGAGAAAGTTTAGGGGATGCCACTGTAAAACCAATGGTACAAAAGAACAGTATGGCTTTCCATACTGAACCTCCATTCCATATAGCTAGTTTGTCTGCTGCAGCTAGAAGATCAAACTCCTGTTGGTATTTAATTCCTGCCCTTTCATCTTCTACCAACAGAAATGAGCTGATTAGCCTCTGTATTGTAATAATGGGGATACGGTCATTAGGTCTACAGTAACTAGGTCGACACCACTATGTCGGCGGGTCTAGGTTGACACTAGCGTGGGCTAGGTTGACAGTCAAAAGGCGACATGGGGTTTTTCACTGTTTTTTTGAGCTGACAGGTGGTATTTCATGCCCTACCATTCACTAGGGCGTGGTGGCATAATAGTGTAGCAAGCGAGCGTAGCAAGGCACCGTGCCCGAAGCATAGCAAGCGAAGGAGTTGCACTTCAAACTGTATCCATGTCGACTGTCGACATTTGGGTCAAAAAACAGTGAAAAGACCCATGTCGACCTAGACCCATGTCAACGGTGTTGCATGTCGACCTAGTGGTGTCGACCCAATGCTTGTCGAGCTAGTTATGGTCGACTTAACTATCCCAACCCTAATAATGATGTGTATCCCCCATGTGCAATCTCAGAATGTACAATACAGAAAGGTATTAGGTAACTCCCTCTCTATTTCCTATCACACAGAGACTACAAGTGTGTCTGATAATGAGAACGCGGCAGGTTTCACGTGGCCTTCAGTACGAGTATTATTTATAGAGCTGAAACAATGAACAGCAATTGTTAAAGTCACATTCATCTCTTGCTCTTTATATAACACTGATGGGGTTCCCATGACTCTGTCACAAGGAGAACTGTGCTGTTTTTTCTCCTGATATTGAGTTAAGTCTTTTAAACTTCATTTCAATGTATCATGTGCTTGTTGCATTCATATAATTTACTTAAGCATTCCACAGATGCTGTCGTATAGATCCATGAAACCGTAGCCAAGCACATCAACTACTAAATGCACTTAAGATGATGTCCTTAAGCCTGACCTGTTGCAGTGTGTTTACATGTCCCTTTCTGATCCACCAACCAACTACAAAGCTATCACGCTGACAATGCCACGTGTTCATACAGTAGCATGCATTCTGTGTGTTTGTGTGCTTCATCATGAATCTGTATGGCTGTGTACAATTTGTCAGGTAAGCACCGATTGGTTGCTTGATGTGTATAGTCTTGACATCACCACTGGACGGGCAGATGAATTTGCCTGCCTAGCTGGGACATAAGTCCCTGCAGAAACTGGTGTGGCAACTGATACAATAAGTCTGTGACTGAGATCGGTCACAGACATAACGCGTGTCCACACCCACCCACTGATTCACAATATATCAACCATTCACTGAAATGGCCAATATATCACTTACTACTGTGTACCCAGGATTACAATATCATGCAGAGTGGCGCTGGGGGATGAATATCCCACCAGCAAAAGCAGGAGCCCATGATTAATAGTCCTCTGTGGAAAACGCAGCTTCAACAGCCTGATGATTTCCACTCTCAGGCAGCAACCCCACCAATAATATGATAGGCCAGTCCAAAGTTAATGTACACATTCACAATGGGCGGTATTCAATGAGACTGATTCGCCAGGTTTTTATGGCGATTTTGTGCTGTAAGGCGAATTTCTGACTAAAACGGTGAATCACCCTATTCAATGACCAGATGGCGAATACATTTCAAGGTTTTTTTCGCCATGATTCACCGAGTAGCAATCGCTATCTTTTTATGGTGAAGTGGAAGGTGAACTTTTAAAATAAAGTGTTTTGTTTTTTTACAATTGGTGTCAAAAAATCTGGAATTATATTCTGATGAGGCGCATGCTATTTTTATTCATGTGCTGTAAGTACATGAATATATATTTAATAAAAAAAAATATATATATATTTTTTTTTTACACAGACCAGCCAGCAGGGGGCCGGAGCCGAGCCGCTCATTACATATTCATATATTCACTTCACCCGATCATTACATGTTCATGATCGGGTGTAGTGAATATACCCGGTCCCCTGCTGGCACCCCCGGGGGGGCAGCCTGTGCTGCCTGGCACCCGGGGAGCCCACCTCCCCCCACAAACGTTTTGGGGCAGGCAGGGAGACTTCTATCTCCCTGCCTGCCACCGTCCTCAGGCTCCCTGCGGCGTCCACCGCAGGAGCTCAAATTCGCCGGTCAGGGGCAGCGAGCCCCTGACTCGTTGAATACCGGAGCCGGCGAGGATCCGGAGCGCAGCGAGCAGTGGCGAATGTGCAGCGAATCCTAAACTGGATTCGCTGCACGTCGCCGGTATTCACATTGAATACCGCCCTTTGACTCAAGTAGTAGTTGGCCACTACGTTATGTAAAATGCCTTGTTAGTTTGCTCACCACGCTACATAAACTACAGTATATAGTGTTTGATAGTACTGGAGACATTTACACGGTGGGGGCTGATAAGGGCCCGGCCTCATATGTGCTGGGCTGTGAATTGGGGGGAGGGACCTAATGGACCAACAACTTTTTATAGCTGTGTGGTGTCTCATTACTAAGTGCTTCCCTTGTGTACATCCATGCGTTCCAGTGTGCAAGAACTGAGATTCCAACTTTCAGCCTCCATAGAGCCTATAATAAGGATTGGTGCAGGAGCAGTTTCTCAGTCCCTGCATGGTCTCCTATGTGAGCAGTCAAGCATCTATCTATGCAACACTCACATGCTGACAAGGTGGCTCCTCTCCAGGAATGTGCTATGGCACCTTTATTAGTATTATTATCATTCTTAATATGCTGCCACAAGACTCCTGCAACATTTGGACATGAAAAAGCAGGTCAGAAAAAGCCATACCCATCATCTGCCTAAACTCCCTAACTCTGCAACCTACCCCCCGCCCGCCCTCCCTCCCACACACACCCTTTTCTAAGTGGCTAAACCCCCCTCTTGCCTAATCTGACGTTTCCACTTTCTCTCCCCGGTCTAATGCTGTCCTGCCCTGCATTCTTGCGATTGGGATGCGGGCAGTCGGGACTGCAGCATAGACATACGTTTGATGTAGGTATTCTGGTGCTAGTGTTCCGGCCATTAGTTGGGATGCCAGTGTCTGTGTTCTTACTGCTGGCATTCTGACCACCAAGAAGCTAACTGCATCCCAATGCCTTCTCTGAAAAATATAACACTGGGCCTCTCCAAAAGGAGAACAGACCTAACAATGGTTTCCATGTAATTTGCTGTTTCAGAGTCCCTTTTCCTCCTTTTAAGCGGATTTAAGTACTTTTCCCAGTGTGCATTGCTGGAACGCCCACTACTTAGCACTGCTCATTGTTCTTGCATGACCTAGTGTACATATTGTTTTTGTTAGATATTTGTTGGCATAAAACGTAAATTCAACTCCAAATAGACAGGAGAGCTCAGTTCAAGATTTTTTGGTTCTGAAGTATTCCTAGGAGAAGAAATGTGCATACATTTATATTAATGTCAAACGCTTGCTCTGCCTAATTTCTTACATTTGTAGATAAAAAAAAAGTTCAAGCTGATAAATCTAATGCTTTGCTTCTGCTATTGTTCAAGTAGAACCATATTTCCTTTTAAATGACTTCCGTGATCCAATGCATATGTAGCCTATTTTCACAAGTATATCTTACTGTCCTCATGGGTGAACTACTTAGCTGTGTTCTAGCATGTAAAAGTGCCCAGAGGAATCATGAAATGCATAAACTGGCTGAACTAAAAAAGCATTATCCAAATAAAGGTTTCTCTTTAACTGCTGTGCTTGGACTCTTCAATGAGCTCTGGGCCTGATTCGGAGATGGACGATATTGTCACCACCAGACACAGCAGGAATGAGAAACTGTTCTAATGCTGCTGGAGGTGCCCAAGAACATAGACAACCCCTGACAGCATCTGCGATTCAAAAGCAGCAGACGCAGCATCAGATTATGATGGTCGCAGTGAACCTTCGCTCATTTAGAATGACTGGTTGAATTGCTCGGACAGAGCCAAGAAGACGTCATCCAAAATCACAGATCCTGGACTAGGCACACCTAAAAAATAAAATAAAAAAAAAGGTGTTGCCCCTGTTTTGTAGAATGGTCCCAGTGGCAACCCCAATCCTGGGCCATTTTTTGATCAGCTCGTCTGCAACTTGACCGCGTCTCAAAATTCTACCGTTAATTGTTCCTGACAAAGACGTGTATTCAATGCAGCTGGTGAGGGGGCTTTTATGACGAGAATGGCTTGTTTTTGGCCATCCTCGCCATTTAGCGCGACTCCCCCCCCCCCCCCCCCTCCTTTTTTTTGTTTTTTTAAACAAGCCATCCTCACCATTTAATCCCCTGTCAGCTGCTCGTCCTATTCTATGTTCCAGGTAAATCCTCACCGCCAGATGACGGCAAGGATTCCCCCGAACGGCGAGGTAACCTCATACAAAACCATAGCTTCCAATCACTTCACCCATAAATTCTCACTGTGGGTGAGATGTACTTAAGCCTTGAAAAGTGGTATAATAGAGAGTGATAAACCACCAACCAATCAGCTCCTTCCTGTCATTTTTCAAATGTTGATCTTGGCTGGTCGTTTATCACTCCATTTTATCACTTTTCAAGCTTAGAACATCTAGCCCTATGACTGGAGTGACTCTAAATGCATGAGCAGTGGCAAAAAAAAAGAAGAGAAGAGCATGATGGATCTTCATTAGACCACTCCTATAAAAGGCTATTGTGCTGTGTAGCCTTGTGCTAACTCGCTCCTCCTTCCTGCAGTTATGTCATTTCAACTCCTGCTTTTTATGATTTGGTGCTGAATTAAATCAGAGGTTATTGTTTTCTTTATTTCTACTATAATTATTACATTTAATATCTGAGCTATAGGTATAAATGTTTTTTCATTGTTCCTTTTCTTATTAATTCACATAAAGAAATAAATCAGGTATTCTCAGAAAATTCTCAGAAAGTATGTTCAGATTAAGTGACTGAAATGTTAGATCCTAAACTGCCGCTTCTGTTTACAAGGGTTGTGCTAGTGTATTTGCTCTCCACTCCTACGATTAGTTTGTGTATCAGTCGCACAATGGGTCTACTGTCTATCCAGGGTGAATTGATGGTGTGTTTCTAAAGCCTGCTGTTAAGAAAAATATTAAAAATAGGTATCTACTTTCTTTTCCTCCACAGAATTCCTGACTGCCTGTGCCTGGAATCTCTGTGTGAATCCGAAGAATGCTTACTACTTCGTTTTCCTTCAGCCAACTGGACCCACCAAGAAACCGCAGTCTCTTTAAATTCACATGTTCTCTTTCTAAGAACTGGAAATGTAAAATGTGTATCTACGGGCAGAAGGACGTCTGCTTCACTCGTACAGTGTTACAAAACTTGGAGTATCATGTTTACTTCTCAAAGAAGAGTCCTATTTTTTCCCGATGGGTTTTTTCTTTAATATTTTCTTTCTTTAATATTATATGCTGTTTACTGCCAAATAAAACAAAGCGACCATGGGTTACTTTGGAATTGGATGAATCTTTTGAATATTTTTTTTTCACATTTATGCAGTGTTTCTTTTTGTCTTTTTTTTTTGTCTTGCGTAGTCCAAGATTTCACATAGCTTTTCTATACGCATAACATTTTAGTGCTTACGTTAAGACATACATACTGTAGATGTTAGTTACTGAGAGATTTATTCATTGGTCTTATATTTTGTATAATGGTTTAACATGGTTCCTACTGGGCTTTAAGTGGTCCTGGAGAGGTGATGGAACTTATTTTTCTGTATCACCAAATTCCCTCCCTCATCAGTCTGTAATGCTTTTCTGATTGAATTACTGTGCAGGGCCAAGGTGGAGTTTAAACTAGTTCCACCTCACCATTCGAGGCGGTGGATCACAACCACCACTTTAACAGCAGATACCTATTAAGGTTTATATTGGTTAAAACACAATCTCATGCAACTGCAGCACTTTCAGCATCAGTAGTTCTTATAAGGAAGATGATTGGCATTGGGGGACATAATTAAGAGAATTGTTTCATATCCGCAGTAAAGTGCCTTAAGTAACTTCAGAGTTGGCTTCAAGTTCCGGTAGGGATCAAAAATCATGGTGCATGGTAGGTGTTTCAAATGATGCAACTGCACTTCATGGTTTCATTAATCTTCACAGTAGAGGAGATCTACCTAAGCTTGGAAGTGAGATAAAGTACTAACCAATAGGCTCCTATTTCAGTATACAGGCTGTGTTTGAAAAGTTAGGAGTTGATTAGTTGGTATTTGACCTCTGTCCTATGTTTGATATATCAACCCCATATTTTGTTGAAATGCTTTTAAAGGTGCATACACACTGGCCAATATATCGACCGTTCGATTGAACAGCTGGTATATCGGTGGAACATCGACCAGCGATAAATCTGTGAAAGGCATTGTTCAGATATAGCACATCGGCTGTGGAACACAGCCATTGCCCGATATATATGTATATATGTGTATGTAGAGCATCAATATTTCAGCATCCTCGGTTCCAGCAGTGTGCCTGATTACAGGTTTTGCCGGATTATCTGTGCTGTACCTGCGAGGATTCTGCACCTGGCATCCCCCCTCAAAGCCCAACTCCCCCACGCACCGCCGCACCCGGTTCACCCTATGCAGTCTGTCTCCCCGCGATACTCCCTCTGTCTGCTACTCCCCCCCCCCCCCCCCCTAATTGTTTTCCTCCACATACAAAATAGCTAGCCTTTTTATATTTGGTTTCAAAACATTTGCTTAAAGTATTTAAAAGGTATAAAATATTACAAATAAAATAAATCTTTATCACATCTGTGGTGCATATTTTCATTTTTTTTAACCCCAAATGAATAATTTGACCAAATACTGAATATAAATTATTAGCACGAAAGCATCATTTCTTTGGTGTGTAACTTCTCAGCTTTCATTGACCCCCAGTGGTATTTTCCCACACATCTAACCAAGGACTCCTTACCTACTTCCTCGGAAGGGCGCTAGTGGCACAACCACATATGAAAATGCTTGGGATGGTGCCCGTACAGCAGGTAAGTACATTGCTAACAGAAAGTATATATGATGCATATATTTACACACAGGGAATTTACCGAGCAGTTTTGGTTGGGATACGTGACTGTCTGGGTGATGGGTCGCCGCAGGGCTGAAAGGCAGGCAACCTGCAGGTTGCAGCCAGGATTGTATTGGGTGGGCATGTGTACCATATTCTGCTGCGAATTCCCTGCCCCGGAATGTCGTGAGCAATAATGCTGCACCCACACCGGTATTTTGGGGAATTGGAGGGTCAACAGCACAGTGAAGGAGGGGGTAACTGACAGAGCGTCCTCCAACTGCATCAGCACCTGGAGCTTTGAGCTCTACTGGAGCCCCCCTTTTCTATGCCCCTGCAAGAAGCACCCCCCTTGTGCACACCGGCGACTACAAGTCTGCTGGTGTGCGGCTGCCATGCAAATACAGTACTAAGGGGTTTCTTCAGAGCTGATCGCTGTTCAGCGAATTAACAAGGCAATGGATTATCGAAGCACTGTGCATGTGTACGGATCGCAGTACGCATGCCTAAGGCCAAACAGCAACAAATCAGCTATTACTTTTTTTTTTTTTTCAATCTCCCAGCAAATTGATGGAAAAGAAACCACCATTTTTGGGTGGTAACCAACCAACCATCTTCTGACATTTTAAGGGAGGGTGTATGATGTCAGCTGCGTCTTGATCAACCGGTCTCGGTCACAGAGTTGTGAAAGGTCAGAGTTACGCACACTTGCACAGACTGGGATAACCGGTACTTATGTAATATCTGGGCTCCCGTTTTTCTTATGAGACCGCGTCCCCTCGCGGGGCTGGCTGCGCTCGCCACGCTTCGGGCACGGTGGCTCGCTGCGCTCGCCACACTATATAAAATCAAATACATGCGTATTTGGATAGTAGGGGTATGAAAAAATGGGGTGCATTTAACATGGGAGCCCAGATCATACATAATACCGGATAATCATTTGATGGTGAGTGAGTTGCGATGGCATGCGATCAGCGACCCATTCGCAGACTTGCATGGGGCGGGATTTCAGCAGCTATCTAGTAGCAGAACTTTGCAAATTTGCACAGCAGCGATCAGGTCTGGATTAAGGCCCTAAGTTCTCAGTACACTACATTTGTGCTAGTGTGCGGCTGTGGTGCAAAATAGATTCTCAACTGTGCAAGTACAAAACTAGCTAGCTGAAGATTGTCATACCATATAGTGCTAAGATGCTAGATGTAATGCAATACAGTTCTATGAAAGTTTGACTGCTTTTACTATTTTTATTTTCAACAATTGAGTAGAAATACAAAATGTAATATCTTCTGCTTAGTTTGGCTTTCACAAACTAACCTATTATACATAGATCTCTTCTACCCCTCGTGTGAAGTCTCGTGGTTTTCGTCTGGTTTTCGTCTGCACCTTCAGTTCTGCTCACTGTAAGGTCAATTGATGTTTAAAGCTCAAAGCTATTTTGATAAACAATATCTTTATTTTTATATTATTTGTGGATCATAGGCGCTTCTGTAATAGCTGCAGTGTGCGCAGTGCACACGGGCTCCTGGGTCTAGAGTCCCACACTGCACCCGTACATTATACTTACCAATTTTGGCCGCCACAGCCATTTACAAGTGATTTGCACATGCACTCTGGATCTCCCTGGGAACAAGGCATGGGCGCCATGTTCCCAGAGATCTACGCATGTGCAGTAGACTAGTCATCGTCAAAGAGGAGGGGGCCGGCCGCGAAGGCTGCACGCAGGTCCTCTCTCTTGAAACGCCCTTGTTGTGAATATATTTGAAAACGCTCTATTTTATTTCCTTCCCTGAGGATTCACCCTTTCTTTTCCTTGTCCTTTTCTCACTCTAGGCCAGATGCACTTCAAAAGTGATAAAATGAAGAGTGATAAACTATTCAAAGAAGGATCGGATAGAGCTTTTGACCTTATGATTATTTATAGAAAGGGAGGACAAATACCCACCTCTACATTGTATAGTCATGTCCGCACCAACTTGGACCTTTCTGAGGTCAAACAGGGACTGACACACTGGAATACGGCTTTCCCAGATATTCCAATAACATCCATCATCAAAGCCACATTATCTTTAAACAAACTACTTATTTCGGCATCCTATGCTGAGATGCAATTTAAAATTGTACACAGGGCATACTACACACCCAAACACCGTTTTTTGATGGGTATATCAGATGATTCAAACGGTTTTAAATGTTTGTCCCCAGAAGCTGATATTTTTCACTGTCTGTGGACGTGTGAAATAGTACAGGCCTTTTTGTTGGATTTTCAGCGGTATATTAACATACCTTGAAAATAACTTTCACCATAACCCACTCCTGGGCATTGTGGAATATCCGCAAGCTTGACACACACACACACCCCTTCCTGTTTATCACTCTCCATTTTATCACTTTTGAAGCTCCGTGCATCTGGCCCTCTTTGCTTTTCTTTCTATCCCAATCTTTCTTTTTTTTTCTCACCTTTTCTCTATCATTATTCGTCATTACTGACTTTCCATTTCCTTTCTTAAATAATCACACTACTCAGATTTAGATTTTTCTTCTTTATTTCTTTACAAAATTGTTAAAATTGATCACGTTCTATATTTTATCAAAATGGTTGTACTCCATTTTATACAGGTGATTTTATCTTCTTGAAGTTTGTTTGATTCTTAATTGATGTTTTCTGATCTACCAATAAACAAACTTTATATAAAAAAGTTTTGGAATGGTTTTTCATTAGCTGTTTCATAATAATTAATATAAATAATTAAGTTTTATGAACTCTGTGTTAAAACCCCAATAGTGTTCTTAATAAAAAATAAAAAAAGTAAATGTTCACTATGTAAAATCTGTATAATATGAACTGGGGGGCATTGTTTGACAATGTGAATTGGGGGTGCTCTACTGCCTACTGTATAATGAGTAAATCTACAATGTGACATATGTGAACTAGGACACTTATGATTCAGAAAATGAATTACAGATGTTTAATTTAACATCATTACCATGATGCACCTGCATTGTAGCATTTGCCCGTCTCCCATTCACATCAATGTGATCTGGCATCGATTAGACTGAGCATGGCATTTATGGCAATATTAGATAGATAGGGGCGTAGCGCCAAAATTTGGCGCGCCCCCCCCCACGTTCTTACCATGCCTCCCCCGCCGCGTCTGTATTCGGCCAGGAGTCGGGACCGCATATCTACTAATCTGTGTCCCGGCGCCTGGCTCCTGGAGTCAAATGTCCATTACAAAATGGCCGCCTCCTTACAGCAGACCATTTGTAAGGATGCTAGAGGAGGCCGTCGCTGCCTCCTCTAGCATCTTAAAAAATGGTCTGCTCTAAGGAGGCGGCCATTTTGTAATGGACATTTGACTCAAGGAGCCAGGCGCCGGGACGCAGATTAGTAGATATGCGGTCCCGACTCCCGGCGGAATGCAGACGCGGCGGGGGAGACAGCGGCCGGTGCACAGCAAGGGGTGGAGGGCAGTGGCCGGTGCCAGCATCCGGCGCCCACGCAGCCCCCACTCCCCCAAGCAGCAGCGGGGGCTGCCTCACGCTATCTACGCCACTGATAGATAGATATGACATTTAAGGCGCTAACAAGGTTCAGGAAATTAATTCGGACACTTATGGGGCATAAGTTAAATGCTGCATAGAGGTGTCTCTCTAGATTTGAAGCATTGGGACAGGGGCTCTTTCAAAATGTTGCTATGGGCCTACAAAAATCTGGCTACGCCCCTGCTTAATGTGATTTGAAAGAAGCAAATCTTGAAAACATGGATGTCCCCTATTTTTTTTTTTTTTTGTACAGTATGCCTGTATTTTGTGTGTCTAGGGGATTTGATACCATTCAGGTGTTATATGCACTTTGGTCTTATAATATTATCCCTGAACCTTTGTCTATTTTATGATTAAAAGATTCAAAACATTCAAGGAGGCATATGCATCAGTTACAGGCCAGGATTTAAAATAATTTGGTATATAGATACAGCCACAGCATGCCAATTTTCTGTAATATGTAATTGCAGCTGTATCTGCATACCAAATTGTGTTAGCGTTTAGAACACACTGTAGCATAACATGTTGTATGCAAATACAGTTGCAATTAAACACAGAATATAGGCATGCTGCATATCATAATCCACAAAAGCTTGTTGTATAGCATCCTAATCGCATAGCAATGCAAATAAGGTGCATATTATGTGGAAACATTTTTTAAAATATTATTTACATGACCTATTATGAGAGCTCATCGTATATATTTGTGATTTTAAGGTTTGAAATAATGTTAAACTTGTATGTTTTGTTGAAATGATTTACAACATTGCCGAATACAACTCCCCTAAAAAAACAACTCCTAATTATGTCCAAATTTATACAGATGTTTTGTGTCTGACTTTCTCACTCTAACTTCACTACATCATCCAAATTGTATGTTTAACATGGTCAAAACATCTGGATCTGTCTTTTTAGTAGCCGCTCTTTTTTCAGGAACGAAAACATCAGACTTTTCAAGAACTCTGATGCAATTACATGACTGACTTTTTAAAATGTCCGACTTTTTCAGCAAAATCATACTTTTGTCATTATTGGGCCAAATCGGCTGCCATTAAATCCTTCCATCATGTTTATACCTGTGCTGTATTGAGGCAATCCCCTGATGGTCACAACAGGGGGATATTATACATGTAAAAAACCCGATCCTGGTGGGGATTGTGGAATCTGGACTTATATTTCCCTGATCTGCTAACTGATTGCGATTATCAATAGTCGGCAGATTGTAGCCCCTTCTAGTGTATGTGCCCCTTAAGATTGGTCATTTTTTTTCGCTCCTATTTTCGGCAATACATTTATTACTGCCCACATGTATAAAAAAAAATCACATCCAAGGTATTTTCAGTTATTGGGTGTGATTAAATAGTTTTGATCTTATGTACACATTTTAAGCACAAACAATTAAATAGATCTTTTTTTTTTTTTTTTAAATAGAGTATTTTTTATTGAAGTATGAAGATAAGGAAATACAGAGATAGAGGTGATACGTCATCGAATATAGAAAGCATCAAGACATAATTGTAAATATGTTCAATGAACATTTCAATGGCATTAAATTTATGTAAAATTTTATTTCCTATTGAATGTATGTAACTACCCTGCAAACAGTAAATCTTCATAAATAAAGTTGGTACTTGTGAGTTATCCGGGCGTCCGATTTTTTGATTGTATGCCTTAAGTTAAGGCATACAATCAGATGCGATGCGATATCGCATCGCATCGCATCGCATGCGATCATCGGATGCGATGACCCGATTTTTCCATAGGAATCAATGTTAAAATGATTCCTATGGAAAAAGGGGTCCTTTTCATACCCCTACTATCCAAGTGGGCATGGAGTTGGATATAAACCTGTGGCGAGCGTAGCGAGCCACCGAGCCCGAAGCGTGGCGAGCGAAGCGAGCCCCGCGAGGGGACGGTATTCCGTGTCCCCTCGCGGGGCTCGCTACGCTCGCCACGCTTCGGGCTCGGTGGCTCGCTACGCTCGCCACAGGTTTATATCCAACTCCATGCCCACTTGGATAGTAGGGGTATGAAAAGGACCCTTTTTCCCATTTAATTCCATGTTAAAATGGACTCAGTCCATTTTAACATTGATTCCTATGGAAAAATCGGGTCATCGCATCGCATCCGATGGTCGCATGCGATGCGATGTGCCCGATCCGACCCGATTTAAAAATCGGACGCCCGGATAACTCACAAGTACCATAAAGTTAAGTATTTACCAAAACAGTAAGCATTTTCTTAATTTTAACCATAAGCAACAGGGAAAAAATAATTGTTGAATAACAGTCCATACCAATCAAATTTATAAAAACCAGGCCAAGTATAGAAAATCTAAATCTTAGATCCAATGAAGAAAACAAGTAAAGGCCCCCATAAATTAGGCCAACTTGTCCTAAGGACAAGTCAGACCCAATTCTCCTGTGAGCCACCCAGCAGCTCCCCGGGTGGCTCACATGCGATTTCGCACTTGATTTGCCATTTTTTTACATGTGATAAATTGCTTGCAATTTATCACATGTAAAACCAGGGAGCTGCAGCGGGCGCTGAGGAGCAGTGGTGTGGGCAGCGGGCGCTGAGTGCTGCACTAGCAGGAAGTTAGGAGCAGTGGGACAGGCAGTGGGTATTAGATTTTTTAAATAACCTGTCAAATGACTGGCCATTCTCTGATTGGCTGGGAGAGAGCACTCTCAGCCACACAGCTGCCTCCCTTCTGGGCGGCCGCTGATTGGCTGAGAGAGCGCTCAGCCAATCATAGAACAGACAGTCATTTGACAGGTTATTTTAAAATTCTAATACCCCCTGCTACCTGTCTCAGCGCCCGCTGATGATATGATCACTGCCCGGCCCACTAGCTCAGCACTCGCCACCCACCCCACTGCTCCTCACCCCTGCGAGTGCAGCGCTCAGCACCCGCTGCCCGCTCCACTGCTCCCCGGTCAGGCATGAGCAAACAGGGAGGTCGGACGTGAACTTATGTGCTGAAGTCGTCGTCCTGATCTGGTCCGAAGCACACAGGACCGCGCATTGGATCAGATGTCACACACGTGATTTTGGGCCGATTTCACCCGATTATCAGCCCAAAGTGCCGAAATCGGCACAAAATCGCATAGTGTATGGAGGCCTTAAGGGTGATTTATATGTAAAATCATCACAGAGACCCATGCAGTACACATCAGCGATATCTGTTATTATTGTAAGGGGGATATAGATAACTCAATCTGCAGAAGCATATACAGATTCCATCCATTTAGATATTTTGTCATGATTAGAAAGCGTGCCTCTGGACATAAATACATATTTCTCATGTTGTATAGTAAATAGATCTTTTGGTACTTATGTAGTATCTGGGCTGCCGATTTTGTGATTGTATGCCTTACCTTAAGGCATACAATCAGATGCGATGCGATGCGATTCGATGCGATTTTGCATAGGATTCAATGTTAAGAAGGTCCTGTTCATTTCCCCACTATCCAAGTAGGCATAGAGTTGATTTTATATAGTGTGGCGAGCGCAGCGAGCCACCGAGCCCGAAGCGCGGCGAGCGAACGCATATTTCTTAAAAAGTATTCTGTGTCCCCTCGCGGGGCTCGCTACGCTCGCCACGCTTCGGGCTCGGTGGCTCGCTACGCTCGCCACAGGTTTATATCCAACTCCATGCCCACTTGGATAGTGGGGAAAGGAAAAGAACACCTTTTTCCCATTGAATTCTATGTTAAAATGGACTCAGACCATTTTAACATTGAATCCTATTTAAAAATCTTGACCATCGCATCGCATACGATTTGGTCGCATGCGATGCGATCCGATCCGATTTCTAAATCGGACGCCCAGATACTACATAAGTACCGATCTTTTTTACAATTTTAAATCTCTGTTCTCTGATAAAGTTTTGAAATCTGTTTGTTGCAACTTATGGGGAAACTAATTTATTGTGGGTTCCTGGATTAACAGCAGGTGTTTCTGTGGCCAGATTTGGAGACATGCCATCTCCTCTGAGTGAGTAGTGAAGTAAATTAGTGGGTTTCCGGAATTGGCAGACAGCTATGAAATTATCCCTATACTGGGCAAATAAACTCCAAGCCATGGCAGCTAGATCATATTACTACTTTATAAATAACAGGCATACATCTTTTTTTTTCTTTTGTGGTTTATTCATTTACTCAGGTAAATATAGTTGGCTTTACCTAACAAACCTGTTAATGCAGACATGCTAAGATTTGTTTATGTTCAATTGCCTCTCATTTTCTTATTTGTAGGTCATGCCTTTAATAATTAATGTTCTTTATTCTGGAAGTTTGAGTTGATCAAATTAATGTTACGATGACAGCTGTAAGAGCTGTAGTCACCCAGGATTCCGACTGCAGGAACCCCGGGCTGTTTTCATCTGATCGAAAGCTAACTCGACAGTCGGAATTCAATGTTCCAACTGTCGAGTGTCGGAAAGTCTGTGGATCGTCAAAAATGGCTGCGGATTATCAGACAACGGCCATGAATTCAACAATCCCCGTCCGTTCTGACACCCTTCAATGTGGTCATTGAAGGCAGCATTGAATAGGTGAGTGCCGATATTTCCCCTCTTGGGGAAATATCTTCACAGATCGAATAACCCCCAATGTTTGCATAGTTGGATATATATATATATATACAATAATATTCATCATCCATCGTATCCTCTATAAATGGCCAATCAATTACATAACTCCATACATTGAGGGAATCATAAGAGAAATAAAGTTCAGTAACAGATGTCCCTTCCCAAAGGAAACCAACTGAAGCACCATACACACTAGGTGACATTGTTCACAATATCACTCAGAAAGGCTTTCTGCAATATCACCTAGTGTGAACACTCCATATCGTTAACAATGCGTGGTCCCGCATGTCATTAGCAATTCCCTCCCTCGCCTGAACATGTTCATGCTGCATCATGACTGTCGCTCTCTTCCCCCCAAGCATCGGCAAGTGTGTATGCACTTGTTTGATGTGTATGGGGCTTGAGTGGTGTTAGGGAACAATTGATACATAAATAGCTGTTGGGTACCAATAATAAGGCATTATCAGCCACTAATATTAAAGTTATCATTCATGACTGGCATTCAGTGCTGCTATCATGGTGATGATTGGTTGGATTAAGATGACAGTGGAGGGTAGAACCCCTAGAGGAGTCCTTGGCTGGTACCCATCTCTGTGCTCTACCATTTGTATTGACTGAATCTGCTTTATCTTTTGGCTCTGAAGAAGCCATTTGCGTTTGTGCGGCTTGGGCATTCTTTTGGTGATAGCATGTTTGGAGTAGATGTGTGCCCGGTGTTTTTCTTTGACATCCTACTTGCTGCTGGACATGGAGCCCACTTACACACAGTGCCCACATGTATAGTGACTCTTATGCACACAATGCCCACATGAGTAGTGCTGCTTATGCACACATCGGCCATATAATTAGCGCTGCTCATGCACACAATGCCTACAGGACTAGTGCCAATTATGCACAATGCTTACATACAATAGTAATACCTTGTAATAAATAGTAGTGCCCCTTATACACATAATCCCCACAGTAGAAAAAAGGTACAGAGCCTGGAAAAGGGGTAGATAAGAAAAATATTATTTTAATAACAATGAGAAACTTTCCTTAACTTACCCATCCTGTGCTGTCAGGCCTGTGGCCCATTACAGGTGTAGGCCCTATAGGAGGGGGCGTAGCCTTGGTGAACAAATGGCTGCTCTAGAAGAAGAACTTCAGCAGCATCATCAACAGCACGGGATCAGAAATGTGGTCACCTAGACACTGCTGCTCTGCTGTTGCTGACTGTCAGTAGCACAGCTGGTGCAGAAACGGACACGGAAGCAGCAGGTCTAACCCAATTGCCTCTGTGCTCTGCAGACCTGGCAGGCTCTGGATGCCTATTCCAGCACTTGCACTGCAGAATGGCCACCACTGCACATAAAGCTGTGGTGGCCCGCTTTAAACTATTGCAAAATCACGCCATGACGTTGTGCTGCGTTCCATATAGGAACTGTCCATGGAATTTCGGACTCACGCATTCACAGTCCAGGTTTTCATTAGGAACCATCAAAAACCTGGAGGGTAAGATAGCTTAACGGGGCAGCGGGAGGCTTGGGTACAAAAAAAAGGGATCCTCCCACTGAATGCGTGCCAATAGATGATGGCATACACGCCCAATATGTGGTGCTAGACACACCCCTTTGACGGTGCACACCCTAATAAAATGTGCTGTGCATGACTATGTGTAGTGGGGTGTAGAGGGATGCCCTCATGTTCTGCCCTTAAACACCTTCTTTTCAAAAATTTGTGTGGGGGGGTCTGAATTTTGTTTTGTAATTATGTTCTTTCTACATGTATGTATGGGTTCAGTATGATTTCCTGACAATAACAATACCGACACCCATTGACTAACAATCAATATACTGACATAGACAAAAAATGCTGACCGGTCAAAATGTCTACATAAGTTTTTATAGTTTTTTTTTGTTTCGATATACTGTAGGTCAACAAGGAAACCTAAAGCCCCATACACACACACGGGGGAGATATATTGCTCAGCCATATATTGCTGAGCAATATATTGCTCAGTTTCTCCTGTTCATCAGCGACCAGAGATGGTCGCTGATGAAAAAGAAACTGCCGGGGGGAGCCCGGCAGTGGAACTCAGCTGGTCGCAGGAGCATGTTCCTGCGAGCAGCGATCACTACAGGGGTAAAAACGGGAGCGCGCACCCGGCGATATATCGCCGGTGCACACTACCATTGCAGGCAATATGGTCGCTTAGCGACCATATTTCCCGCGATATTACACAAAATCGCCCCCGTGTGTACGCACCTTTAGTGTATCGCTTCACCTCGTATGGCTCACTATGCTTCTGGCACGGTGCCTCATCTGCCAAAATCTGTGTTTCTATATCTTACAGCTACTGTGCAAAATGTAGATTCACAAAACATATTTTACTCCTGTATAAATGTTATGGCCACTTATTGTTACTCCTTGGTATATTTTATATTCCTTATATTTGTTTTCCAGCCCATAAAGTGATATTTACTTTTTAGAAATCATAAAAAAAATTATTAGGTACTTCTTTCCTATAACTGCAACCATCGCATAAGATTGTATGCCTTAATTAAGGCATACAATCTATACAATTGAAAAGATTTTTAATTGTATGTATAATATCGCATCTTATGGATCTCATCTTATGGATCTTATGCATCCATAAGATGCATAAGATCCATAAGATGCCACAACATAAAAATCGGTACTCTTTACCTAGAAGGGCGCCAGCGATTGAAATCGCGGTCGTCGGGGCTAAAAATCGCGGTCATCGCGGGTAAATCGGGATGACCGCGATGACCGCGATTTTCCCATAGGAAACAATGTGAAAAAGGCTGATTGACCGCGATTTGACTGTTAAATGCCTCAATGGACCCGATTTGGCCCTAGGAATCAATGTTAAATGGGCCACAGAGCCCAAATAAGCACAATTAACCCTTAAATGTCCCCCCCCAATTTTTAACGCCACCCCACGATCCACGCGAACCCGAAGCGTGGCGAGCGCAGCGAGCCCACGAGGGGCGGCGGTACGCGTCCTCCGACCTTTTCATGCCCTACTATCCACTAGGGCGTGGAGTGAGAATATAATAGTGTGGCGAGCGCAGCGAGCCACCGAGCCCGAAGCGTGGCGAGGGGACGCGGATACCTTCACAGGTAGACGCGTCCCCTCGTGGGCTTCACAGGTGTCGGCGTCGCCACGGACACCTGTGAAGCCCGCAAGGGGACGCGTATAACTGTGAAGGTATCCGCGTCCCCTCGCGGGGCTCGCTGCGCTCGCCACGCTTCGGGCTCGGTGGCTCGCTGCGCTCGCCACACTATTATATTCTCACTCCACGCCCTAGTGGATAGTAGGGCATGAAAAGGTCGGAGGACGCGTACCGCCGCCCCTCGCGGGCTCGCTGCGCTCGCCACGCTTCGGGTTCGCGTGGATCGTGGGGTGGCGTTAAAAATTGGGGGGACATTTAAGGGTTAATGGGCTCTGTGGCCCATTTAACATTGATTTCTATGGCCAAATCGGGTCCATTGAGCCAGTAAAATTGAACAGTAAAATCGGGTCCATCGCGCCTTTTAACATTGATTCCTATGGGAAATCGGGAGCATTACGGGTACATTTATGGCCGGCCGCGACGCGACCGACACGATTTCCATGTTTAACATGGGTTTCAATGGGAAATCGCGGGCATCGCGTCGGTCGCGTCGCGGCCAGACATAAATGTACCCGCGATGCCCGCGACGGGCGCCCTTCTAGGTAAAGAGTACCTAAAAATCATAATAGAACCCCCAATAACCATTGTTAACATCACCGGCACTATCAACACCAACCCGAAGTGTGGCGAGCGCAGCGAGCCCGCGAGGGGCGGCGGTACGCATCCTCCGACCTTTTCATTCCCCCACTATCCACGTCGATGTGGAGTTTATTTTATATAGTGTGGCGAGCCACCGAGCCCAAAGCGTGGCGAGCGGACGCGGACTACTTCACATGTATTCCGCGTCCCCTCGCGGGCTCGCTGCGCTCACCACGCTTTGGGCTCGGTGGCTCGCTGCGCTTGCCACACTATATAAAATCAACTCCACGCCGACGTGGATAGTGGGGGTATAAAAAGGTCGGAGGACGCGTAACGCCGCCCCTCGCAGGCTCGCTGTGCTCGCCACACTTCGGGTTGGCGTCAATAGTGGAGTGGCATTAACAATGGGGGGGGGCATTTCACCCATGAGGGGCGGTTAGCAATTCAAATTGGGGTTTTGGGGGCTTTTTACACTGGAATAAATGTAAAATTGGGTCTCAGGGACCATTATGCCGCACAAATACATAAGATGCATGCAATGCTTGCAATGTAAAAATCTCATCGATCGCGTTGATTGCATCGCATGCATCTTATGCCGTACAAACACATAAGATGCATGCAATGCTTGAGATATTGGCCCGACACATACAATCTAGATCGTGGGCGCCATGCTAGGAAATAAGTACCAATTATTATTTTGGTACTTGTGAGTTATCTGGGCGCCCGATTTCTAAATCGGGTCGGATCGGGCACATCGCATCGCATGCGACCATCGGATGCGATGCGATGACCCGATTTTTCCATAGGAATCAATGTTAAAATGGACTGAGTCCATTTTAACATGGAATTCAATGGGAAAAAGGGGTCCTTTTCATACCCCTACTATCCAAGTGGGCATGGAGTTGGATATAAACCTGTGGCGAGCGTAGCGAGCCACCGAGCCCGAAGCGTAGCGAGCCCCGCGAGGGGACACAGAATACCGTCCCCTCGCGGGGCTCACTTCGCTCGCCACGCTTCGGGCTCGGTGGCTCGCTACGCTCGCCACAGGTTTATATCCAACTCCATGCCCACTTGGATAGTAGGGATATGAAAAGGACCCATTTTTCCCATTGAATTCCATGTTAAAATGGACTCAGTCCATTTTAACATTGATTCCTATGGAAAAATCGGGTCATCGCATCCGATGGTCACATGCGATGCGATGCGATATCGCATCGCATCGCATCTGATTGTATGCCTTAACTTAAGGCATACAATCAAAAAATCGGGCGCCCAGATAACTCATAAGTACCATTATTTTTTATTTTAGTATATTTTAGATTTTTTTTTTACATGGTATTTCTTTCTATTTCTGGAAGAAATACCACAGGACCCACAGTTTGAGAACCGCTGGTCTATAGTATAGGCTCTTTCAAACAATTAAAGTGGTCAGGAAATGTTTAACCCCTTCCCGCCGCAGCCTGTTTTTGCCTTCCTGACAGAGCCCTTTTTTTCAAATCTGACATGTATCACTTAAGTGGGGATAACTTTTTTTTGCTTTTACTTATCCCAGTGATTTTGAGATTGTTTTCTCGTGACACATTGTACTTCAAGTTAGTGGTAAATTTGGGTCGATACAGTCTGTTTTTTTGTGAAAAATACCAAAATGTCGTAAAAAAATGGAAAATTTAGCAATTTTCAAAATGTTAAATTTTCTGCTTGTGAGACAAATAATCATACCACTCAAAATAGTTAATAACTAACATAGACCATATGTCTACTTTATGTTTCCATCATTATTTCAACCTCCTTTTTTGGACACTAGGAGGCTTAAAATATGAATAGCAAATTCTCAAATTTTCAAGAAAATTTCAAACACTGATTTTTTTAGGGACCAGTTCAGTTCTGATGTGACTTTGAGGGACTTGTATGTGAGACACCCCCATAAATGATGCCATTTCAAAAACTGCACCCCTCGCAGTATTCAAAACAGCATTTTGGAAGTTTGTTAACCCTTTAGGTGTTTCACAGGAATTAAAACAAAGTGTAGGTGAAATTTCAAAATTTCATTTTTTTTGCAGATTTTCAATTTTAATACATTTTTCTAAGGAACACAGTAGATTTTACTAGAGAAATGTGACTAAAAATTGATTCCCCCAATTCTTTTGTTTTCATAAATATCCTATATGTGGCCCTAGTGTGCACGTTGACCAAACCACAGGCTTCATAATAGAAGGAGCACCTACTTGATTTTGGAGCCTCCTTTTTATGAGATTATTTTTTAGGCACCATGTAGGTTTCTAGGCACCATAAGATGCTAAAAGTTAGGAACCCCCCCACAAGTGACCCCATTTTGCAAACTACACCCCTCAGGGAATTAATCTAGGGGTATAGTGTACATTTCAAACCCCCAGGGGTTTCACCAATTGTGGTACAACTGGGCTGTGAAAATGAAAAATTACATTTTTTACACAAAAATGCAGTTCTGGCTCAAAATTTTTCATTTTCATAAGGTATGAAGGAGAAAAAGCACCCCAAAATCTGTGCCCCAATTTCTCCCGAGTATGGCAATGCCTCATATGTGACCAAAAAATACCAGTTGGGTGCATGGCAGGACTCAGAAGGGAAGGAGTGATTTTTGGATTTTGCAGCTCAGATTCTGGTGGAATGAATGGTGGGTGCTATGTGGCATTAGCAAGACCCCCGAAGCACGGTGAAATGATGAACCTAATAATCCATAGATGTGTGGTATATTTTAAAACACTCCTTTATACATAGGCCGGGTTTGTCGGGGCAAGTTTCACAGTGGAAAATAGTATCCTTTCTTATTCCCTTTTTATAGCAAACTTTGCACCTTTTTTGTGTCCTGCCCTTTTTTGCAGTGGAGGGGATTTCGTTAGGAAAATGCTGCCCTGGTACAATACGGGGGCCAGTACTAGAAGTACTGGGGCCCTCTGCCTGCTGGTTCCCAAATATTAGGCCTTTTATGACTTCCTCTTGAAAGTGCATAAATGTTCCCCTCTGGCTGGTAGAACGGAATAGCACGTAAGCGTTATACAGTGCCATCTGGATGATATACACGGCCAGCTTCTTGTACCAGATTTTTGTTTTCCGCAGGGCACTGTACGGCTTCAGTACCTGATCTGAAAGATCCACTCCGCCCATGTACTTATTGTAATCTAGGATACAATTAGGTTTTGAGGTGTGGGTACTGGTACCTCGTACAGGGACGGAGGTGGTACTGTCTCCATGAATTGTTGTCAGTATAAGAACATCCCTCTTGTCCTTATATTTGACCAACAACATATTTTCGGTGGATTGTGCCCTGCTTTCACCCCTTCTCAGTACTTGGGCAATGTGCGTTTTTGGGAGGCCTCTTTGGTTCTTGCGCACAGTACCGCAAGCTGCTGTACCTCTTGAACCAAGGGCCTTAAACAGGGGGATGCTGGTGTAAAAGTTATCCACATAGAGGTGATAACCTTTATCCAGGAAGGGGTGCACTAAATCCCAGACAATTTTTCCACTAACACCTACGAGGGAGGGGGGGCATTCTGGCGGTTCAATTCTTGAATCCTTCCCTTCATATACCCTAAACCTGTGGGTGTACCCTGAGGTGCTTTCACACAGTTTATACATTTTTATGCCATACCTTGCCCTCTTACTGGGAAGGTACTGGCGGAATTCAACCCTTCCTTTAAAATGTATAAGGGACTCGTCGATACAAATAAATTTTTCAGGGATGTACATCTCTGCAAATTTGGCACTGAAATGATCAATGACCGGCCTGACTTTGAATAGCCGGTCAAAGGTGGGATCATCTCTGGGTGGGCACTGTGCATTATCGGTGTAAAAATTTAAGGATTGTCTCAAAACGAGTCCGAGCCATGGCCATACGGTAAAGTGGGGTGCTGTACAGAACATCTGTACTCCAATATTGCCTAATTTCTGGCTTTTTTACTATGCCCATATGTAACACCAGACCCCAAAACGTCATCATCTCTACTGCATCTACAGGGGTCCACCTAGCAAATGATGACGTGGGGTTTTGAGCAATAAACTGCTGGGCATATAAATTACTTTGGTCCACCATTAAATTTATAAAATCATCAGAGAAAAATAATTTGAAAAAGTCAATTTCTCTGAGACCTGTTGAATCAAATTGGATTCCTGGGATGGCCAAAAACTCAGGAACCTGGGGCTCAAAATTGTCTGGTGGTGGGGTCCATACGGGATCAATCATTTGGGGGGGGGTCTCAGCTGCTCTACGGGGGCGTCTTTGAGGGGGTCCCTCATCACTAGAGGAGGAAGATGAGGTTAAGACGAATCCTTCAAATTCCCCGCTTGCATCACTGGCTGTGTCAGAGTCAGAGGCAAGCATGGCATATGCCTCCTTCGCTGAATACATTCTTCTGGATGACTGGGATGACATTTGGGATGCCATTTTTATTTTTGTGTTTCTGTAAGTGTAATGTTTCAACACGTGTATAGTGTAGGGGGGGTACAAACTTTATTTCAACACGGGGGGTGTGTAGTGTGTATGTAGTGCAGAAAAAAAAAATACTTTATACAGGAATTTGATCCCAATAAAAAAAAAAAAAAATTAGATCAACCCTGTGGCAAAAATGCTGATCTGTGATGTACGTCACTCAGCAACTTCAAGGCAGCTTTTGGTACAACCTTGAAGGGGTTAAAAAAAAAAAAAAAAAGGTCCTGCGCCAAAAATTGAGCACAAATGTTGGTCAGTAACGTCCGTCACTGAACAGCGCTCAAAGGCAACAGGAATTTGATCCCAAAAAAAAAAAAATAGATCAACCCTGTGCCGAAAATGCTGATCAGTGATGTACGTCACTGATCAGCGCTCAGCGGCCACAGAACACCCACAAAAGCAACGTGGGTGTAAAAACAATTTAAAAAAAATAAACCACAGCACTCTCCAAAAAAAAAACAATTTAAAAAAACTGCAGAAAAAAAATTATATCAACCCTGTGCCAAAAATGCTGTTCAGTGATGTACGTCACTGATCAGCGCTCAGCGGCCACAGGACACCCACAAAAGCAACGTGGGTGTAAAAACAAAACCCCACTGCACTCTCCAAAAAAAAAAAACTGCAGATCAGTGATGCAGTGATGCAACACTGATTGGCAGTGAGGGGCAGCAGGCACACAACTGTGGGTGCAACCTGACAGGGTATATATAAAAAAAAAAAACCTGCACCCCCAAAAAGTTGCTGATCAGTTAATTTATACTGATCAGCACAAAAGGGGGGGGCAGCAGTCTGTTGCACAGGCAGCACAACCTTTGGTGCAACTGACAGGTATATATATAAAAAAAAAAACCCTGCACCCCCAAAAAGTTGCTGATCAGCACAGATATACTGATCAGCACAAAAGGGGGGGCAGCAGACACAAAATATAGCACTCTCTATTACTCTCTGTCACTATCTCTCACTATCTCTCACTATCTCTCACTCTATGACACTGCAGCAGCAGCACACAGAAAGTCACAAGATCCAGGAAGTATCCAGCTGCTGGCAGCACGCTACCAGCGGTGATCAGATAAGTATCAGGCAAGGATCAGGTCAGTATATCACGACAGATTGGCACGGTGACCGCTCTGCACGCAATTCCAGACCGGAATGGCGTCTGCAGCGCAGTCACCGTTAGTTTAAATCACGCGCCATGGCTGTGATTGGTCCGTCGGTCCGACGGACCAATCACAGCCTTGGGGGCAGGTGGGGTGAGGTTGGGTGAGGTGTGGTCATCACCGGTGACCCCCTCACACCCGGCGGTGATTGATCCCTGTGTTACCGAGCGTCTGATTCGCCGGTAACACAGGAAAACGCTGCGATTGGCTGTTCACATTGAACAGCCAATCGCAGCGATCGCCGACGGGGGGGGGAGGCATCGCCGCCCCCCCCCGGGCATGCTGGGACATGTCTGCTGTCAGGGACAGCAGACATCGTCCCTCTGTCACCGCGTCCCTAGACGCGGTGACAGTTTAAAGTCATGACGTATATATACGTCATGTGTCGGGAAGTACATCCCGGCCATGACGTGTATATATACGTCAAATGTCGGGAAGGGGTTAAATATATCATAATAAATAAATAAATACACAAATATAATAGGACCAGTACTGCACTTTCTAAGCTCACAATCTCCCACTTAATGGTAAGGCTCTTGTATCTTTCTCTTGGCAGCTACTCTCTGGTCCATTGCAATGTTTGAGAGTTCAGATCCACACAGTAAATGTAGTAGCAGAAGCTACACTAGGGCATGTGCAGCAGCTCTGCTCTGTCCTTCAAACTGCATGAAATGGTGGCAGCTCAGTTAATCATATTATATACTAGTGCTATTGTTGTCCTAATTTATGGAACTTGTAAAGAAGAACTTGGCAACCAGGAACACAGTAGCGCACGCGGGGGGGGGGTTTCTGAGTACCCAAAAACCCTCTCAGGAATCTAAGGACCGTTGTCTGAAAGCTGAGGGTCCCCTCTTTCCATAGGTACAAGAATTTTAAAAATCGGCCCTGGGAAACTGGAGGTATCTGACTTTAAAGGAGTGGTCCCCATCCAAGCCTGTTATTTGCTCTTCCCAGTCAGATATTTCAGGTTCTGTCTGGCTTAGAGTTTTTCTGAGTGTAGATTCCAAAAGGTAGGACTCTCCCCCTTTGAGGGGCAATAGTAGCTTGTCTCTACTGTTCCCACAACTAGAGATATCAGCCTTCCAGCAGCTGGTTACTGCTCCAGCTCCACACACCTGGTTTGTAGTTTTATATTCTCATTGGCAGATTGCTCTGCCTCCTGAACTCTGATCCCAGTGGCGGAGATACCGTAAGGCAGCCCCCGCCGCTGCTTGGGGGAGCGGGGGCTGCAAGGGCGCTGGGTGCTGGACTTGTGGCAGAGAAAATAGTTATTGCGGGCAGCGGGAGCGGGGGTGCCGGACAAGTGAGTGTCCGGCTGCGCACACTACACAGTATGCGGCTGCTCCTTATTGTGCCCATCTGCTAGGACCGCCCGCCCACCGCTGCCTGCCACTGCCCGCCGCTGCCCGTGCGCTCGCTGAGTCGGCGCGGGCGCGGCCATGATGGATCTGTCAAAAAAAAAATATTTGACGGACGGGCAAGATATCCAATGGGAGGGGGTGGGCATCTGGGGGCGTGGCCTTGTAGTGTCAGACAGTCAGACTGAGGCAGGGGAACCAGCAGTGTCTGCTGGTCCCTGCCTCAGCTTCAACTGCTCCTACATCATCACGTCACACGCTGGAGCCTGGAGGAGCAGGGAAGCCAGCAGGAGGGAAGAACAGGAGAAAGTGAGGGAAGAGGAGAGACAAAGTCGTCCCACCCAGTGACAAACTTGTTAACAGAGGTTTGTTTTTTATACACCAGTACTATTAAAAAAAGGGTACTTATGTAATATCTGGACTCCCGTTTTTCTTGTGAGACCGCGTCCCCTCGCGGGGCTCGCTGCGCTCACCACGCTTCGGGCACAGTGGCTCGCTGCGCTCGCCACACTATATAAAATCAACTCCATGCGTAGTTGGATAGTAGGGGTATGAAAAAATGGGGTGCATTTAACATGGGAGTCCAGATAATACATAAGTACCAAAAAAAGTATATGTGTGTGTATATATATCTATATATATAGATATATATACACACACACACACTGTATAGGTGGGATCAGGCAGCATGGAGCACCGTAGTAAGGGGACGCAGGCGCATCTTCCGGGGGCTGGCGAATCTACTGCCAGCCCCTGCAAGAATGACGGGCACTCCATCTGTATGTGTATATATGCATATGGAGTGCCCATCATTCTTGCAGGGGCTGGCGGTAGATTTGCCAGCCGCCAGAAGGGAAAGTGCGCACACAAGATGCGCGTGCGTTCCCTTACTACGGTGCTCCATGCCGCCTGATCCCTCCTTTCCGCTCCCCCCTAAACTTGCACGTCTCCCTGAAAAGGAGATGGGCAGGGTACAAGTCCCCTGCCGCCTGGAAATAGGGACACGCGTGCGTGTGGGATGCTCGCGCGTCCCAGTCAGATGGAGCGCCGGCTCGCTAGCAGGGGCGTTCTGGTGAGTCCCAGCACTGGCTGAGAGGTGCTCCATCTGTACATTGTGAATATATATATATATGCCTTACCGAAATGCCATGTGGGGGGGGGCGCAGTAAATTTTTTGGCAGGGGGGAGCAAAATTTATAGTTACGCCTCTGTCTGATCCCCTAGTCCCCAGTACCATTTGGTAGGTTTGGAGATATCTGCAGTCAAGCAAGCTGTCCTCCCACCAGAAAATTCTGAATAATAAGCTCACTCCACTATACACCCCTCCTCTGCGTATTAAACATCCTCTACCACCCTGGAAGTTATGTATCAGGACCCCTTCATTCAGCTCAGTGCCCCCTTCTCCCACCATCTGTGCAGTAAAGTGGTAATTAGTGGAAATTACTGATCCAGGCCCTACATGCTGAGCGGTTGATATAATACCCCCTACCACCTGCGGGACATCAAAGCTTGCACTCATAGCACCCCACACCCCTACCGCTGTAGGATAGGTAGGGGCCCCAATACATTGCTATGCCCAGGGGTCTACACTGCTGTTAAATATATATATATATATAATTGTTATTATTTATATACATTTGGTCTATCTATAATACTTTAACTGACTCGGCATAAACTGGGTCACCTAAGTGTCCATCTCCGTGCTTTGCTCTGCCCCTCTCTGGAAACCCCCTTCTGAAAATCCTGCGTTTGCCCCTGGAACTTCCCCTGTGTTTGCCTAATACCATGCATTGATAAATCATCCCCAAATGAGAATGCTAATGCTCCAAGCAACTTTCTTACTTTTTTTGTTGTTTGTGTGTTTTTTATACAGATTTTCCAGCTGATTTTTTACTTTATAGATTACACCATATTTGTATTATTTATTATTTCCTGTGCTCCTAAGCACTGTTTTATTCTAAGTGAGGTTAAAAATACAAAAGTATTAAGTTGATAATATAAATAATTGAATATTAAATTTTCTGCTTTTTGGTTCTTATTTACATCACTGCCAACCATCACATTTGCTGCGGTCTGCCCATGTTTTTTATTTAATTCCATTAAAACCACGAGGCTTGCTTAAAGAGACTAAGGACATTAGAGGCAACAGCTACTATAAGCCGTTCTTAGCCGAATCACCCATTCCTAACCACATTTAAATCAACACAGATTCAACAGATTTCGAATTCCACAAGCTCTACATCTTGAGCTTTATATCGGCTTTTGTTTCATATCCAGCATTATTACTCAACGAGTTAAAAGCCATCACAATGACAGCTTAGGGGGGTATTCTATCTATGCCAATGTTTCTAGACGGATTCGGCATGAAAAGCCAGCGGTCGGGATCCCGGCGTTCAAAATCCCGACGCCAGAAATCCCGACAAGAGGGGGACGTGGATCGCCCCCCCCCCCTTGCGGGCTCGCTGCGCTCGCCACGCAGCGGGCCTGGTGCCTCGCTACGCTCGGCACACTAATTTATTCTCCCTCCGAGGGTGTCGTGGACACCCACGGGGGGAGAAAGTGTTGGATTTTGGCGTTCGGGATTCCGGCGTCGGGATTTTGAACGCCAGGATCCCGACCGCCGGGATTTAAACTGCATCCCTTTCTAGACAGGGGAAATATCTACACACACCTATTCAATGCTGTCGTTAACAACAATGCTGCTTTTACAGACAGCATTGTAGCATGTCAGATCCAACTTTTTAAAGTCAGAACTGTTTTGTCGGAATTGTTGAACGTACAGACATTTTCTGACAATTCGCAGCTGTTTTTGACAAATTCAGGACTTTCCGAATTAGTGTCGGAAGCCAGCAAAAACTGGCCAGGGATTCCAACTGTTGAGTCCCTATCTGCTCCTGTAATATCCCAGAACATGTGATGGAACAAAATTGTTAGCTGTTATTAGTGCTGACACTGTTATATGTGCATTATAAAAATCTAATGTAATTTTAAGTCATTATCTATGTTAAAAGGAAAATAGAGTACTAAATGAGAAATGGGTTAATACCCCTTATTAAATGAATATTGCGGACTGAACACTGTTTACCCCTTTCGGACTTGTCCTCATAGCCTATTAGGGAGGACTATACGATAGTCCTTTAAAAGGGAGAACTGTGAGGAACATTCCAGAAAGGAAAATATACTCTGACAGTTGGCAGAGCCCCTGCTCATCAAGAAACCCCAGAGCAGAGACTAGAAATAGAGTAGAAAGAGCGGTTTGTGTGCTGTGGTGAGGGGCGGTACCGGAGCAGCAGCCACTGATCGAGACGGGGAATGCCGTGAGGATGGAGGCGCGGCCTGGCCAAGGCAGACCAACGGATGTCCTGCAAGGAATTTATAAATTTACATCAGGAAGACTAAAGTCTCCAATAATTATGGACTCTTCTTTTAAAGCCATTTTAGTTATTTTCTGTAATAGGCTTAAGTTTATCTTTCATAGATTTAAAGTTGCAATAACACCTAGGTCTATATTTTACTAAGGTTCCCCACCTATTAGCCAAAGCTATGGGGCTCCTCTGTTCAGTCATTTATCCGGTCCCAGTCCTGCATGAGAATCAACTAGACATGGCTGCTGCTGGGGGTTCTGCTGTTGACAGATGACCAGTTAGTAAAAATATTTTTAATTCCGGGATTGGCCACCCTAGCCCTATATGTATAGGAACAAATTAGATATGCTGTGCTATTTGTGATTATTTCCTAATTTTCGCTCTGTAATGATTTACTAGTACAGGTTGGGTCAGTGATGCTGAGAACAGCCAACCAATCGCTATGTTATATAAAGTTGATAGCAAAGAGATTAGGACTTTTTACCCAGTCCTGGGTCCGCTGGATGGGCCCGGGTCTCACTCCCTCTCCCACATTGCAGGGAACCAGGCAGTGGGGAGAGAGATGAGAGGCTGCCGTCACAGCACAGCATCTCTCCCCAGCTCAACATCTGCTGCTCAGTGCCATGTGCTGAGCTGAGGAGAGAGGCAGCTGCAGCCTGTCCTCTCTCCCTCTCATTTATTTTTTTTAACTGAGGTGTGGCCAAGCCAACTCCCAGGGGCTTCGCCCCCACCCAGTGACCACACCCCCTCCATTTTACTGGGTCCCGGTGACCTGGTATCACTCTACACTATTAGGCACATGTCCTTTACCATTATAGATTTTCCTGACTGGTCTAACCAAAAAACAAGCCAAACACCTAAAGGGGACGTGTACTAAAAAGAAAAACTCTTATCCAACTCATTGCTATTTAATGTTCTAATGTATTCATTTCTGTATTGCACAGTATAATCATTAATATTGTTGTGGTGTTGTATCGATGCTAGTTGTGCTGCACTCATATCTTATATGTATATCTTGTCTCTGTATGTAACAGAAACACTGAGGCGATCACACATACAAAAACACACAGAGATGAACTTTCAAATTTTTTTTGTCGAGCAGGCTTAGCTAGTATTTTTTATCTATGCATATATAGATATATTTAAAGTATAATCAGGGCTTAAAGTGGTCATGCAGAGGTGGTGGAACTCAATTATCTATGCCACCTAATTAACCCCCCTCCCCTACCCCCATTAGGGCCAGTGGTAGGGCTTTTGGCATCCTCTTGCAAACTAGAATGCTTTTCTGTGAGAATTACTGTTCAGGGCCAATGTTGAGTTTAAAATGTTCCACCTCACCATTAGAGGTGGTGGAACTCAGTTCCACCCCGTTCCCCCTCACTTTAACCCCTGAGTATAATCAACATACTGGATGAAATTTAATAGGATGAGAGATTCAGAAAGTGAGAGATTTGGTAAGAATTCTCCAGGTTTTTTTAAAGCGGCAATACTTTTACACTGCAAAACCAGTTTGATTTTGCAGTGTAAATGATTGCCACTTTAAAAAAAACCTGGAGATTTCTTACCAAATCTCTCACTTTCTGAATCTCTCATCGTATTTCATCCATAGTATCTAAAATGAAACAACGTTAGCAAGGCTGGGAAACATATTGAGAAATGAATATCAGTCATAGCACACAGTCTCACTGAAAATGCAATGAAACGTTTGAGATTCCTAATATAAATTAAACAGGATCACATATCCAGGAAAGATAATCTGAGTCAGGATATACTTATTAGTGTTGGCCAGCAAACTAATTAAATTACAAAATATCTAACTGTATATCCAAATTAAATTATCAGTAAGGTTTAAATTGCATTAGGGGCCTGATTTCAGCTTTGTTAGCAAAAGAAGAAAGCACCTCAAATGGGCGAAACCGTGCTGCATTACAGGTGGGGCAGATATAACATGTGCAAAGAGATTTAGATTTGGAGTGTTTTCAAACTGAAGTCTAAATTGCAGTGTAAAAATAAAGTGAACATGTGTGCGCAACATGCAAAAGCAGCCATTATTTATTTACCCTGCACAGAAATAATATATATATATATGCATTTGCTGTCCTTGCATAGTAACATGGGGGGTTATTCTGATTCACTCGGAAAGGCACAATTACTCTCTAATGGACAAAACCATATGCACTGCAGGTGGGGCTGATGTAACATGTGCAAAGAGAGTTAGATTTGGGTGTTTTATTGTTTATGTGCAGGGTAAATACTGGCTGCTTTATTTTTACACTGCAATATAGATATCCGTTTGAAGTACACCCCCACCCAAATCTAACTCTCTCTGCACATGTTACATCAGCCCCACCTGCAGTCCATATGGTTTTGTCCATTAGAGAGTGATTGTGCCTTTCTAAGTGAATCAGAATAACCCTGATGATGTGTTTCTAAGTGAATCAGAATAACCCTGATGATGTGTTCCAGGAACACAATTTCTTACTTTTTTGCATTACTAAATCTGGCCCAAAATTTGATAAAGGGAACAGAAGCACAAACCTGTGTGATGATGATGATGAAGCTGATGCCGCCAGTTGCTGATATCAGCCACGCATAGGTGAAAGGTATCTTTCCAGAATCTATGCTTCAGATGTAACTCAGGTAATGATGTACTGTAACAACTCCGCATTAGGAGGGATCCAACTGTTTCATATGTTCCTCTGTCCCCAGATAGAAATGACTTGGCTATTACAAAGATAAGGTTCTCCACAATTACAAGCCTGTAATACCATATAATGCAGCTGACCGGTATCTGTATAGACCACACTTAACTCACAGGATTATAATAATGAGTATATATGTTGTGTAGTCTGAGGAAGTGACATTAGTTATTATGCATATGTAATGTGTTGCAAAATCCATTATTCAGAATATTCTAATAATGGCTATATGCTAATTAGACAAAAAGCATTTGCCTGCGATCAAAAAGTCACCACTCGTAAAGAAAGAATAAACGCCCTTTGCAAAATCGCAAATCCATTAGCAAAAACTGAATTATTTTGTTCCCATCTGTGCCAGTGTAGAACCCACTTATCTGCTAAAGAACCAGGCTGGAAGTGGTCATCGCTAACGTCAGAGACCCACCCGAAAACCGCCTGGGCACACCTGTGTTTTCACAAACACAACCAGAAAACACAATTTTTCCACCCCCTAAATGTTGGTTACCTGTCAATCAAACTGCACCTGCTTTGCCACTGTAACCCCGTCTTTCAATAGTTGTGAATTCTCTAATTAGCGATCCATGCAGAATTGGGCCCAAAATTCATTATCCAATGTAGACACATCTCTTGTCCCAGTGATAGTGCTATTGCAAATGAGCGCTGATGGTGACAATGGCTAATTCAGCAAACAGATGGGTAAAGGCTACATAGATGAAATTATAGCCAGCTTTATTCAGCCAAAAATGACCTGTGTCCCCCATACACAAAAACATCATCATTCAGGCACCTACTACCTCCAAACACATCCACACCACCAGTCGGTCGCTCTCTATCCCCTACACCGAGTTTCCAATTTTTAAATACTTTTGCAACAGTAGATGTCTCAAATCCTGCAAAATACTCATTGACTGTGGGGATGAATTCCTCATGTAAGGAGAATTTGATCCCACCGGTTTTCAAATTTGGAAACAGGAATAAGTCGCTTGGGCCAAATTTCAGAAAATAGGGTGTGGAGAATCCATAGAAAGCCCAATTTGTTACATTTTGCCATTGTGGTGGTCAATTTGAGGGGCTTCCTGTTATCTTGGTGGAAAATCACTTTTTTGTTCACCAATTTTTAGCTCTTCTTTCAACCGGTCAAACAGTAGCGTAGTACTCTTCAGTAATTGTTTTACCTTTTTGCAAGTTGTCAATTAGCATAATTTCTTGTGAATCACAAAAAAACTGTAGCCATCCCCTTTCCAGATGACAAAAATCTTTGCCTTCTTCGGCACACTTTCACCAGGCAATGTACACTGTTTTCGTTGCTGCCTTGATTGATTGATTGATTGATTGATTGTAGTGGTGGATCCACGTTTCATCCACAGTAACAAATAGATGACTGAAATCCTGTAGATTTAGCTTAAACATCACCAAACACTGTTTACAAGCACCCTTTCATATACCCATTGTGCTGCCACTGGCCCCTCCATTGCTGCTGGTCCCCACCGTCAGTCCATGCTGGTCTCCGCTGCCGCCACTGGTCCAGTCTCCTGCCATGGTCGCGGGATCAGTGCTTTGGCAGCAGACCATGGAAGCTAAAATATGTCCCAATGCCTGTGCACTTTAGATGACAGGCACCGAGACCAGCACATTTGCAGTATCGGCTTTTGTACTGCGCTTGCGCAGACCATGGATTCTATGGGCTGTAACTGTAGCAGCCCATAGAGGCATCCCGGTGGGACTACCTTGTGTGACTGGCAGGTCGGACTTCCAATAGGAAGTCACTGCCAGTCACAGGGAAGCCAGTGCAGTCTCAGAGACTGCAGCTGGCTTCACACAGTGGCAGATTTTACTTAGGTAACAACCGCCACTGCACACAGCTTTTTGATATGCAAGTTTTCATGCAAAAAAATGTTATGCAATCAAAGATACCCATGCTCTCGGGAAGATCTCATACCTATGCTGTGTGACATTCCATAATGATACCATGGATTTGTTCCCACCATATGCAACATGGGGATCTGAGCTGGGAGTCTGGAGTGTGCTTTGTCTTCAGTGCAGGTTCGGCCACGATTAAATTTAATTCGCTCATATTCATTGTTGTGGCAACTGCTACACCACTTGCTTTATACGACTACTGGCTGCTATTTGACCCGGGGGGTTTTGAAGAGTGCGACTTTCCAAGCTTCACATAGAAAAAGGGATAGTGGCACCGCACCATCTCATCTAAATTCGCCACACTAATCAAACAACCCACGTATTAGGGGTATTTACATAAACTATAGTGTATATGTGCATATTGTACTTTAAAATATGCTTAAGACAGGTGTGAGTATTGCACTCAGTGAAGCATTGCAGAATCACAGTCTCTATTTTATAGATGACACTGTGTTCTTTAGTTTGCATAAAGAAATTAATCTTACAGCCAAAGTTTTGTTGTGTCTTATATGTTATCATTGGAATTCATGTTATTCTGTCCATACAAAACGTTGTCTTCTTTATGAAAAACAGATAACATGATGTTGCTTAGAAATGTTTCACAATGTAAAATCCACATGGACTTAATTAAAGTTAATTAAAGACCTGTGACTTACAGAAAAATAATATACTTATCGATTCCAGACTTTCCCTCATTCTTCACGGAAATGATCATGCTTCTTCATATTAAAATTCCAGAACGATAACTCAATCAGTATGAGAAGTGGTGCTCTGATCCCGTCTGCACTAAAGGGGATTCCATCTGCTGCACCTGGATCAGCACAGATAGAAGATGATTAGAACGCAGGTGTACAAGAGTTTTGTGTACAATTAATTACAATCAATGGTTGTCCGTGGAATAGCTATTTCTCTAAGCTCCCAAAATTTGTGCCAGACATTTTCAGGACACACCAGAATTGTCAGCAGACCATGTTTTTATAATTCCCTTAAATATTCACAAGTGATCTCGGGGTGATATTCATGCAGTTGACCAATATTTTGCTACCGAGCATGGACGCAATCATACAACCTCATACAGTGCATGCGTTATAATACTATGTGTATACACAGAGGTGCACGGTATCAGAAATATATTGGAAATGTGCTGGGCATTCCTGGTCAGTGGCTAATCACAACCATCTGAAGGATGTGTAATGTGAGTGCCATAGGTGTTGCATACATAGATGCAAGGCCATGCACCTACTACTGGTGAAAGTCCTTGCACAATAAGATGCATGCTTGTGCACCAGGGGAAGGGCTGATTATGCACTTAAATGGGAGCAGCAGCGTGCGGCTCATTCAGCACCTTAATCTCACTGACTTGCACACTAACATATAGCGTGTCCTGAAATATGGAATTCTTCCATGAACTGTTTGGTAACTTGTGATGGAATCTCCTCTTTATGATCTCCAAACATCAAGATCACTTTTCCTCTTTCATCTACTATAACGCACATATAAACCGTATATACTCGAGTATAAGGTGACCCGAATATAATCCGAGGCACCTCATTTTACAACAAAAAACTGGGAAAACTTATTGACTCAAGTGGGACCCTCACTCGAGTATAAGCCGAGGGGGGCTTTTTCAGCATAAAAAATGTTCTGAAAAAGTAGGCTTATACTCGAGTATATATGGTACCTTGTTTGCTGGTATTTGTAGCAACATGGCAGCTTATAAAGGGTTTAAAGATTAGCTTTTTGCCAAACAAAATTTAAAACAGAATGAGGAGGATATGGGATCCAAGAAGAGTTAGATGCTGAAAACGTGGGGAACAGAAATGTACATAGTATGCAGCAGTAACAAAACACTGATTCCTTTCATCCGTGTAAGCAACGTTTGGATTATTATTTTTATTAGTATTATTCTCAAAGATTTTTAATGATCCTCAGTGCTTCAGAGCACCTAAAAGCAGAGCTACAGTAATAGGGAATCTGACCAGGGACACACTGTACAAAGCAATGTAAATGTGTACATGGAAACAGAGTATTGGGAATGTCCTGCTTATGAAAGGACATTCCCAATAAAAGCAGGAAAGCACAGCGGGGCGAGTGCAAAGATTCCCCTTTCGGGCTCACCACACCGCAGGCTCGGTGGTTCACTGCGCTCAAAACAGGTTCTATTCTCCCTCTATGGGGGTCACAGACCCAGGGTATCCCCACCGTCAGCCTTTTAACAGTCAGGTTTCCAAGGACGGTCTACTGCCATCAGAGTCCCGACTATTGGGAGGTCACCCAAGACCCAAGGATGCTAGACAGCGCAGCACTGACAGGGGGGACTCCCAACCGTCATCATGTATGTAATATATGTGCTGGATTGATCTCCGGGATCACCAGAGTTCAGGATAAACCATTAAGCCTGCCCCCTGGACTCCTTTTCCCATTATTTTAAAGCGGCAATCAATTACGTCATTACATGTGGTAGGTATGAAACTATTGAACGCCAGTAGTAGACTGGAATATATATACAGTTTCAAATAGCAAATAACAGTATCATACCTTCCAATATGACTCATTCCAGGAGAGACCAAATGCCCTGTTCCTGGACTTCCCTGGTAATGTATAATTGCCATCATTGGTGGTGAAGCACCTTTCTTATCAATCAACTTGCTCAACACAGGTGACAGGCACCATAAAGAAGAGAGAAGTCCAGGTAGAGAGCATGTTGTCCCTCTTCAGATTGCAGACTATGAAATACATTTAGTGGTACTAAAACCCTGATATTAACATGCAGTTGTTTCCAAAAAGTCATATTATATGACAGTATACCATACCTCCCAACATGACCCATGCCAGGAGGGACAATCTACTCTGCTGCTGGACTTTCCTCTTAATGAAAGATTGCCATCACCTGTTTTTGAACAGGTTAACTAATAAGAAAGGTGCTTCACCACAGTTGATGGCAATCCTAAATTAAGAGGGAAGTGCAGGAGCAGAGCATTGTGTCCCTTCTGGAGAGGGTCACGTTGGGAGGTATGGTATACTGTATGTGTTTCAGACCAGTAAGAGAGATAGATGAACCGAGCTACAATTGCATACAGTATATCTCTGCTTTACATGGAATACTTTTTAACAGATTGTAATCAAAAGCAGATGGTTTTTAATCAGCCCAAATCCAATCAGTTAATGCTGTTTCCCTTGTATAATCCACATGCACGGATCCAGAAACCTAGTATAGGATTATATAAACAAAATAAGCACAGCAGCTAAATCATAGTCAATGTGCATAGATGTTTAATACATAATTGTTATTTTTATTATTGCAAATACCAGTTGTATATTATTGTAGAGCAGGTAATTATGAGTATTACTGTCCATAGTTTTTAGAAGTGGTGATACTTACATAAAAAAATGAAATCTAAATAGGTAAAGTATATAAATAAAGAGAACTAATCTCTATAAATAGATTTTATAAGATCAGACATGCAGGTCTGATATCACACAGCAAATGCAATCGGGTTCTAGGGTCAGTCTGTAGGGGATGCGGAAAGCGGCGACTGCAAACCCCAAGCATCAAGGTGATCCCACATACCTAGGGTAGAAGCTGGTCTCCCCAACCCGTACACGATTTTTTATCTCATGGATCTCATGCATCTTATGGATGCATAAGATCCATGAGATTAAAAAATCGGGTCCATCGCGTTGATTGTATGCCTTAAGTACCTTAAACTTAAGGCATACAATCAATGAGACGGGCGCCGTGCTAGGAAAGCAGTACCTGCAATTGCGCTTCATATGTTCTTTTACCTATTATTGGTCAGTATCTTTCCATGAGACCTGGGATTACCCGGATAATTAGTTTAGCTAATGAATTAATACTATCTTGAATTTTGATAATTAAATCAGAGGTCTATATAGTATTTTAGGGTACTCTTTACCTAGAAGGGCGCCCACGATTTTGATCGTGGGCATCGTTAGTAAAAAAAAATCACGTCGGTCGCATCGCATGCGACGCGACCGACGCGATGCCCGCGATTTCCCATAGGGAACAATGTTAAATGTCCCAATTGACCCGATTTTCCGGTTCAATGTCTCAATTGACCCGATTTTTCCATAGGAAACAATGTTAAATGGCCCACAGAGGCCAAATAGGCACCCTGAAGTGTTAAATGGCCCCCACAATTGTTAACGCCACCCCGCGATCAACGTGAACCCGAAGCGTGGCGAGCGCAGCGAGGGGCGGCGGTACGGTCCTACGACCTTTTCATACCCCCACTATCCACGTCGGTGTGGAGTTGAGAATAGAAAGTGTGGCGAGCCACCGAGCCCGAAGCGTGGCGAGCGGACGCGGACAGCTGTGAAGCCCGCGAGGGGACGCGGATACCTGTGAAGGTATCCGCGTCCCCTCGTGGGGCTCGCTGCGCTCGCCACGCTTCGGGCTCGGTGGCTCACTGCGCTCGCCACACTTTCTATTCTCAACTCCACGCCGATGTGGATAGTGGGGGTATGAAAAGGTCGTAGGACGCGTACCGCCGCCCCTCGCGGGCTCGCTGCACTCGCCACGCTTCGGGTTGACGTTGATCGTGGGGTGGCGTTAACAATTGTGGGAGCCATTTTACACTTCAGGGTGCCTATTTGGCCTCTGTGGCCCATTTAACATTGTTTCCTATGGAAAAATCGGGTCAATTGAGACATTGAACAGGAAAATCAGGTCAATTGGGACATTTAACATTGTTCCCTATGGGAAATCGCGGGCATCGCGTCGGTCGCATCGCACCCGATTTTTTAGTGCATTCAATGCCCGCGATGGGCGCCCTTCTAGGTAAAGAGTACCTATTTTAGTTCTCTCTCTCTCTTCTATATGTCTTTGTTTCGTTCTCTATGAATATAGCATTGATTTAATCTTGATTTATACCAGGTCTAACTTAAATATAGATCTGATTGTTAAATACTGAGCTTTTAATTGAACTTAATTGAATGATCTCTCTTTGTAACAAGATTCTTTTAATGTATATGTGAACAAGGGACTCCTCTACTAAAATACATGCTAGTAGACGTTACCTGTACTGTACTCTATTGATTGTTTTGACACTGGACACACTTGCTGTTTATATTGTGATTATTAGATGAATTAAATGCTAATTAAGTGGTTATGCAGATGCCCTTAAATAGCATAGAGGTGGACGTGAAGTAATCGTCTTGAAAAAGTTCCCGGTTGCCTAGGGAACGAAACGCGTCGACGTCACTTCCGCTTTCTGAGCCAATCCACTCCTGAGGTCACGACTTCCTGTACACAGAGCCGGTTCACTCTCTATCCCGGCTGAGAGACTAGGAGCCCAGTACAGTGCCTACAGCCAGCAGCATCAGGAATCCTACCCCATGGCATTTCCATCAGCCGCATCCCGCCGGAGCACTCACCCACGGACGCTACACCGTCACGTGCATCGGGTCGAGCCACCGTGTCATCAGGCTCCCCGACCCCTCCAATATCTACCACCAAGGAGGGTGAGCATAATCTAAGGATACATTGCATTACCTGACTGTTTCCATCTGGCGTTGCATGCGCTAACAGGCTTCACGCAGCTTGCTCCTTACTTTCAAGAGTCTGCTCTGGCTTGCACCTTCCCCGAACCTTCTAACTACCTGACCCCTGCTACTAACACTCTGGCTGTTCTAATTTACCACTGAATTAACCTTGCTCCTGGAAATTAATTCCTTACCTGGCATTCCGTGACCCCATTAGAGTTGGCTATTATTATTGCTTGATTTAAGCGTTGTGCCTCATATAAGCAATTCAGTATATGAGAAACCACAATTAATTTGATTATATCTGCCCTTTTAATGTACTTATATGTGTATCTGTCGACATGGACCAGCAATTAGTCTAGCGCAGTGGTGTCAAACTCATGGCCCTCCAGCTGTTGTGGAACTACGTGCCCAGCATGCCCTGCCACAGTTTTAGCACTCCATTATATAAAATCTGTGGCAGGGCATGCTTGGACGTGTAGTTCCACAACAGCTGGAGGGCCATGAGTTTGACACCACTGGTCTAGCGAGTACGCTTGCATGGCTTATTTCACTCGACGTGTTTTAGGCGTGGAGCCTCTACTCGCTCTACTACTTTGTGCTTGGAAAACTTTACCAATGCCAATTATAACCATTTTACACTACTGCAAAAACCTGGGTCAGCGGCGGGTCAGACTCAGGTCAGCGGCGGTGTAAATGGGTCAACCTGTTTCCCTATACATGGGACTTCTACCCAGGTCCTGACCTGGGTTGAACATGGAAAGGACCTGGGTAGAGGGCAGTGTAAACTGGTACGCCGGGTCATCCGACCTTGCTCCCTGTCACAAAACTTGGCGACACTTTCACTTGGGAATTGGCTAGACCTATCACAGGGGCGCGGAGTCTAACCGTGCCGGGGGTTTTCTGCCAGTGACCCCTCCAGGCGGGATTTGGGCTTCTGCGGCTCCCGACACGTCGGTCGCGGCCCCCTGGATAGGTTTCCCTTCTCAGTGGAAGTGCTCGGTGAATATGGACGTGGTCGTCTTAGCCGGGTCAGAACCAGATGGACAGTGCAGTACAAGGGATACAGCGAAGAATGGTCAAGGCAAGCCGGGTCGGTAACAATCGGTAACTTCAGTATCGAGGGTCAGGCAAATGGAAGGTCAAGGATCAAGCCGGGTCAGTACAGTATGAGTCACGACGATGGGTACACAGGGGTTAAACGTAAGAGTGGTCATGAATAGCACGGGTCAGTAACACTTTGATCAGAAACAGTATAGAACGCTGGAGCAGGTGAAGTGAACCTATACTCTGGCGGGGTTTACCTGTCAGGGACTTCCTTTTATCCCTGCAGGCACCCCCACCAATATCCTGCCTGTGCCTTTAATTCTACATGAACGCGGTGCGCGCGCCCCTAAGGAACACGCTGTCTGTCCCTCTCGGCGCTGCAGAGAGATCTCTGCTGCTGGAGGAGACTGCGTCCAGCCAGCACCCGCCACCCAGACCCAGGGAGCAGCCACCCACACCAGAGGCGCCCCCGGACCTGGTAAGTGACCACCGCGGTCCGGGAGGCCGTGACACTCCCATTTACATCAATGGGGAAAGTCCACCATCTGGACTGCAGCGTCTACAGATTGGACGGGGGTGGGGCGCACACAGCCTCCACTGCTGTCTGCTGTACTCTGCAGACAGCAGCGGAGTCAGGGAGGAGGTTATTGGATGCCTGTGTGCGGCATCCATTCATCTCGCGGACGGGGGCTGGGGGCAGCCCAGCAGCTTACCTTGGTGCTGGGCTTGCCCCCAGCGTGGCGGTCCGGTGAGAAATTTGCCAGGGCAGCCGCCGGTGTAAAAGGTACCAGAAGATGGGTCCAAATACCCAGTTCTGACCCCGCGTTTTGGTGTAAAAGGGGTATTTGAGTCCACGTGGAAGTATAAAAAAACCCTCAAATTGTAAAAAAAAAAGTGAAAGATTCATAGCGTGTCCACCTTTTGTCAATGTCCAGTTTTTGGTGTCAATCTATACACTCTAGACCAGGGGTAGCCAACTCCAGTCCTTGAGAGCTACCACCAGTTAACATTTTCTCCTCACAGAATCACATGTTAAGTAATTATCTCTACTATCTCTAACAGTAATTTGCCAGTGGGTAAAGAGTGCACCTGTGTACCTGCTAGGTGGTCTGGAAAACTTGAACTGTTGGTGGCTCGAGTTGGCTACCCCTGCTCTAGATCAACTGGATACAGGCTGTCTGGATCATTTTTGCAAAGTTTGCTCTAGGGGCAACTTATTCACTTACCGCCTTCTGTCAGGATGGATATGTATCCTAGCTAAAACTGCTGATGGGAAAGATCGAACAACTCTATCACATAAAACAATGGTTACCACTAGACCCTCTGGTCTTTGGTAGTAAATGCTGGAGCAAACTGCTTGTCTGTGCTATTTCAATTATCATGCTCACTTTTCATAAAGTCTACACTACACATACAAGTTCCACTGGCCAACTACATATAATGTTGACCAAGAGCGATGATCTTCTGAGTGTCGGATAAAGGGGTAAGAAGAGACACCCAGACCCCTCTGATCTCTCATATAAGGATTACAAATGATTCACTTTAGTAATGTACTATATAATCCTTAGAATATTGATGCCCAAATCCCTATCATTATATGCTAACCCAACGTCACTGCAACCATTAATAGTTTCTGGACACTGACAGATTCCTAGCACTGCTGTGACACGGATCCCTCCCAACATTCCCTACAGCAGCCAGCTTCTTTGCGCAGTTTGGGTAGCGAAAGGACATCCGGAATAAGGTTGATTGTCAATTGACATTTCACCTTATTTGAAATGAGTGAACCATTAGTAAACTTCTGTTTTACTCATGGCAGCTTCCCTGTGAGCTGTTTTTAGCTGTTTTTTTTCACAAAAGGAAACAAAACCTTACAGCGGCACTTCGTTCAGGTGAATCAGCCATCACAAAAATAGGTGATAGATTGAATAACTCTTGTCAAAGACAACGTCGGTGGGAAACCGACTTAGAAGGGTTCCACAAACATTAATCATTCACCTATTGACAGAAGCCTGTACTACAAGCATCTTGCCCTCTAGAATATGATTACTGTTACTTTTAGGTACCCATTTGTATATTTAAAAAAAAAACATGCAGAGAAGGGACTCTAAAAGGAGCTAGTCTCTGCTATTGTGTAAGAAATTAAGTGATTGCATTAGTGATCACTTAACTTCTGTTTTGTGCCTTCACAGTGCTGCCATTGTGGAGACACAAAACTATTCTGTTGTAACTTTGAAAGTGTGCACATGAAACCATGCATGTTGCACATTCAGGTAACATTATTTAATGTAATAGGGCTACAATGAAGAATTAACCATGTCCAACTATTTACTTATTTGAGCCAAATATGTCATTTACAATGTAAACAATTATGTACATCCGACAATGTCAGGTGCTGGGGATGCTGTGTGACTGTGACTGACGTGGGTCAGAGGACTGGTACTGGAAACAGAACACTGGTGGTTTTATGTAGTGGTGCATAAACCGTGGAAGGCACCGGCAAATGGGGAGTTGGCGAATACCCTGACGAGGGCGTGGAGTCTAAGCCGCTGGTGGTGTTCGCCAGGAAGACCCACACCAAACTATGGACTTAGCTGCAACCAACGGGCAGGTCGCGGCCCCTCATCAGGGTTCCCCTATTCAACCGGAGGTTCGGTAACGGTTCCTGGGCTGGCTACTGCTGGCACTAGGTATCGGCTGTGTACTGATGGTGCTAGATAACGGGTTGTGTACCAATGGCACTGCATATTGAGCTGTGTACCGATGGTACTAGATATCGGGCTGTGTACCAATGGCACTGGATATTAGGCTGGGTACTGATGGCAACAGGTTAAAAGCACTGCATATCAGGCTTTGTACCAATGGTACTAGATATCGGGCTGTGTACCAATGGCACTGGATATTGGGCTGGGTACTGATGGCAACAGGTTATGGGACTGGGTACCGATGGCAATAGGTTATGGGACTGGGTACCGATGGCAACAGGTTATCGGACTAGGTACCGATGGTAACAGGTATCAGGCTGTTCTGCTTTTTCCCCCAGACTGAGCACAGAGACTATCAGATGGTAGTGAAGGTGGAGAACCGCAAGAGTCTATCTGGTAGCAGGAAAGTAACCAGGAGCTTAACAGCAGAATCCTCGTAGGGTATAGGAGGCAGCCTAGAGCCTTGGAAGAACTCTCTGGAACAAACACAGGAAGTTTGTTCAAGGCGCTGGAGAGTTCTGGGAGGCCTGCTTATTTCCCCCTTGGCGCTTGATGATTGGCTGCTGGCTGCAGCAGCAATTAGGAGAGAATCAGGGTTTACATGTGTCACATGATCGCACCTGGGCTTACTGGAGATTTTGGATAGGTGAGCGGGGATCACCTGATCAAAGATGTGGAAACCTGACACAGGGACATCATGCCACCCTGCTCTAACAGTCCCTCTGCGGCGTAGTATGCCCAAGTGGGCCGGTAAGTGACGTACTCGAACCCTGCGCTTACCGCAGAGTCCGCGATTCCTGACAGACAACATATTATGTAATGACCAACATGCAAAATATGCAATTAGTCAACTAGTTTTATAGATGTAACCAGCTAATTGACAGTGACTGTGACAGAGTATCTTGGTCTAAATATCAGACAGCACAGTTCTTGATTGTTCTAGCATGCGACTGCAAATGTGATTTTACAATTATATTATAGATAATTCAAACAGGATAAACTCTGGCCATAGTGAAGCCATAATTAGCTATCACATGTAAAGAGCTTTAGAAGGAAGCTGTCACAAAATGTAGGGTTTAGTGCATATGAGCATATATACAGTACTGGATAGTATATACTGTACACAGATGTGTATTTACCTGAGGTACCCATACATTGGCAGATTGAGGCAGTTCTGTGTTCTCCCCATGCTTAAGTCCGGGATTGGCAACATGTTGGACATCCTCAGTCACCCAGTGCTCCCACTCATGGGAACAGCAGCCTCTGGCACTGACAGGTTTAATACATATCCCTCATACAGAGCAGAATAGAGAGTGGGGAGAGGGCAAGTTAGACAATAAGAAAAGAGAAAAGGGAATGGAATACTGTATGTCAGCTACTGTGCTGGTCTATCTCCTAACTCGCCCAACTGTGTGAGTCTCATATATCCTATAAGCCTTGTGGCTAGCTCCTTCACATGCCTGTTCCAATATGGCTGCAGCAGACACAGGGAACATGCACTAACAATGCTAGTACTGATGAGTCCAACTCCAAACACAATGTGGCTGCATTTGCCGGCAGCAGGGATAGCCAGATTTACTATCTTATGCTAATATGTGATTCCATTCAACAAATTAATTTAATGTATGCGTGCATGTGTCTTCAGGTGGGAAGCCTGGCTGCCCATTGATTTTATGCTAGTAGTCACAACTGTCATTAGCATGGGTGCCAACCCCATTCTAAATGTTGGTGACCTTGGTATTAGAAAAATACTTCCCTTCCACACATACACAAATTAGAATAACATGGATCTTTAGATACATGAACAGAAAACTCCCTAAGTCAAGACATTTACTTCTGATCACAGTAGGCCAGATATAATAAGATATAATAAGCTTCAAAAAGTTATAAAATGCAGACTGACCAGCCAATCAGCTCATCTCATACTCACTGATCAACACTAGAAGCCCTAACACAAAAGGCCCACTGCCTACAGAGAGCTGTACTCCAAGAATAGCATTGTAGAAGGTACTGTGATGATCATGTGCTACAGTACAGGGCTAAGTGCCCCAATGCTTACCACAGCGATGGCTCTCCCTGAGGTCTACCACTGAGTCTTCTCCTGTATACCTAAATTAGCAGCGGAAAATGCCGCCATTTTGGAAAAGTCATCTAACAGATTCGTACTCAATAGAATTACTCCTTGTTCTCAGCTGACCCTGTCACCCACTAGGAACACAAGAGACCCTATTTAAATGTTTCCTGGACAATTCCCATTGTCACTTCTACCTCTCTCTTTGTCCTCTCCCAGGTATTCAGCTGCCTCTCTGCCATCTCCTCCTGGATGTCTGAGTGCTTTCTGAAGCTCAACATGGACAAACTGAACTCTCCATCTGTGCTTTATGGTGTGCTGCCTCTAACGATGCCCGGAACCGTGCTGCAAATGTGCAGTACAGGTCTTGAGCAGGAGCAGTTATTCAACTATTGGAGATGTACACAGACCATCAAATTTGAGTAAATTGCAGAATTATGTCTGATCTCACATGATATCATGCATGTTAGCACACAAAACATTAGTGACCATCAAGCCATTTAGTTAACATTCTCTATGTACAGTACCAAACCCCCACCTGGAATGTACACTTAGTTGTGAGGGATGAAGCAGGGTGGGGTTTAGGCACTAGTGGCAGGGCTACTAGCCATTGCTCCAAACCATTTGATGGTATAACAATGCACATCACTGGCTGACCCCCTGGCTGCGCAGACTATATGCAAAGCCAGATGCAGGCGGCCATGTTTCAGGTCGCAGAGGCCTTCCACTGAGCGATCTGGACATGCATGCATTGTCCGCACTGCTCCCACGAAATGCTTGGTCATCGCCCCCCCCCCCATCATATTGTTGCCTCCCCCAGTCAACTCTAAAACTACAACCACCACTGATCACAGTTTCAAAGCTTGTGCATGCACACCCTAGCACATGCGCAGAAGTGTGGAAATTGAGAAATAGCGATTTTCACACTTCTACTATCAGGTCTGAATCAGGGCCCCTGTCAAGGCGACCGCACCAAACATTATGTGAGCAGAAAAAACCTGAATTAGGAAGCTAACCCCTCAAATATCATCCTCAACAAGTTGTGCTAACTCCATCAATTGGTAATTAAATCACAGAGGTTTTTCAGGGACAGTATAAATGTACCTGACATGGATGTGGAACAGCAGGGTCTGGTATCCAGTCCAGGTATTCCAGCTGCCCAAGTCTGAGCAACAGAAAGCTTGATTGCAGACACCTGTCAGATCTCCCTTAAAATGGTTTCAGGGCTCCTGATAGGGAACTAGTCACCCAGGTGATAGACTGGGTGGTTGCATACACTAGGGTGACCAACTCATCCCTTTAATCCAGGACACATATTAATTACACAGGTTCTGTGGCTGGCTTTCACCTGGTTTTAAACTGCCACAGAAACTGTGTAATTAATATGTGTCCCGGATTAAAGGGATGAGTTGGTCACCCTACATACCTCCCAACATGACCCTTGCCAGGAGGGACACAATGCTCTGTTCCCGGACTTCCCTCTTAATGTATGATTGACATCACCTGTTTTGAAACAGCTTTCTCAGCAATTAACCTGTTCAACACAGGTGCTGGCAATCATATATTAAGAGGGAAGTCCAGAAACAGAGCATTGTGTCCCTCCTGGAGAGGGTCATGTTGGGAGGTATGTGGTTGGTTACTTATGGGGGTTCCTGATGAATGGTCTCTGGTGAATTTATCATCTGAAACTGCTGTGAACTCCTTTGTAACCTTTGTGACTTGCTGGTAATCGGCATACTTGTCATACTTGCCTACCTGACCCTCTCCATGCGGGAGAAAATGCTCTGTTCCTGGACTTCCCTGGTAATGTATGATTGCCATCACCTGTGGGGTGCTAGGTAATTGATAAGAAAGGTGTTTCACCACAGGTGCTGGCAATCCTACATTACCAGGAAAGTCCAGGAGCAGAGCATTTTCTCTCGCATGGAGAGGGTCAGGTAGGCAAGTATGCCCAAAGGTGATGGCAACCATACATTATCAGGTAAGTCCAGGAACAGAGCATTGTCTCCCTCATGGAGAGGATCAGGTAGGCAAGTATGTGGTAATGTTCAGTTGTGATTATCTGTGGAAAATACACCTGCAATGTGGAACTTTTAACAGGTGTATGTGATGCTAAATAATTTAGCATTAACTGATTTAACCCTTTGAGTGCCAACATCTCTTTGAGAGATGTGCAAAATGTCCTCTATAATGCCAGCATTGCTCACATTTGTTATATAAATTCAAATAAAAAATGTATTAAAAAAAAAGATTATGGAGGATATACAATCTGCCGCCGCTATTTCCGATGTGGGAAATAGCGGCGGCTCCCTATTCAATGCTGTCATTAACTAAAGCCTTGATGCGGGATGACAGCAGAACGGGCCCGACTTCAGAAGCTGTCGGGCCTGTTCTGCGGATAACGGCCGTGTATTGTCGTTATCCGGGCCGCAGATCGTCAATCCACGGCCGTTTTCGCGGCCACGCCCCCTTTGCGCCCATCAGCAGGCGGGACATTGAATCCCGTCTGTCGTTATAACGGGCCTGGATCACTGCTGTCGGCGGGGTTTGACAGCCGTGATCCAACATTGCATACCCCCCTATATATCCTGTATAAGGGAAACATTACAGGTCATTATGAGGAATGAAAATGTTTGTTTGCCAACTGTAACACAAATTCACTTGGCACTCAAAGAGTTAATTACATAAATTCTTTGTTTCATAATAACTTTGCTAAGAATATTCACTGCCCTACATAATGCCAGTGCCCCATAAAATGCTGCAGTTTATACGCACTGACTACTATAATTTAGGACATAGGGCCTTATTCTGATCTGAGCTCAGTACAAATTTGTTCTTAAAATGGGCAAAACCATGTGCACTACAGGTGGGGCAGATGTAACATGTATAGAGAGAGTTAGGTTTGTTTGAGTTATTTTGTTTCTGTGCAGGGTAAATACCGGCTGCATTATTTTTACACTGCAATTTAGATTTCAGTTTCAGCACACCCCACCCAAATTTAATTCTCTTTGCACAGGTTACATCTGCCCCACCTGCAGTGCACATGGTTTTGCCCATTTTAAGAACAAATTTGTACTGAGCTCAGATCAGAATAAGGCCCATAATGAGGAACGAGTCATCTCTCTCACTGATGTAAAAATATATCTATAGATACCCTAGAAAAAGCCTTATTGAACAACACCATTTGCTTATGCTCCCATGTGTTTGTTGTTTAGTGAGTGTTTCTCTGCCCCATTAACTGCTATGACTTTTTCCCATGTAGTGTACAGTACAGTATCCAGAAATATTCCATTCCCAAGGGAAGAAATGGTTTTAAACGTGGACGTCTTAGATTTCTTTTCTTTAATATTTATTGTTGCCAACTGTACTCATAGTGTCTTGCGTGGACCAAAATAACTTTAATAATAATAAAAAGAAAAAACTAACTAAAAACACTGCATGTTATACATCTCATGTTTACATATGCTAATATCTTTAGCTAAATCTTGAACACAAGTTTTTCATAGGACGGACAGGAGAAGCTTTGTAAGCTAATTTGAACTCTAAAAGGGCCCATTTAGAACTGAATTTTTGTGGCTTTTCCCCCCAAAACAAATACTTAGCAGATATTGGAGATATGTATATGGATCGTTTGGTCGACCCAAGAAAGGTTGACACTCCTTAGGTTGAGACTGGAAGGTTGACAGGGACTGAAGGTCGACAGGGTCCTTAGGTCGAAGCGCATTACATCTACGTCCTTCTGATGAAGCTGCTGATTGTGAAAGGCCGAGAAACGCGTTAAGGAGCTTATCCAGGCACCGACCGCCGCATCACCGTGCCTTCCTGCATATTTACTTCGCCTCCAAGATCGCACACCACTCTGTGGACACGACCCGAAAAGGCTGTTTTGTATACAAGCAGGGAATCAACAGCCGGGAAATCCCCACATTCTGATCGAGTGACTGAGCCAGAGGCAGGCAGGTTATAGCTCAATTGAGCATTTTTTCATCCATCTGTATTTTTTGAAATGACTGAGCACTTCTTTAATACTAAAAGCATTCATGCTATCTAACATACTAACACGGACTGAGCTGTGAGAGAGCTAATTGTTCATTTCTAAACATTTGCTTACTAATCAAAATATTAATTGAATAATACAGAAGTTGGAGCAAAAACGGATATGGTTTTTATTGTAGCGAGCTACTAATAATTTTTATAATTGTTTTTCTTGCTTTCATTTTTTTTATATATTGAAGTACCGGCCGGTATCGGTGTAATAATTGTATAGATTGTTTAGTACATTTTTAATTGTGTATTCGGATCAGCGCAGCCTCTGAATTTTCTTTTTTTACATAAGTCAAAGTAATGTCCCCATTCAGGACTCTAAGGAGGTCATTCTGGTTGGCTTGGTAAACTGAGAGGATTGCAGTTTACCAAGCATCAGAGACTCCTACCATCCGAGTACCTCCCATCACCCACGATTCCCCTCTATAACATGCAAGGGGATGTGCAATGAAAACACATCCCCTTTCATGTCTCCACAGCAGGAGAAATCATTTGATTTCTCCTGCTTTCGCAAATAAAAGTCAGTGTAAACTGACAACATGTGAGGTCTGGCACTTATAACATATATTTTGCCTCGCTTTGGGATCCTTGTGTGTCAGGAATTCTGGTCCCTGAAACATTTGAATCCCTAAATTTGTGGGTTTTAAAAAAACCTGAACCGCACATCTCTACTCATAATATGTAGCTGGACTGTTGCCAGTGGACTGTTAGCTGGACTGTTGCCAGTGTACATGTTTTGACTTCTGTACTTCTTGGAAGTAACGTTATCACAGAGTTACACTACCCCCCCACATTATATTTTTGTTAAACGTAGATATTATTCTAAATCCTGATTTTCTAGTTCTTATCTCATGACTTCATCATGTAGGAGTTTAACATCAACAACGTTGATAATTTTAGGAAACAAATCACAATAAGGACATTTGACAAAAATGGAAGGTTCTGGAGTGGATTAACGTGAAATAAGAGCAGGTCAAGTCCAAATATGTCATAAATATGAGCTTCTTGTGTTTCTTGAAAAGCCTGCTATGTCTGGTACGTACTAGATTTTAAAGACCAGGGTAGTGGCTGTGCTCTATATGTGCTAAGCAGCTCTAACAATTATTTTACAGAATATAGGAACTTATTGAGGTCAATTCTCAAGTGCACATTCGTTCCTATGGGGGCGATGTTTTTTGATTGCGCATGCACATTTCTGCGCACGCACCCAACCTTGCGTCTGATGGGAGGGGGGGTGGCCTATTAGCATATAGGAACACCCAGCATTTCATGGACATCCCCATGAGAATAATGGACGTCCCCATGAGAATAATGCGGCTGTGACGGACATGTGGAGGTTGGGCAGCTGACATCACTGGATGTCAGCTGCCCGCCCTCTTCTCCATGAGCGTATATGCATATGTAAGGTTGCTCATCCTTACATATCCGGGCACCTTCCACATTTTTCGATGGTTGATGACCATCGAAAGTTGTGGGAGGGTCCCAGTGGCATGCAAAGGGATGTTTATGTTAAACATCCATTCGCAGCCAGGGTGAACGTACGTGCCTTGGCAGGATCAGGGTCACGCGCAAGGATAACCCCAATAGAGCACTTAAGTGTGCATAAATTGTGTATGCAATGCGGACACAAAAATAAAATAAATGTATACAGCTGCTTTGAGATTTCTTGGTACCAGATAATGGGCCTGATTCAGAGCCTGTTAAAACCACCCCGCCAAACGCACCCTTGTCACACAAATGCCAGTGCAGGGATGTGAACAAATGTGGCCACACAGAGGAGAAATCATTTGATGGTGACATGTAACATGTAATGATTTCTTCTCCTGTGGCCAGTACTCACAGCCGCTGCGGGACCCAGGAGTCAGTCGGTGGCGGCTTATAGAGCAATGAAATCGAGGCAAGCACCGACATCGTCCGCGCGTCCCGAACAGGTGGAAGAACATCTGCGTTCACTGGGGCCTGCCCGGCCTTTCTATGGATGCACCCAGTGTTTTTTGTGGGGCACGCCATTGAAATGCTGTGGGTTCACCCAGGAACACCCCCTGCCTGTCACTCAGGCTGCAAGCACCTCAGCAAAGGGAAAACTTACATGCAGACGGGCCATGCACATGCGCATTAGCGACTATGCGCATGTACGGCTTACCATCAACGAATTTGGACTCTGATCTGCACCAATGTAAATTCTGAGTCTGCTGTTTTAATGATGGTCATGTGCCATTGCTCTATGTATGAGGAAGAAGGTGCCTAGCGAACTCTCGCTAATCCTTAATTCTCTGGCATTATCCATCTGGCCAGATGTGGCAGTGACTTCACTTCCATTATGATGTGTTTGCAGTTCCCAGCATCCAATGCGTTTCATTCTAATTGCACTTATGTCAAGGACACTTGCTTCATAGATGAGTCCATATTTAAAGGGAAATCATTTACAAATTATATTTGTTAAAACCAGGAATCATCATAAAAAAGCAACAAGCACATGACTAGGTCGTTCTTGTGAGTTCAGCGTTGCAATTTGGATGATTTTGTTAATATACATTTTTATAAAAATTGTATATAAAAAATGTTCCTGTATAAAATGTGTAGAGATTTAAAAAAAAAGAGATGGTCGGTGTGTAACTGAAAATGTTAAAAAATATTTCTTCATAAGAATACATTGAGCTCAATATCTATATTTAATCCATTCGGAGTTAATGTACTTAATTGATATAACAGTTTTGTTTATGTTCTTGTCAACTCGTTAACCAGATTTCCGCCTTTCCAATTGGGATTAACCTTTTGAATTTCCATGGATTTTAGACCATTGTGATGTAACATGTATAGAGAGAGTAATGGTGCCCACACACGCACCGATTTCAGTGCTATGCGTTTTTGGCAGTACAATGGTTCTTTACAATTTTTCTGCCAGAATTAAGCATGACCCGATGTGATGGTTATTTTGCTGTCTGCGATGCGATGCTGTGCGATTTAAGCACATTTTTTCTCTGGCTTTTTCTGACCTTTATTTTGTTCGAGTTCACATGTTTTAAACCTGCAATAAAGTTGTTGATAGAGACTTCCGGCTCCGCCCCCGAATGCAGCGGTAGCGGGGAAGGGGAGCTCCGACACCAGGGCACTCCACGCCGCATGTAACGCGGCTAACAGCCCTTCAATTACCCGCCCGCCACCTCCTAACCTTGTGTGAAGCCCCCCGCTGTATGAAGCGCTACACCAGTGCGATGCCCAGCACCTCCAGCCGCACAAAACGGGAGAGAGAGCGGCCTGCTCCGATTTCCAAGATGGCGCCGGACGCCGGACTTAAGAAAACCTCCCCAGCTTCACCTTCCTCTGTCTCCAAAACCTCCTCTGCATGCAGCAACCCAAGCTCCCCACAAGCGGACACTGATGCCCAGCGCAGTGAGTACTGTCCCCCTGAGACACCCCTACCACCACTGACTGCTCCAGTTACTTATGGGGACATGGTGACAGCCATAAGGGCAGCCATAGGACCCCTCTTAAAGGAACAGACTGCTGACATTAATCGACAGATTGCCCAACTACAGCAGAGAGCACAGATCACTGAGCAGACAGTGGGGGCAAACTTCGCTGATATTGCAGAATTAAAGGACACAGTACAAAATGCTCAGAAAGAAATATTATACCTGCACAATAAAGTGCAGGATTTGGAGAATCGCTCCCGCAGATGTAACCTGCGCATTGTTGGATTACCAGAGGCTGTACATGGGCAAGCACTATTTGACTTTATCAGGGGGACACTTCCAGAACTGCTGCAAATTTCAGATAGATGCGAAGACCTCATGATAGAGAGGGCTCACAGGCTGGGGTCCACTCGGCCACAAGATGGCGCCAAACCACGTGCAGTAATTTTCAAACCCCTAAATTTCCTGCACAAGGAATTAATATGGTCAGCATCCAGGAAACAGAGGGATATCCAGTGGCAGGACAATAAAATCCTGATTTTTCAAGATTTCTCCGCTGAACTATCTAAGGCCCGCAGAGACTTTGCACCCACGTGTGCGAAACTAATAAGGGATGGTGTAAAGTTTGCCATGCTATATCCAGCAAGATTACGTGTCTTTCAGGGCAATTCCTTCAAAGACTTCAGCTCACATTTAGACGCCGAAGCTTACCTGCAAGAGTGGGAAGAATCATCCAGACCAACCCACTCCTGGGCAGACGATCCATCATGATCACCTCCAACGACAAGTTTATAAAAATCAGAGCTGCCTGAAGGGGGATGCCCCATACGTACATCATTGGTTATGCAAGTTTTCCCTTTTTGATTCACTCCTCAAATGAACGCTTTGGAGAACTGCTTTCCCTTGATCCAGGAGAACCCAGAAGCAAATTTTTCACCGAACCCCATACACCTATATGTCTTTCTTCAACTCCTACTCCCTACCCTAAGATGCCGGTTTTTGAAACTTCCAAATCCTTATACCCCCCCCCATCCCCCTCCCCCCCCCAATTCAATCTACAAGTAAAATGGGACTACTCAAAGCTGGAAAATACATAGAGAACTCTTTGGTTGGGCCCACCTGGCCTCTCGAGTAACCAGATCCTATTGTTCCCACTTATATGTCAAAATGCCTTCCCTGTCTGTCTTCCCTAAATCCCCTAACTTCCTTTACCCCCCCACCCCCCCCCCATCCCGACTTCACTTACAGAAGTCCCCCTTCCCATTTTTTACGCCTGTGGCGGGCGTGACACTCACTTGGTTAAGTCACTTTAAAATGATGTTGGCTGTTGTTGTAGCCATTGTTACTATTTGCATAATATTAATAATTAAGGTTGTGTGCGTGGAGCTAGTGCTTTGGTGGAGGCACCTCTCCAGATTTCTCCTCTCTCAGACCCGAGCTACCAGTGATACGGTATGGTTGCTGGGTCCTTATTTCCGGAAGTCTATACATTACTGTTTTTTCTCCCCCCCCCTCTCTTTATCTCTTCCTACCCTATCCATCTCCATCCCCACAAACCCCCCCCTTGCAGTTACAAGACCTTCAAAATGATTGCATATCTCGCTGATAATGTTATTACTATGTGCCACTTTGTCCCGCTCCCTTCCAATACGTACCCATGTCCACGTTGACTGTGGGTAGCTGGAATGTGGGCGGGATAAACTCCCCTCAAAAGAGGAAGCGTATCCTGATGTACCTTAATAAATTGCATGTCGATATTATGTGCCTGCAGGAAACCCACCTCACACAGCCTGAGACGGCCAAGCTCCGGATGCTCAACTGGCAGGTTCTAGCATCAGCTTCCCTAAACTCCAAATCCAGAGGAGTTGTGATTCTTGCGAAGAAACAAACATCGCTCACGGCCGAACCTCTGTCTTCAGATCCGAACGGTAGATATACCCTATGCCGCATCACCATAGCACAGACTCAGTATGTAATTTTAAATGTATATGCCCCCAACACCTACTCTAGACAATTTTTCCTAGATATCATACACGTTCTCACCCCATACCTCCACTTACCCATCATATTATGTGGCGACCTAAACCTAATCTCTGACCCAGACCTAGACAAACAAAAACCGACCTACAGATCACTACCCAGACTGGGGGTTCCGGCCCTGGCGGCCAGATTGCAACTGATGGATGTGTGGAGAGTATTCCACCCCACAGAGAAAGAATACACATGTCTCTCTGCCTCCGCCGGAACCCTATCACGAATAGACTATATACTCCTCTCAGCCTCCTTGTTTCCAGCACTCATAACTTCCTTTATCGAACCTATTGCCCTGTCCGACCATGCAGTAACATGGCTTAAAATTCGCCTATCCCCTGAAAAAAGATCGATCATCACTTGGAGATGCCCCTCTCACCTTTCGACTTCCCCCTCCCTACAGAAAACTGCACAGGCAACCTGGGATGATTATGCATCCCATAACCACCCTACTGCTTTGAACAATCCCTCACTATATTGGCAGGCCTCCAAAGCCACAGTGAGAGGAGCAATAATTTCCCAAACCTCCTTCCAGAAGAGATCCATTGCACAGGAGTTTGCCCAGGCCCAAACGGTATTATCTGCCAAATACATAAGCTATAAAAACTCACCGTCACCAGTCACCAAACTAGAGTACCAACAAGCCAAATCAACCTTTGAAGGCTTATTTATCAAATCGGAATCTCTTCACACCTTTGCCTCTAACGCCCGATTTTATAAATTTGGGAATAAGTCCAGCAAGCTACTCTCTAACCTGCTCAAGGGACATCACGCCCCATCTGTGGTGCATCCTTTGAAACGCTCTGACGGGACTATAACCACCTCCAACTCTCAAATTGCCCAAGAACTATCCTCCTTCTACACTAACCTTTATACTGCTCCCCAACCAGATACAGACCAAGCTAAACAATTCTGGGAAGGCCTATCTATTCCCCAACTATCTCCCGAAGATGCAGAAACCCTTTCCGAGCCAATCACACTAGAAGAGGTTCAAAAAACTATAGCAGGCCTACATTTGGGGAAAGCTCCAGGACCTGATGGGTTCACCCCAGAATACTATAAATTAATGTCCCCTAAAATATCACCTGCCCTAGTAAATATGTATAACCAAATTATGCAGACCAATGTGGTCCCATCCCATTTTAACTTAGCAACTATTAAAGTCCTTCCAAAAGAGGGACGCGACCTATCCGACCCAGGGTCGTACAGACCTATATCCCTACTGGATATAGACTACAAAATTTTAACCAAGATTCTGGCCGAGAGACTTAAAAAACTATTGCCCTCCCTGGTCCACCCAGACCAAACCGGCTTCATCTCAGGTCGAAACCCAGTGACAAATATTAGAAAGGTACTATCAGCCCTCCACATCTCCCAGGGGACCAGGTCGGACGCCTCGATGGCGGTCCTCTCTTTGGACGCAGAAAAGGCGTTTGACATGGTCCTCTGGGACCACTTATTCGACACCCTCAGAAAATTCTCCTTCCCGAACACATTCATTAAATTAATACGCTCTTTATATAGCAACTCCTCATCACGAATCATGTGCAATGGATCTCTTTCGGACCCCTTCCCCATATCTCGAGGGACGAGGCAGGGTTGCCCCCTGTCACCCCTCCTTTTCGCCCTGGCCCTTGAACCCCTGGCCACAGCACTGCGTCAAACCCCAACCTTTGGGGGGATCCGGGTGGGGAAGGTTGATCTCCGTGTCTCACTGTTTGCTGATGACATGCTCTTGTTTCTCACCTCCCCAATACACTCCCTACCCGTGGCCCTCAAACTAATCCAGAGCTTTAGCTCATTCTCGGGCTATAAAATAAACATAACAAAATCAGAACTCATGATGTTAAAAGGCCCCCCCTCCGCTCTTCCCTGCCGGCTCAGATCTCCAATCTATTAAATCACAAACGTCCCAGATAAAGTATCTGGGTATTCAAATCCCAAATAGGCTAGATAAACTGTATTCCAGCAATTTCGACCCCCTGCTATCCTCTATGGCTAATTCCCTGGAAGCTTGGGCGAACCTACCACTGTCCCTGCTCGGAAGAGCGGAGGTAATCAAATCTATGATTATCCCTAGATTACTCTATATTCTCCAGATGCTCCCTATGAAAATATCTAATGCGGATGTCAAAAAACTTAACTCCAAGATCTCCAAATTCCTTTGGAACGGGAAAAAGGCCAAAATATCACTGCATAAACTCCACCTCCCCAAAGCCATGGGAGGCCTTAACATTCCTGACTTAAATCTATATTCCAAATCCCTACTGTGCAGATTTGCAATGGGCTGGCTGACTGAACTAGGAACTTACTCAGACTATGACTTAGACTGTGCTATCTTTGCCCCATACTCCCCAAGTGCCCTCCTCCACACCCCAAAAACCAAACTACCCAAACACATAGCCCAAAATAGACTCTTCAATGAGATCCATGCGGCATGGTGGTCGGTATCAAAAACACTAGGCCACACACCTCAGATATCTCCCTGGCTGTCCATATGGGGCAACCCCTTACTACCCCCAAGCGTAGACTGTGCAAGCTTCAGACGCCTATTCCATAAGGGTCTAAAACGCATTTCCCAGGTCTTTGATCCGGGAGGACGCCCTTATACTATTCCTGAACTACAGCAGAAATACAACTTACCCTACGCTTCATTCTTCCCTCTTGTCCAACTAAGCCACTACACCCGCTCATTACCTTCACTCAACCCCAATGAACCTGTCACATTGATGCTATCCGGAGCCTTGGCCAAGTTTCAACAGGGTAAGTTTAAGTCAAAAATGTTATATGATCCCATAGCAGCGCTCCCAGGAGCCAAACACCAGGAACAGGTCTATAAGTCATGGTCAAGAGACCTGACAAGTTTACAGGATTCCAACGCACTATTTAAATATCATCTCAGAATATTAAAAATTCTAAAATCATCTGTGCTACAGGAGGTCCATGTGAAATGCATCCATAAAGCATATATATCCCAACACCAACGTAGTTTCTTTGTCCCAGAGGAAGATGGCAAATGCTTGAAATGCCACTCCCCTAAGGCCTCATTGGCCCACAACTTTTGGTCCTGCAGGCACATAATGAGATTCTGGAATAAGATTGTGACATATATCAGACTTCACTTCCACTTCCAAGCAACCCTTGATCCACTACCCCTATTATTTGCCAACTTCGACTCCTGGCCCATTCCTCCCCCAGCCTCTAAGCTGATTCCAACTCTCACCCTTATTGTTACAGTGGCAAAGAAAATTATACTTAACGCATGGATAAAACCCCATCTGCCCACGACTCTGGAAATGGAGTCCCTCCTACTAAAGTACCTTTATTATGATAGATATGATCTTCTGAAACACCCCTCCCCTCCCTCAACCAGGAAATTTTGCTCCACATGGGGCCCATTCATAAACAGTCGTCCGCCGTCGCAGAAAACTGAGATTTGCACAACCCTTGAGATTTCAGAAAATTCATTGTAAATGTATACCAAAGATGTATTGAAAAATGTGATGATTGAGGTAACTGCATTCCCCCCCCCTCCCTCCCCCCTCTCTCCTCTCCTATCCCCTCCCCCCCTCTTGTCTTATTCTTTCTTCCTGTCCCACCATTTAGACAAAGAAAAATAGAGAAAAATGTAGGATAAAGAATGTTATTGGTTTATTTCATGTTCAATGGGATGTATGACAAGTGCTATCATTACATATTAATGACCCAGTTGAACTGGGACTATATTAACACCTGATGAACAACTGTATTCAAATGTTTTTGATGGTAAACTCATTTTTGTCCTCAATAAACATATTTGAAAAAAAAAAAAGTTGTTGATAACAATTTGTATGTAATTATTTCCCCCCCCCCAAAAAAAACCCGTCGTATAGCATCGGCTCGTATGCCTGTATAATGCTGAGCCCGATGCTATGCGATAATGTCCAAAAAAGTACCTGCTGCACATACTTTTTTGGACATCTAAAATCGGCCCCCGGGAACGCGCATAGCACAGCATCGCGTCGCACACGCCGCACTAATACACCCCGATAATTGTACGCACGATGCGTTTTGTACTTTAAAAGTACAAAACGCGTTCTAAAATCAATGCGTGTGTGGGCTGCATTAGATTTGTGTGAGTTATTTTGTTTCTGTGCAGGGTAAATACTGGCTGCATTATTTTTACACTGCAATTTAGATTTCAGTTTCAACACAACCCACACAAATTTAACTCTCTCTGCACATGTTACATCTGCCCCACCTGCAGTGCACATGGTTTTGCCCATTTTGAGAACAAATTTGTACTGCGTTCAGAGCTGAATAAGGGCCTATGTTCTATTTATTGTAGTTACAAAAACCTTTCCATACATTGCCCTTACATCAGCTTTCATGTACTGTGTCATCAAGCTACATGCTATATAGGCTGAGGTTTGTTCAATTTGTTTTAGTAAAGGACCATTTAATTGGGTTTGCGGTCAGGCGACAGTCGGAGACAAACATAAAGTTAACACTTATGTAGTTAGTAAGTTCTCAACTCATCTAGCATCACTGCTGTCAGGATGCTGGTGTTCAGTTGGCGCAGGAACTTCAAAAGCGTCAGAATGCCAATGCCGGAATACAGACAGTCGGCATTTAAGCCAGTGAGTATGTGGGCAGCAGTGACAAACGTAGTATTTGCAAGGGGGGGGGGGGGATTCCAGAGAGGGATGAAGAGACGCATTGGGTTGAGACTGAGGTGAATCAGCATATATACCTGGTCCATTAAATGTGTAAATAGATATACAAATTATTTACATAATATCTGGGTGTGTGTGGTATGACTGGCCAACGTTCGTGATCTCGGTGGTCAGTACTTTGACATCGGAATCCCAGCCACTGATACTACGACAAAGGGGCAGCTGCAAAAATGCCCCTTGCAGGCTTGGTGGCTCACTGCGCTCAACACAGGTTCGATTCTGCCTCTATGGGGGTCGTGGACCCCCACAAGAGAATAGCCGCTGTTGGTTAGGATCCTGACCATCAGCCAGTCATCTGGCACCCCAATATCTATCTATCTATCTATCTATCTATCTAGTCTATATACTGGATAGATAGATTAACCATTTGAGTGCCAATGTTTCTGTGAGAGATGTGCAAAATATCCGCTAAAAATGGCAGCCTCACAGCGATATTAACTAAACTTCAGTTAATTGACTTCAGATCATTGCTGGCAACAACTAAAGTCCAACCTACAGAATAAGCAGGTGCTGGTGAGTGATGGTGGTGATGAGATGGTAAAATTACTAATAATCTGGCACAGCTGAGGCTCCCAATTGAAGGGAATTGTAGCCCTTCTATTAGATGCACAATAATATACAGTGTTACAGAATAATAATTTCTGTCAATTACGGAAGTGCTGCTGTATCAGCTATAAAAGACTGAAAAACATATCCTTCATGAAAAGAAATTATTATAAATTCATGAAATCACAAAATATTACATATAAACCAAACCTACATACTTCTCCAATCCTATTGAGGCATGGGAAATGATATATTCTCAAATAAATAGTCATATTAGAAACCAAGTCCTGCTGATAAGGTTGTAGGACCTTTTTTTTTTATCAATTAAGCATAAGCTGAACTTTATAGTAACAATCCTGGTTGGAAGTTGCAATATTTGCAAATTAAAAAGCTGCATTTGGCAGCAGGGGGAATCCAGATGACTCTGTGTCAAATAAAAATACAAAGTGGCAACTTTCAACAAGGATCTGTTTTCTTCACAACCCACGATTCATGGGTGTTTCAAAAGGCCTCTCCCTGCGTGTGCCACTGCGCAGTGCGTGCTTTTATGTTTAGGCACTAGGGGGGTGACAAGAAGATCTGAGAGAAGTTTGGTCAGTAAAGTGGGGAAATTAGAAGAAAAACCTTGGAAAGTTCCCTATATAATATTACTCTGTGACGTAATTTGCATCAGATGCCTTGTAAATTGGGAGATTTCATTCTCTCTCTTTTTTTTTATTGAGAGGCAGTGATGCCTAGAAACAGATTTATAGGTATACTTGTGTCAATGCTAACAAAAATGAAAACACATACAAGTACTGCATGAGTACTTTATATAGAGATTGGTATAAAATGGCAACAGCAACTGCATATCTATAATGGGTGAAGGGGGCACGTGGGTCCCTGGTTCCAGGTGGGCCCACATCACAAACCCTGAACCCATTTCTCCAATGCTTGGGGTCTGGTGTTGGCAGCTCCAATGCTACACAAATCACCTGTAAAATGGTGTGGTGGTCATATTCCCAGCATGTTGCACTTGTGCAGTTGAAAAGTCACTGGGAAAATGGCCTTTGCATTATTTAGCTGAGACCTGTGCATGCCCAGGTGACTCTGACACAGTGCTAGAGCACTCATAAATGCACCCCAGACAGGGGTCAGCTTCTCTCATAATACCCTTCTGGGCAAGAGGCTGGACATTTCAGAGTAAATCTGCAAAGTGGGGCTATTTCATCATACCAAAAAACCTTGTCACACATAAAATAGGTGTTGCATTGATATGCAAATGACATGCCATCTAGGTACATTCAGGGCCTTATTCTAGTTCCCTCTTTCTGACAAAATCCTTCTTAGATGGGCAAAACCAGGTGCATTGCGGGGGGGGGGGGGGGCAGATGTAACTTGTGCAGAGAGAATTAGATTTGGGTGGGGTTTTACTTCAAAGTGAGATCTATATTGCAGTGTAAAAATAAAGCAGCCAGTATTTACCCTGCACAGAAACAAAATAACTCACCCAAATCTAATTCTCTCTGCACATTTTACATCTACCCCCCTGCAGTGCACATGGTTTTGTCCATCTAAGAAGGATTTTGTAAGAAAGAGTGAACTAGAATAAGGCCCTCAGTGTGTGCATTGTGTCCACTTTATAAATTCTTCCTAGAAATGAAGGTAAGGCTCTCTTGTACGTGCATAATATATGTTTAATAATCATGTCATATTCAATATATTATTGTTACTATAAAATCATTAAAATGTGTAGGGGAAAAAACAAAAACAATTTTACTGATTTGTTAAGATACTGTATATAGCACACATTAATATACAGTATATAGCACACATATTCTGTAGCGCTTTACAGAAAATGTTCATCCATTCAATATGATCCCTTCCATGTACCAGGCAGCATAGTTTTTCTTGCAGTAGCATGCCACCCTTATAGGGCCAGGATGTCACTAACAGCTGCCATCCCTGTGTAATGGTTGGGAACTAGTTCTCAGCCCTTAGGTCACTCCAATAGAATGTTAATCTTGGGAAGAAATTTTCTACATTTTACCTTCCCAGGAAACCCTTAATGACATCATTTCTGGGGTTTCCAAGATAGAGAAAAAATAGAGGCTCTTTAAACTTTTGGGGGTGATTCTGGTTGGTTTACAAAAGCAAACACCTTCTTTAATGGACACAACCATGTGCACTGCAGGTGGGGCAGATGTAACATGTGCAGAGAGAGTTACATTTGGGTGAGTTATTTTGTTTCTGTGCAGGGTAAATACTGGCTGCTTTAATTTTACACTGCAATTTAGATTTCAGTTTGAATACACCCCAACCAAATTTAACTCTCTCTGCACATCTGCCCCACCTGCAGTACACATGGTTTTGTCCATTAAAGAAGGAACTTTTGCAAACCAACCAGAATCACCCCTTTGTGCTTGAAGTGAACAAAGCCATTTGCTGCTGTTTCTTTTATAAAACCAAATGTTTTGTAAATATTTTTACTACACTGTGATATCACATTTACTTTTGTTATATTAACCATTCACTAAGTAAATTAATATTACTGTTTTGTTATATTAAATCATTATGACATTGCAACCAGTGTTCATTCATTAGGGTGGACTCTATAGTTACTGCCAGGGGCGTAACTCACAGAGGCAATGGAAGCTCCAGCTTCTGGGCTCTATGCCCTGAAGTGATTCACAGTGGGATCCAAGTGTGACCACTGCTCTTACAATGGAGCTCTGCGTTGCACCTGTAGTTAATTGACTCTATACCAGGAGCACTGCTAAAATCTGCAATAGTAGTCAGGATGGCTCCTGCCTGGTACTGCTCAGCCTGTGCTGCAGAAAGCAATGCTGCTGGATTCTGAGATGATACGCACAGGTGAATGTTGACACACACCATATTTGGGGTGGGGGCACCAAACTCCTACTTGCCTGTGGGTGGCTGAGATAAACTTACACCCCTGGTTATAGTCGCTTTGTCTTTGTATGCAATGGCTGTGCTAAAATATGTAAGAGCAGCAGGACGTGTCCACTGCAAGATTTGTAATCTGCTTCTACTTCCAAAGACCCATCATCAGATTATTTGCATTACCATCAGTCATCTGAATAACCCATGGATTACTCCAGAGCTGCCTATCCTCCTGCATCCAACATGAGGCTCCCATTTCAGTCATAAATCTCCTGCTGCCCTGTATTGCATTACTAATCTCCCTGATTCTTCATATTCTGCCAGGGGTACCACCATAGGCGAATCTAGAATTATGGAAATGGGTGGTCCCAGATCTAGACATAACAGAAGGGGGACCTTTGCGCGGCGTAGCCGCGCGGCAAAAAGGGGGCGTGGTCTCATGGGAAGGGGCGAGGCATCACAAAAAGGGTGTGGTATTACACTTTAGACCATACACAGTAATGCCCATTACACATTTTAGCAAACTCCGTAATACCCATTACACATAAAGCCACACGCCATAATGCCAATTACACATAAGGCCACACACCATAATGCCCATTACACATTGTGCCACATATCACGATGCCCATTACATACTATATAACAAACCATAATGCCCATTACATATTTGCCACATAAGTGCTGCTTACCTACGTGCTCATTGCTAGGGGGTTCTTGCTTGATAGCACCATAGTACCCATTACACATGATGCCGCACACCATAGTACCCATTACACATGATGCCGCACACCATAGTACCCATTACACATGATGTTGCACACATAATGTCCCTTACACATGATGCTTCACACATAATGCCGCTTACACATGATGCTGCACACCGTAATGCCCCTTTGAAATAATACCCCTTTCACAACAGAAAATGCAGGGATTTACCCGGGAATATGGTCCCAGGATCATGCAGGGACATTCCCAGGCTGACCCTTTATACACCAGCCTAGTCCCTGCATTTTCTGGTGTGAGGGGGAGAGACAACCACTCTCCTCTCCCTACCCCCTTTAACAAACCAGCTATATCTTTGGAACCAACTGACCCATTTACATGAGACCAGTATCATATTGAAGAACTTTTGAGTTGGCTTCGAATGGTTTTGGTCCCGTGAAACTGGGCTGTTTGGTTCCAGAGAAATCTGCCCTCAAAGAACATAAACAGTCATGAAATTACATTTAAGAAATGAAAAAAAAAAAAAACGGTTTAACCTCAATATCCCTGGAACCAATTAACCCATATAGATCCAGCCTGGTATCAGATTGAAGGCCCAGCGATTTGGGTTCGACTGAGATCAACCTTGAGCTTCAGTGATGCCGAATGGGGAACTGGCAGCCGTTGAACTGGGTGGGGGTCCCATGTTATCCTATAGAGAAAACGTTCCAGCTTTGCCTGGCCGTATCTCCGGTTCCCAGAGGGCTAGAGACACGGGGCTGGGCTCGTTGGAAAGCTCCATCCCTCAGCTACAAAATGGGTGGTCCTGTGCAGAGCCAGATTAAGGTCTAAATGGGCCTGGAGCTGAAAATTATCAATGGCCTAGTATGCACAATAATAGGGGTTGCGGCCAGCACCTAATAATGTGGGGGACGTGACCAGTGTTCTGTTTGGGTGGTCTGCTCATGGGTGTGTCTGTATTTGTGTAAATACTTTCAACTAATTATATATGCCTGGAAAAGGCAGGGGGCTGGCATAAGAAAAATGCAGGGAGATATATTGGCGGGTGCCCTCCAAAGGAGCACATGCAGGATACCGATGTTCTAAGATATTTGCAGGGCGAGGCAGCATTCCAGTCATAAAAAAAATACTGAAAGACGAAACTTGGTAGACAACATTTCAGCACCTTTTATGTGGCTACCTAAATTTACCACACCATATACCACTTATACAAATCATGCAACACAATAGTAACCCCCTTATACTGTACTTGCCTCTTACACATTGTGCCACATGGAATGAGCCAAAATTCACACTGACTGAGCCAAAATTCACACTATGGCACACAGATTGAGTCAAAATTCACGTTATGCCACACAGATTAAGGCAAAATACACATTTTGCCACATGGATTGAGCCAAAATACACATTATTATACCAAACAGATTGAGCAATAATGCACAATATGCTTCACAAATAGGGGCATTGCGCGCTGAAGGCGTGCATTAAAAATTTACACCATAATGCCCGTTACATGTTAAGCCAAACACCATATTCTCCATTACGTATTATGCCAAACACCATAATGCCTATGAAAAATGATGCTACTTAAGTGTTGCTTACCAACATGTTCATTGCCAGGGGTTCCATGCTTATTGCCAGGGATTCCATGCTCATTGCCATGTGGGATTACATGCTCATTGCCAAGGGGGAATACATGCTTGCGGTAACTGGGGGATAGCCGCCGCCGGGCAGAAATGACAGCCATTGACAGCTGGGCAGAGAGCAGGGGGCTGCCTGGCTGTATTCAGAGCACTGCATGTCCCGACTATTTGTAATAATACCCCTTTCACACCAGAAAATGCAGGGATTTACCCGGGAATATGGCCCCAAGATCATGCAGGGACATTCCTGGACTGGACCGTTTTACACCAGCCTAGTCCCTGCATTTTTTTGTCTGAGGGGGAGAGAAAACAACCCCCGTCCCCCTTTAAACAACCAGCTACATCTTCGGAACCAACTGACCGATTTACATGTAGGCTTCAAATGATTTTGGTCCCGTGAAACTGGGCCATTTGGTTCCAGAGAAATCTGTCAAACAACATGAACAGCCATGAAATTACATTTCAGAAATGAAAAAAAAATTGGTTTACCCGCAATATCTCTAGAACCAATGAACCCATATGGACCAGGTATCAGATTGAAGGCCCAGCGATTTGGGTTCGACTGAGATCAACCTCAAGCTTCTGTGATGCCGGAGGGGGAACTGGCAGCCGTTGGAACCGGGTGGAGGTCGGAATTAGCGGGTCCCATGTTATCCTATGGGGAAAACGTTCCAGGTTTGCCTGTCGGTATCTCTGGTTCCCGGGGGGCTACCGACACGGGGCTGGGCTCGTTGGAAAGCTCTGGCCCTCAGCTACAGAATGGGCCTATTTGGAGAATGGGCCTGGAGCTGTAGCTCCATCAGCCCCATTGTTAATCCGGCCCTGGTCCTGTGCACCCCCGGACCACCCCCTAGATTCGCCTATGGGTACCACTCAGGAATTTCTTTCCAAGGACAGTGAATTGCTCAAGAGTCCATGCTGATGACACTCCTTCCCCCTTGTGCGTACACCTAACAGGAGAGAGCGACAGCAAATTAAAGTTGTTGGTTGTTATTTTAATTGTATGAGCAAATACCTCCAGGTCAATAAATGTCCCCCATTGCTACCTTTGACATTTTGGACAACTGAGTGAATTTAAGGTACTTTAAATTCGTATCAATGCGAAGAACGAAAAAATGATTATTGGAACTCAAAGCACATGATGTAAGCAGTGATTACATTAAAAACCCACTGAAATTAGAAAAACAGATTAAAATTGATGTTCAGCTTATGATTTAGTTTACTTATATTCAAATCAAATTAAATAAGCACAAGTTTGTTTTGAAAAATACTTTCCAAATTTAGCCCTTAAGTAGCCCAAGAAGATTTTTTTTTTTTCAAATGTCCTGTGGTTTTGGTGAAATTAGATTATTCTTCTCATACTGCAAGTAGATAACAGAATGCAGCGCAACTCAGAGGCCGGAGCAAGCACTACGGACACGGCTGCTACCCAATAAGCCAATAGGAAATAGGCTGACCAATCATAAGATGGCCATAACCAGGCTGATCAGGTAGCTGTTCTATATCCAATTTCAACAGATGTATATATATGTAGCATGGTCATACACCATTAATTCAGTCAGTCCAGGGCAATATACAAGTCTAATTTAATTTACCATCCATGCCATATTACTTCATATGGTTCCATAATCAAATGGTTTCTCCTGCCTTTGGAAATAAAAGTAAGTCTGAAATGACTTTAATTTCCTGCGCAAATCGTTAAAGACGGTGCAGGCACTGACATCCTGTGCTGTCAGCCACCCGTCTCTGGCAGGCATCGTCCCGCCTCCCCATGGGAATACCCAGCGTTTTCATTGCGATGCCCATAAAATGCTGGGAGTTCCCATGGTCCAGACACGCTCGACAAGAGGTTACCTGGACAATTGGTGGGCAGGCCAATATCACTGGCCAATGATATACGACCTCTTGTGATATATTATATTGTCACGTAATGATTGCATTGTGCATTTGCACCCCCTCTGTCTCTGTGTATACCAGATGGAACCTTTCATTACTGAAGAGTGTGCAATTTAGAGCCATTTTCACCGCTAGATAATGCACAGAGCATCATAGTGGCATCTGGAGATGGCATTGGCCATCACGTCTAAGTTTCGGAATCAGTGGCGGAACTATGGAGGGTGCAGGGGATGCAACTGCTATGGGGCCCAAGGCCAAGCAGGCAAAACCCCTGCACCCTTTTGATTTTTCACCCTTTATATGTATATATATATATATATATATATATATATATATATATATATATATATATATATATATATGGAGAAAAAGAAAAAACAGAGTGCGCCCCTAATGTAAATTCCACCACCAGAATACAACCAGAATATCAATGGTAATTCCATCATAAAAATCGCAGTTCTTGATTTAATACAACATTTATTAAAAACATGTAGTTTTCATCTGTGCAGTATAATTCATACAGAAACATGGAACATGGAAATATACCCAACGCGTTTCGTCGATACGACTTCCTCAGGGGTCAAACTTACTTAAGTTGCAGGCGTTGGGTAATGTGCCGCTGGATTGTCTGTTGTGTACGGTCGACGTCGCGAGTCTCTACACATGCATTCCGCATGAGGGGGGGCTCGCGGCGGTTCGTACCTTGATAACAGACAATCCCCTGTATAAGGGTCCAGAGGTGCCATTGTTTATACAGCTTCTCAGTCTTACGCTTAAACGTAATTTCTTCATGTCCAATAATCGGTACTTTCTCCAACAATGTGGCTGTGCGATGGGGTCCTTAGTGGCCCCGTCGCTAGCCAACAGCTACATGTTCATGGTGGAGCAGGAGCTGTTTATCAACGCGCCCGGTATCAGCAGCCATCTGGTGTTATACACCAGATATATAGATGACCTGCTGATACTGTGGTCGGGACCTCAATCCCTGTTGGAAAATGTACTTGACACGCATAATCAATCAACATCACCTGTAAAACTGACCTACAGTATCAGCAAGGAATGTATCCATTTTCTGGATGTAAACATCAAAATATCAGAAGGGGTGATTTCCACGTCACTTTTTTGCAAGCCGACCGACCGTAATAATTTATTACTGTACTCCAGTCATCATCCAGTCCCACTAAAGGCAGGTCTCCCATACTCGCAAATGTTGCGGGTACGCAGGATTGTGAGTGACCCTGAGGAATTGGAATCCTCATTATCTCAGATGATTAAAAAATTCATGGAACGGGGTTACCCCTTACCTGAGCTTATAAAATCTAAACAAAGGGTTCTGTCACTCACCAGGGAACAGTCATTGACTCCTCCTAAAAAAGCCAAAGAGGAGAAGGTCATTTGGGTGAATGCGTTCCACCCCAAAAGTGGAGCCATCAACAAGATGGCCAAATCCCACTGGCCAATCATTAATACTGATGCCACACTCCGGTCCTTGCAGCATAAAAAACTTATGTGCGCCTATACTAGAGGCAAAAATCTTAAAGATTATCTAGTAAAAAATGACATTGTGGATAGTGCGAGCCCTCTGAGCACCCCCACATTTTTGGGTACACCCAAAATGGGGTGCTTCAAGTGCAGTGGTTGCATTACATGTAATTACATGGTTACCGGGGATACCTTTAACCATCCTTACTCCGGCAAACCTTACAAAATTAAACAAAGAGTTACTTGTTCTTCTTGCTACATAGTATATCTGATCTGTTGCCCTTGCAGCAGATACTATGTAGGCAAAACCATACGTGCCTTCAAAGAGAGAGCAGCTGCCCACAGATCAGCAATTAAACATGCTCTGATCTCAGGGTCCAGTGACCAACCTGTGTCACGGCACTTTGCACAGGCCAAGCATCCCTTATCATCACTGCGTTACAGAATTATCGAACAAATCCCCATACCCAAAAGAGGGGGAGATAGGGGTCTTATGCTCTGTAGAGCAGAAAGTCGCTGGATATACCGACTTGACACGTTGGCCCCTAGGGGTCTTAACGAGCATGCCGGTCTATCCTATTTTTTGTAACAATTAAACATTTTACTTCTGAAGTTACCTTTTTTTAAAAAAAAGCAAACTATCATAAAATGTTGCAATGTATCATACAGGATTCCTGAAGGGTCTCTTATGATTGTAGCACCCCTGACGTAGTGCAGCTTAAATATTATGCACTATACGTGAGACCAATGAGCTGTCATAGGTACAGCATCGCTAGAATCTCTGCTGTGTTCATGCGTTTTTTGCACTATCATCACTATCACCATTTTATGTATTTTAAATGTTTGACTATGTTAGTCATCTTATATGGCACTATGTGCCTCTTCATCACCATTTTTAATGTATTTTAATATGTTTTCATTATGTGTTTTCACTTCAGGGTATGGGCAGTTCTGGACGCACTCCACGGCTTCAACGGCGCCTGAGGGGGCGGTGACGTCATGATGCTGCGCCGGAGGGACGCCGGGGAGGCGCGTGGACGGCTCAGACCTGCATAAAGGTAAATTGTTTTTGTATATGCACTGTCTTCACTCCTTGATAAAGAGACCACCAGGTCTTGAAACGTTGGGTTATCCAGGTCGTTTTGTGTCAGTTCATTTGAGTGCCGCCGCACCCACCACGCTCTCTATCGATACCCTCAGGGGATCTCCAGCGGGGGGCACCAGCCATACACGTATAGACCCAGGAGGAGTGCCGCAGCCATCCAATTGTTGTATACACCACGGGGACCATCCATCCCTGTTGTTCCTGTCGGCACCCCACATCGTCATCACGCAGCAAGAAATTACTGCATACATTTGTTTTGCTATCAAGTCTGAGGAGTCCATTTCTGCACATCACTATTCAGTGACACCTGCACATATTGGTGTAATACACCTGCACGGCACCACGCATGGAGTCCCACAGCACGGATGCTCCTTCTTTTTCTGCTACTATAGCAGCTACAGCACAGTCACGTGTGGAGCTCACTCATGGAGCCATCTTCAGCTTCTCTGATACAGATTACGACAATTTGTTATTTAAAGCAGATGCGGGGGCCAGCCAGATTGCACCTGAGAATATTCAGTTATATCATGATTTGCTGAATTTGAAGAGAAAGGAGACAGATTTGTTTTATCATGGCCTAACCCTATCCGACTACATCCGGGAAAGAAAAATCCCCCGGGGGTTTCGAATTAAAAATGTTCCCACCCTGGGCAGGTATAATATACCCTTTTGCAAAACTTGGACTTCAATTTTAAACAAGTGCTCATTCGACCTTATGTTACTTGTGATCGAAGAAGTGTCCAGAGAGCTTTTGGTTACAAAAGGTAAAATTGAGGTATTCGAAACTTCCCATACAGCAACCCTTACCAGTGATGCCCAGACCAATTGGATGGAGAAATTAACTGGTCAGATGGAGAAATACAAAAAAGAACTCATGGCGTACAAAAAAAACAAGAAAGATAGAGTCAACACTGACTATGATAAGCATCTTGTTTATCCCTGGCTCACAGGAGGGGACACTCCAGGACGACCTTATAGAAAGAAACGATTTAATCGATTTCAGCATACCATACGCGAAACTGATTCTTCACAAGAAGGAGGGTCATCCGCAAGCGATTATGACAATTCAAAAAACTTGCAAGGCCGCATCCCGGCTGGGGTGCGTACAAGGAATCAAATCGCACGCGGAAGCGATGCTATACCAGGCGGGGAGGCCAAAACAAAAGGCTCCAAAAAATCAGCCAAATCGCAGTCCAAGAAGAAATAATCAGTCCAATCTTCAATCTGTCATCACGGGATCTCACCTCTCAGGAGATCCAGGTACTAAGGAAAGGGTTAAACTTCATTCCAACTAACAAAGCGGATCCCTTCCAAGTGAAGATTGAACAATATAAGTTGAACCGCCAACTTAAATTAAAAGAATATTTTCAGGACAAGCCAGATGTGGTATCACCACCTGTAATGCTTCCCCCAGCCATTCGCAAGAAATCTAAGTTTGACCCCCTGTCGTCCAATGCGTCTATAAAGACCTTTAATCGCATGATTGAACATGATACTACGTCCATCCTGTCATCTGTACAACCGTCCAGCTCTAACTTCTCCGGATCCGATTGGAGAGCATTAAAGTCACTCAGCTCTGATGTGTCGATTACCATCCGTCCGGCGGATAAGGGAGGAGGACTGGTAATACAAAATTCCACGGACTACCTACGCGAAATTTCGCGACAATTGTCAGACACCAGTGTGTACCTTCCCCTACAGAGAGATCCCTCTCTGGAATATAAACGGGAACTCGACAACATTCTCTCTGCAGCATTAAAGAACTCTCTCATTGATACAGTAACCCAGGAAGCACTCATGACTCCCTATCCCATCACCCCATTGCTTTATACCATTCCAAAATTGCACAAAAATGCAATCGACCCACCGGGCAGACCCATCATCTCTGCCCGGGGGTCGTTATACCAACCCGTGTCGATTTACTTGGACAGTTTTCTACAGCCCTGTGTTCAGGGGATGCCAACCTACCTGAAGGACACTAATTCACTTTTACTTAAGTTGCAGGCGTTGGGTAATGTGCCGCTGGATTGTCTGTTGTGTACGGTCGACGTCGCGAGTCTCTACACATGCATTCCGCATGAGGGGGGGCTCGCGGCGGTTCGTACCTTGATAACAGACAATCCCCTGTATAAGGGTCCAGAGGTGCCATTGTTTATACAGCTTCTCAGTCTTACGCTTAAACGTAATTTCTTCATGTCCAATAATCGGTACTTTCTCCAACAATGTGGCTGTGCGATGGGGTCCTCAGTGGCCCCGTCGCTAGCCAACAGCTACATGTTCATGGTGGAGCAGGAGCTGTTTATCAACGCGCCCGGTATCAGCAGCCATCTGGTGTTATACACCAGATATATAGATGACCTGCTGATACTGTGGTCGGGACCTCAATCCCTGTTGGAAAATGTACTTGACACGCATAATCAATCAACATCACCTGTAAAACTGACCTACAGTATCAGCAAGGAATGTATCCATTTTCTGGATGTAAACATCAAAATATCAGAAGGGGTGATTTCCACGTCACTTTTTTGCAAGCCGACCGACCGTAATAATTTATTACTGTACTCCAGTCATCATCCAGTCCCACTAAAGGCAGGTCTCCCGTACTCGCAAATGTTGCGGGTACGCAGGATTGTGAGTGACCCTGAGGAATTGGAATCCTCATTATCTCAGATGATTAAAAAATTCATGGAACGGGGTTACCCCTTACCTGAGCTTATAAAATCTAAACAAAGGGTTCTGTCACTCACCAGGGAACAGTCATTGACTCCTCCTAAAAAAGCCAAAGAGGAGAAGGTCATTTGGGTGAATGCGTTCCACCCCAAAAGTGGAGCCATCAACAAGATGGCCAAATCCCACTGGCCAATCATTAATACTGATGCCACACTCCGGTCCTTGCAGCATAAAAAACTTATGTGCGCCTATACTAGAGGCAAAAATCTTAAAGATTATCTAGTAAAAAATGACATTGTGGATAGTGCGAGCCCTCTGAGCACCCCCACATTTTTGGGTACACCCAAAATGGGGTGCTTCAAGTGCAGTGGTTGCATTACATGTAATTACATGGTTACCGGGGATACCTTTAACCATCCTTACTCCGGCAAACCTTACAAAATTAAACAAAGAGTTACTTGTTCTTCTTGCTACATAGTATATCTGATCTGTTGCCCTTGCAGCAGATACTATGTAGGCAAAACCATACGTGCCTTCAAAGAGAGAGCAGCTGCCCACAGATCAGCAATTAAACATGCTCTGATCTCAGGGTCCAGTGACCAACCTGTGTCACGGCACTTTGCACAGGCCAAGCATCCCTTATCATCACTGCGTTACAGAATTATCGAACAAATCCCCATACCCAAAAGAGGGGGAGATAGGGGTCTTATGCTCTGTAGAGCAGAAAGTCGCTGGATATACCGACTTGACACGTTGGCCCCTAGGGGTCTTAACGAGCATGCCGGTCTATCCTATTTTTTGTAACAATTAAACATTTTACTTCTGAAGTTACCTTTTTTTAAAAAAAAGCAAACTATCATAAAATGTTGCAATGTATCATACAGGATTCCTGAAGGGTCTCTTATGATTGTAGCACCCCTGACGTAGTGCAGCTTAAATATTATGCACTATACGTGAGACCAATGAGCTGTCATAGGTACAGCATCGCTAGAATCTCTGCTGTGTTCATGCGTTTTTTGCACTATCATCACTATCACCATTTTATGTATTTTAAATGTTTGACTATGTTAGTCATCTTATATGGCACTATGTGCCTCTTCATCACCATTTTTAATGTATTTTAATATGTTTTCATTATGTGTTTTCACTTCAGGGTATGGGCAGTTCTGGACGCACTCCACGGCTTCAACGGCGCCTGAGGGGGCGGTGACGTCATGATGCTGCGCCGGAGGGACGCCGGGGAGGCGCGTGGACGGCTCAGACCTGCATAAAGGTAAATTGTTTTTGTATATGCACTGTCTTCACTCCTTGATAAAGAGACCACCAGGTCTTGAAACGTTGGGTTATCCAGGTCGTTTTGTGTCAGTTCATTTGAGTGCCGCCGCACCCACCACGCTCTCTATATATATATATATATATATGGAGAAAAAGAAAAAACAGAGTGCGCCCCTAATGTAAATTCCACCACCAGAATACAACCAGAATATCAATGGTAATTCCAGCATAAAAATCGCAGTTCTTGATTTAATACAACATTTATTAAAAACATGTAGTTTTCATCTGTGCAGTATAATTCATACAGAAACATGGAACATGGAAATATACCCAACGCGTTTCGTCGATACGACTTCCTCAGGGGTCAAATTTCCGTATGTTGGTGGGTAGTGAGAATAATCACTCCCGGTATGTAAACCTTCTAAAAAATGTATCCTATGCGGATAATTAATAAATAGTGCTCAGCAGCATCAAATTCCAACTTTATTTTGGATAGTGGATCAAAAATGTAGAAATCCTTCTAGAGAGTTCCTTCTGCAGTTGGTTCATTATTGGCTTGCTGTGTCCTTTGCCCAGAGGAGTCCTCATTCTTCATCTACTAGGACCCTCAAATGTTGTCAGACTGAATTTGGATGCAGTGGTGCTTTAAATCTTAAATATTAAGAAATATTAAGATCCTCTACAGGATTCGACCCTCTAGAAGGATTTCTACATTTTTGATCCACTATCCAAAATAAAGTTGGAATTTGATGCTGCTGAGCACTATTTATTAATTATCCGCATAGGATAAATTTTTTAGAAGGTTTACATACCGGGAGTGATTATTCTCACTACCCACCAACATACGGAAATTTGACCCCTGAGGAAGTCGTATCGACGAAACGCGTTGGGTGTATTTCCATGTTCCATGTTTCTGTATGAATTATACTGCACAGATGAAAACTACATGTTTTTAATAAATGTTGTATTAAATCAAGAACTGCGATTTTTATGCTGGAATTACCATTGATATTCTGGTTGTATTCTGGTGGTGGAATTTACATTAGGGGCGCACTCTGTTTTTTCTTTTTCTCCATTTCTTCCACTTCCCCCACTAACAGGGGGGACTAATAGAGCTGCTGCCCCGATAGATAACTTTTAGCGCATTGAAAGGGTATCACTTCTTTATTATTATTATTATTATTTATTAAAAAGTAGTGATATTAAAACAGATGAAGTCTCATACCAGGACGAAACGCGTTGGGTCTGTTTCATTCTTTATCTTGTGAAAAAAACACATCTGACAAGAATCTAAACTGGAAAAACTGGGCGGTGGGCATCGGGCTGATGAAAAGTGTAAAAAAATAATAAAAACTATTGTCTTATACTGTAGAACTATGAGTCCCAGCAAGCCTACCCCGCATGCTGGGACTTGGAGAACCACAAGTCCCAGCATGCGGGGCATTAAAGGGCCTGCTGGCACTTGTAGTTCCACAGTACAATAAATAGTTAAATAAAACACACACTGACACCCAGAAAAATAAACGTTTAATACATCCACAGCCCACACATACTGATACTTACCTACCTTGAGCCCGTGGGTCGGTCCCTGGATCTGGGGCCCGGGGCTCCAGGGCAGAAGAGTCCGGTTCCGGGGCCTTGGTCCTGGTTCCGGGGCTGGTCCAGGGTCCCCACTTCCCCAGGACCCCTGCCCATGCTGACCAGCCAGGGGGATAATGCTTTGGCCGCGGGACCTTATATAATAAGTGTCCCCCGGCTGTGGCATTAGCCTGCTGGCTGGTTGGGTCTGGTGCTGGTTCTTGAAATGCGGGGGACCCCTAGTCATTTTGTCCCCCGTATTTTGGGAACCAGTGCCGGACCTTAAACCTGGTGCTGGTTTCATTAAATCAAGGGGACCCCTATTTGTCGTGGACCGTGATTTTATGTCAATGAGCCCGGGGCTGGTTATGCTCTGGCGGGGGACCCCGCGCAGTTTTTTTTTAACTGTTTAACCTTTTTTTCCACCAGAACCCTGCACAGATCTCAATGATCTGTGCAGGGTTCTGGCTAATTCGCCCATCAGAACCTGGTCTGATTTTTGGGCGAATTTTAGACACATTTATACAAATCGCATACCATTAAATATGCGATTTGTATACTTTTTAATGTGAAAACATCTGGATGCGATGTGCTGCGAAAAACAGCCATCGCATTTCCAGAATGTCCAATTTGTTGGCCAAAATCGCACTTTTTTCACATTTTCGCAACTCAATAAATATGCGAAAATGGAAAAAAATTCGATTTCGGCCGTTTTTGCGAAAAAAATCGCAAAAAAAATAAAATCTCATCCCATAGAATGTCACCCATTGTTATATATATATATATATATATATATATATATATATATATATATATATATATATATTGCGGCATGGGCAGTGGCTGTGCCCCAGTCCTGTGAGAGCAGCACCTACCCACACCTCTGTAATTGCAAACCAAGGTTATACCACAAAGTATTGAGTTTAACTTTTTGATTGTCCAAATATTTTTTTTAAGCATACAATGTGATTTTCTGTCCCCCCCCCCCCCCCACATTCTGTCTCTCACAGTTGAAGTCTACCTATGATGGAAATAACAGACCTCTTTCATCTTTTTTTCAGTGGGTCAACTTGCACAATCGGTGACTGTCCAAACACTTTTTTGCCCCACTCTATATAATGTAGTACAGGCAGTAGTACTTCCACTTCAGCCTCCAATTACAATTCATATGCAGCTATATTAATCAAACAAACAATTATAAGTGGAGTCTACACAGCGCTTGTGAATGATAACAGAAAAAATAAAAGTACACGTCACTTTCCTTTTTGTAGTCTAGGATCTGAAGGTGCAAATACGGAGGGGCATGAAAAAGATGAAGACAATGTACTTTGTATCAGAATACATGTAACTTAATATACAACACAAGCCCCAGGTGAATCACTCTCAGGGAAAAAGGTGTTTTGATAGGTGTCCTTCCACCATCAGGTGCGTGAATGAATGTCGTACCGAAATACTCCCTTCAGTGAGGTGCAAAACCAACATATAAAGGTATCTTTAAGGATATTGAAGGTCGTACCCCACTCACAGTAAAGAAAAGCAGATATTTCCTAAAAAGGTATCTTTAAAGGGGAATTTCCATAGGGAGCGTACCCCAACTCACTGTGGGAAATGAAGTGCAACTCGCATCAAGGTTTCTTTATGACACTCAAGATGGTGTCCAAAAAGATATTTATTCATAAAAAACACTCCAACATGAAAAAGATAAAAAGTGCAATACAGTAATTAAAAGAAGGCCTTTTCCACCTTGGAAGTGAGGCTAGATACACACAAAAAAAGCTATGTTATTTGCTTCTCCATACAGGCTTCATGTAAACCAGGGGTGTCAAACACAAGGCCCACGGGCCAAATCCGGCCCTCCAGACCTCTTCATGTGGCCCGCGCAGCCGCCGCCAGCCTTCACCTTTTATTCTCGATTTTTTTTTAAACGAGAAAGCCGCCTCTTCAGCGCATGCGCGGCAGCTTACAAGCCAGAGAACGTCTGCCCTCTAGCGCAGTGCCGCTGGTCGTCAACCCCTCCTCCGCTCCCACCTGGTGTATAGGAGCCAGAGAGAGGAAAGAGCAGGTCTGTCGTGGTGAATGGTGCTGCTGCTGCTGCTGTGCGCTCCAGGTCACTTACTGCTGAGTGTGCACTGCACAGTGACTGGGAGCCTGCTGCCCCCCACTCCTGGATAGATAGTGCGAGGAGCGCTACTTACAGGAGGGAGGGGGAAATGCGCCTGTGTGAGAACGCAGCTGTGTCCTTGGTGGTGGAGCAGCTCAGACTGGAGTGGACGCATCAGAGCGGATAAGTGTCAAACTCTCTGCCAATGTGTGTGTGTGTGCAATGGCACTTTGCAGCCCATCATTAATTGCTGTGTCCCATGATAATAAGCAGGACATATGCCCTAAGACTGAGTGCTGCCCCCCTGTGCAGGCAGCGTGTGCCCTAATGCACTGCAGTTCACAGCAATAGCAGGAGGGAAATGCTACTGCTGAGTATGTTACGAAACTCAGCTGGGTTCTGGGTAATGCGACAGCTGGCAGGAGGGAAAAGGTCAGGCGTGAGCCCACAGCTGGGACCGCTGTTTAGGATGGCCACAGCGAAACCTACACTGACTCTGTTGAGTCCCCCGGGCAGATGGAATACCCCTGCAAGTGCTAGGCTTCGCCTGTAGCCGCCGCATTCGACAGAGCCAGTTAGGCCGGCTCTGACCCCGATGCAGCCAGGTGTTAGGTAAAGACAAGGGGTGAGCAATCGCCAGGGGGTATCTCAAAAGGACCGTCTAACTAAAGGGCCTAACTGGGAAGGGACCCCTAGCTACCGGCACCTGGCCAAGAACGGGGAACGGCGACCCAGTCGCAGACACAAATAAGAAGATAGGGAATCTCGGGACAAGGATTCCCCGAGACAGAGATTCCCCAAAACAAGGAGCAGTAGGAAAGGGAAAAACCCCTGCCTGACCAAGCTAAGGCGACAGACAGACCCAAGCAGGAGGGACTACAGAGAAAATGACACAGCACAGAAATAACGGACCCACGGAGGGGTATAGCCACGGCGGGCCAATGATGGTAGGAGAATAACCACCAGGCTCACAAGGAGCACTCACGTGACCCACAGGCAGAGGGGTAACGAGGACGGGCGCAGGCTCAGCCCAGGACAGGATGAGAAAGTCCAAGCAGGCTGGAAGGCAGACTTGCAGACGAGATCTGGACGGATCCAGAGGCAGGAACAAAGGAAGTTCCGGGGACCGGGTATGAGCGCTAATGCTCAGGGAGCTTGTAGCTATAACCGGCGTCTGTGCCCAGCAGACGCCGGCTATTTATTTGAAAATCGCGCCGCCTGCGTGACGTCAGGCGCGCGCGCGTTGCCCGGCTGCTGAACGTGAGCTCGGGGACGTTGCCTAGCAATGCCCCGACGCCCGTCTTCAGAGCGAGGCTTCGGACGCTGCTCGGCAATGTCCCCTGCCTCCAGCCTCTGCTCCTGAACCGCCGTCCGTCCGGGTGCAGCAGTTCCCGGACGGCGGCATGTGACAGAGTATACAATAATTGAATGCAGTGACAATAATTTATGATAATAAAGAGTGGACACATAGTCCTACAGATACAACCGGCCCTTTGAGGGTGACCAAACTACTGATGCGGCCCCCGATGAATTTCAGTTTGACACCCCTGATGTAAACATTCTGCAGATTAGAGAACTCCAGAAAGAGGAGATTGGGGAGAGCTGTGCCAGTCGCACAGAAATCACAAACTTATTATGTGGGTGGGCCCTCTTTGTGTACTATTAGTATTCAATATTTCGATATGCGAGGGTGTGCTACTATATACACAGAATTAATATATTGGGGAGGACAGAGAAAGGGTGTCTTTGGTTGGTGCACCAAAAGAGAATTTAATAATAAAACATGACTTTTATTGGTTTCATTCAAATAGTTGCGAAGATACAAAAAAACACAAAAAACACATAGGACAACATTGAGTGATTTAAAAAGGATATAATATATCCTCACCTAGTGGGACCCCACTTCACACTGTCCCTGAATAATTTTATAATTTATAAAGCACGGTGGTTGAAATTTTAAGAGTGGAAAAGTTATGTCTGGTATTGACAGTTTTACCGTGTGCTTATCCAGGATGTAACAATTATCAGATATTCCTGGGGCTCACTATGCAATAGCGATAAGCGCCTGAACACTGGTGTGATCCCGTTTCAGCGCTACCGCTGGCTGGAGCCGCTAGTTCCACAGCCTGTGTGCTGACCGCAGAGCTGTGTCTGAGGTGTGCTGCCGTGCACTACCTCGCTCTTGCGTGTCATATCAGACAGGAGTGTACACGGCTCTTGCGCTAGAGTCCATGTCACTGTACTACAGGGAACCGTGTGCTACGGATACCCTGTGTCGCCACCGGCCTAAACAGATCAAAATACAATCATATGGGGGGAAGGGAAGTGGGGTTTAACACACTAGGTGTGCAGTCACACCTAGTGTGTTAAGGGAGCACCATGCAGCCACTGCCTCTGCAAGTGCTGCCGCACATGTGCCTGAGGCGTCTTCCACGGCTCCTGCTGATGACCTCATCAGAAGCCGACTCAGCAGCAAAAAAGAAAAAGCCAAAACACATGATCAAAACTGAAAAACCCGGGTAATACCGTTCAGACATAAGCCGGGTATTATACCCGGGAGTAAAATACCAGTAAAAACCCTGGTCAATTGCAGGTGCTCATGGGCAGATTTATTAAGCTTGGAGAAGAGATAAACTGGAGATAAAATGGAGAAAAAGTAAAAGGAGATAAAGCACCAACCAATCAGCTGTGTTTGAAAAAGACAGTTGGGAGATGATTGGCTGGTGCTTTATCTCCTTTTACCTTTTCTCCGCTTTATCTCCAGTTTATCTCTTCTCCAAACTTAATAAATCTGCCTTTCAGTATGTGGGAGTGAAATCCCGGGTATACCCTTTCAGACATACGCTAATCCCAGGTTTGGGCACGTTCTTGTGAAAAAAAATAACAGGATTTTCGCGTATGTCTGAAAGGGGTATTGGTCAGGCTATGCAGCGCCTGTCCTATGTAAAAATCATTCGATGGTGAGTCTGTTACAAAGGATTTCCGCACAGAGAGCACATTAATTCACACTGGAGCAGGGCGGTGGCTTAACTGATCGCTGGATGCTGGGAATTTGCAGCTGTGTAATCAGGTCTGAATTACCCCCAAAGTTCCTCAGCACTAATCTAATGCGCTGTGTGCTCTAGTGGGACAGACAAGGGGGGAGATTCTCTAAGAATCTCCGCCCCCCTTCGCCGCCCATCGCATATTTAATTATCGCATATGTTGTAACATATGCGATAATTACGGCAAAGGACAGCTCTTGCGTTAAGAGCTGTCCGTTGCTGTGAGAGTCGCCGGGTCCCAGCAGGTCCCGGCGGCTCCCCCTCCCTTCCACACCCGGCGCTGCTGCTGCTGCGCCGGGCTCTCCTCCTCCCTGCACCCGGAAGAGGATCAGTGCAGGGAGGAGGTCACAGGTCCGGGTAGCACGCCCGGACACAGGTGAGGGGGTGATGCGGGGCGGCGGGGGGTTGGCGCGGGGCGGCGGAGGGTTGTGGTTGAAGCCCATTGGCTTCTATGGGGCATCGCCAGATTTTTCTGGCGATGCCCCCCGCCGCGGTAACCTGGCGGGGGATGCTTACAGCATCCCAAAATGCGGTAAAAACCCGATAACGGGGTTTTTACCGCATTTTTCGCTTAGAGAATCTCCCCCAAGATGTTCATACATCACATACCATATTCACTCTGCACTCTGGACCTAAGTAATTGGCAGTTGTTACGTGTCATCCTGGGTCGAGGTGCGGTGTGAAAGCACAAAAACTTATAACCTGGATCGGCCAGGTGCAAAACAGGTGACTCCTGTCAGCTTCTCCGATCACTGCTGTGCCAAAAAATGCAGCTTTGGTTCAACATTGTAAGCATCTGGATTATCTTCCGGTTACTCAGGAAACCCAGGTAACTCCCGCCACAGAACCCAGTAAAGCCGCATCCACGTATGCAGTCACTGGTTTCAACATACCCAGAACACCAGTGTGCTGTCTTTTGCCACCCCTGCTTGGCTCCAAATGATCACAGCCTGTCAATCATGCTGCGGCATCCAGGTCACTGCTAGTGATCATGCAAATGTGATATGCACATGTGCAATGCAGCACTCACAGATCTCAAACTTTTGGAGATAATTATAAACCATCAGGATTGCACACATTTCTGAATACTGCAGGTTATAGAACAGAGAATGTCAATCATGGTGAAAATGGCCACATGAAATGCTGTAGAGAGTGCAGGGGGTCACTGCTTGAGTAAATAGGTACATCTTTAGTCTATTTTTGAAGGATTCTACAGTGGGGCTTTTCGCGCTGTGCGAGGAAGAGAGTTCCATAAAGTTGGAGCAACAAAGTTGTAAGCTCGACCCCCAGATGAATTCAGGGAGATTCTGGGTACTGTCAGTAGTCCTTCTTCAACGGATCGTAGTAATCGAGTAGGACAGTAAGGAATCAGAAGCTGCTGCAGGGACCTTGGGCTCTGGTCATGTAGGGACTTGAAAGTGAGTAAGCCAATCTTGAAAACGATTCGCCATTTTACAGGTAGCCAGTGAAGGGCGTAGAGAATGCATCTAATTTATGCAAGGAGATGGCATGGTACTGTTAAGGTCCATACACACTGGGTGATTTAGCCCAGCGTGTATGGACAGCGATGATGTGAATATCGTTGGGCTGAAAATCGCTCAGTGCATACACGTTGAGCAATTTTCCTTGTGGCCAGTGATTTTCGCAGGGGGTGGACAGCTTTCCATAGCAGAAAGCCATCCTCCCCCTCACTCATCTGCTGGTATTAGGCTGTGGCTGGCGATGATGCGGGAGTGTCTATCAGCGCTCACCGCTTATCGCTGCCCCGTACACACTGGGCGGCCTTTCAACTGAAAGCTGCTCAAACATCAAAACTGGGCTGCTTTCAGCTCCAAATCGCCCAGTGTGTATGGGCCTGTAGTTGTACGTGTTAAGTTACCCCAAATAGTACTTTAATAAAGTATCATATACAAAAAGCAGTCTTGTGCCTGGACTGTGTTAATTATAAATGCTAAAGTCACATTTACCATTTAGAATACAATAAAATAAAGTTTAATTCTAATAAACATTGTTGACTTTTCCACTAATAATATAATGGGAAACTAAGCTTCCTTCCTGCTGTAAAACAAATACAAATATAAAATAAATATTGAAAATAGACCTCAGCAATTATTTTATATAAGGAGGGTATGGGTGAAATGTAATAATACATTTGTAAATCGCAACGGAATCTGCTGCACTATAGAAGAAACTGTAAATAAATAAATAAATTAATTAATTAATTGGTACTCTTTACTTAGAAGGGCGCCCACGATTTTGATCGTGGGCATCGTTAGTAAAAAATCTCGGGCATTGAATGCACTAAAAAATCGGGTGCGATCAACCGACGAGATGCCCGAGATTTCCCATAGGTAACAATGTTAAATGTCTCAATTGACCCAATTTTCCTGTTCAATGCCTCAATTGACCCGATTTTTCCATAGGAAACAATGTTAAATGGGCCACAGAGGCCAAATAGGCACCCTGAAGTGTATAATGGCCACCCGAATTGTTAACGCCACCCCACGATCAACGTCAACCCGATGCATGGCGAGCGCAGCGAGCCCGCGAGGGGCGGCAGTACGCGTCCTACGACCTTTTCATACCCCCACTATCCACGTCGGCGTGGAGTTGAGAATAGAAAGTGTGGCGAGCGCAGCGAGCCACCGAGCCCGAAGCGTGGCAAGGGTACGCGGACAGCTGTGAAGCCCGCGAGGGGACGCGGATACCTGTGAAGGTATCCGCGTCCCCTTGCGGGGCTCGCTGCGCTCGCCACGCTTCGGGCTCGGTGGCTCGCTGCGCTCGCCACACTTTCTATTCTCAACTCCACGCCGACGTGGATAGTGGGGGTATGAAAAGGTCGTAGGACGCGTACCGCCGCCCCTCGCGGGCTCGCTGCGCTCGCCACGCTTCGGGTTGACGTTGATCATGGGGTGGCGTTAACAATTCGGGTGCCCATTATTCACTTCAGGGTGCCTATTTGGCCTCTGTGGCCCATTTAACATTGTTTCCTATGGAAAAATTGGGTCAATTGAGGCATTGAACAGGAAAATCGGGTCAATTGAGACATTTAACATTGTTCCCTATGGGAAATCTCGGGCATCTCGTCTGTCGCATCGCACCTGATTTTTTAGTGCATTCAATGCCCGAGATGGGCGCCCTTCTAAGTAAAGAGTACCAATTAATTAATTAATAATAGGGTGAGAGATTTGGTAAGAAAACTCCAGTTTTTAAAGCGGCAATCATTTATACTGCAAAGCCAGTTTGATTTTGAAGTGTAAATGATTGCCGCTGTAAAAAAAATGGAGATTTCTTATCAAATCTCTCACTTTCTGAATCTCTCATCCTATTATATTTCCCTCTATACTGGATTCAGCCAATCACAAATGACTGCTGATCATTTATCAGTGCTTATGTTGCACCAGGGTTTAAGCACCCACAAACTGGACACCTCAAGACAACCGCTTTTGTTTCTGTATTGTGTGTGAGTCATACTTGTGTGATCACGGGTTTAATATACTCATCCTACACCTCCTCTTCCAATTCTGCCTCCCAAATTAGTCAATTTGATACAGTGTGAGTTTTTAGAAACAAGATATGTTGCCCATCTAAAAATCTACACAGGGATGGAAAGGCAAAAGACAGACAGTCCAACACTATCAGCCTGTTGTCCGTAAATAACCCTCTTTTTGGAATTATTACAGTGAATATTTAATGTAACAGAATATAGTGATGACATAACATAACTGCAGCTTGCCAAAGTAAATCAGAGACCATATGTTAAGTCAATGCACTTGACAATACATATAATGGATACAATCCTTTAGAAATGTTTTACTAAGAACTGTGCCATATTTAAGGAAAAAAATGGTAATTGTAATAATTACCTTTCTGAATGCAAAACATTATTCATTTGCTGACAGAGAAGACGTGTTTCTTATGTTCCTCAACAGAGATGTATCAAGTTTTGGAAAAAGATAAGCAGAGAAATTGGCAAAAGCAGCCAAAAAGTTTTTAACATTTATTTAGGAAAGTCTTTAAACTGACCAAAGCTGATTGGTTGCTTTGAATATACAGGGTTGCAGATCACTCAGACATGGTGGTATATGAAAGCCATAAATGGTAGTTTATTGACCAGAATGGGTGCTAAATACCGCAGCGCACTTCTGTAATACAATTAGACATGGCAGTTCCCACAATGTATCCCTGGCAGAGTATCAATTCTTGGTCTAGGGTTAGTGGCTCATTACACCCCCACCCCTCCACGTGAAAGACCTGTCCAGATGCATTACAAAGGGTTCAGATTGATGGAGTCGGTGATATATACAGCCTAGATTCACTGGCGATTTTGTCTACAGGGGTGTACATACCAATAAGATTTGGCATGGCGATTTTGATAGTCAAATCTTCAGTGCATCTGCCCAAAATTGCTTGTGAATCTAGTCAAAATTGCTTAGTCAAAATCGCTTAGTAAAAATTGGCCATTGACTAATATCTCACTGTGTGTACACAGCTTAAGTTCACTATAATAGTATGTGATCTAGTCAAAATTGCCTTCCCTGCACAGTCTGTTTTGCTATGCAATTCTGGGTACTTCTGCCACTAATTAAGGCATGCGATGCGATGCCTTAATTAGAAAGAACTTTTCTTCTTAGAAAGAACTTTGCCAATCAAAACAAATAGACTTACATAAAAACATTGTGTTATATGACAGTCACTGCATTTATTTAATTACGCTGGTTCTATAAGTTTTTAGCATAGGACTGAAATGCAATAAAAACTATAAATGGATCAAGCGGTGATAATGTTCATAATCAGCCAAAGGCTAGGGTTTGTTCCAAAGCTAATGTAAAATACACTGTGTATCTTCATGTGACAAAGAGTGATAACATCTGGAGAAATTGTAATGTTTAGCAAATTCATTTCTGGATCAAAAGAATATTTGAACTCCCCCCCCCCCCCCCCCCCCAAAAAAAAGAGCACACTTGTAGGAACATCAGTATACCACCCAGCCACACAGAAAGGAGGCTACCTTCAAGGACAATTGGAACACAGGGGCAGATGTATTAAGTCTTAAAAATAGATAAACCAGGGTTGCCTACTTTTCAAGTCTCCCCTCCGGGAGAAGCCCGAATTGGAGACTGTCATCAGCACTTCGGAGGCGGGGCCTGATGTAGACATCATCATGATTTGCACCTTTAGCCCCACCCCCGAAATGACGCGAATCGCGATATTCTACTGCTGCGGCCAAGGAGATTTGTGGGGGTGCCACCTGTATCCGGGAGGGTTGCCCACCTTTCTGGGGGCCATGAGGTGAACCAGAATTTCTAGAGCATCCCAATCATTCTGGGAGGGTAGGTAACCCTGAAATAAATGCGAGGGTGATAAAAAGTGATAAGCGTCCACCCAATTACAGCATGTAACGACAGTTAGTAGCTGATTGGCTGGAAGTTTATCACTCTCTATCACCCTCATGTTTATCTCTTTCTAAGGGTTAATACATATGCCCCAGTGGACTATAAGCTCTACTGTACATAGGTAAGTGCTTAGCATCGGATCAGGGTCGGGAGGTCGGACGGGCTGCACATAAGATTTGATCAATCTTATGTGCAGCCCGGAGCCGTGCGGGGGACGACAGCGGGCGGGGGATGCAGGCTAATATAGAGCCAGGCAGGGAAAGCAGGGGGAGGCTGCATAGGGAGCCGGGCACTGCATGTGATAAATCCATGCGATTTATCATATGCAAACCTTGGTACATCAAGTGCCTAATCGTGTGTCCCCCTCCCGGGGAGCTGCAGGGGAAATTAGGTCTGACTTGTCCCTAGGACAAGTCGGACTAATGTATGGGGGCCTTAAGACCGGTCTTTCTGATGTATGGCCACCATTAGTTGGCTCCAGTGTTAGAAAGGGTCTCATCCTGGACATTTTTTTGTGATAGAAATGGCAGGACAGTGAAAGGTACGTTATGGTAAGGAAAGGTGGATCTGCCCATCATCAGCATAGAGATGGTAATACATTGCAGTTTTCAAGTAACTATTGGGCTATCTGATGTGCAGACTTGCTAGGATTAGCTACCAACTAATAATTTTGTTCACTCTGGGATGGCCTGCAGCAACTTGTGGTTGATGTAGCCCAGGAAACATTGACTATTTGATGTGAGATGTTAAAATTGCATGAAAATGCAATGCTTACATCCCTGTTGTAAGTAAGCCTCTCCCAGATGTTTAACATCCTGCATCATTTAGTTTGAGGTACTGTGTTTTTTAACTTTTAAATGCAGCATACAGGCTCCACCAGGGGCTGGCTGGCAAATTGTAGCCTGGGCGGCAAATGTAATCAAGTGGCCCGGCCTTTCTACCAGCACCCCTGCATATCAGCTTGCTTTCTCATTGAGTTCTGCCTGAATATAGATCTGATTGCCCACTCTATAATGTCAATAGAGCAGGCTTTCCCAACCACGGTCCTCAAGGCACACCAACAGTCAGGGGCGGATTGGCCCACCGGGAAACCGGGCCACTTCCTGGTGGGCCGCACCATAAAACATTAGCATTGGGCCGGCCACTCTCCCCTCTGGCTGGCCGCGGACCGCAGTCTCAGCGGTTAGCGGCCGCGGCTGCGTTTGCCCTAATCTAAGATGGCGGCGGGAGGGCTGCTGCGCATGTGCGGGCGTGCAGCTCCTCCCATGGTCCTTTGCGGAGCTCGTGAGTGACGGCTCACGGCTCCGAACACTGATCCCCGTAAACTCAGCTGCTCGGCCTGCTCCTGTTCCAGCTCCGACTTCAAGCGGCTGTGTGAAAGTGTGCTGGCGGTAACAAAGCAGGGAGGTACTGCCCTGCATCCCTGCTGGTCTATACTGTTACTGCCTGCAGCCGCTACTTGTGCCTGACAGCGGTGTTGGCTGCATGGGATGTTTTATGTCCCTTCTCCCTCTCCTGCTTCTGTCTGTCAGCAGTAGCATCGCGCCCCCCCACTTCCCTCCCCTGTGAGTATAGAGAGCAGTCTCTGCTCTGCACCACAACTCACATATATCTCCCCTCTGCTACCCCTCCACCCCCCCCCCCTCCTCCCCCATAGCAACAGCCGGACGGAAGCGACTCCTCTCGATGCTCCACAACTACTGAGCATGGTGCACATGTGCACTCACTGGAGGAGCCCAAAGGCATGGAGAGAGGAGCCAGCCCTACAACTAGACACACCAGCACAGAGTAAGGTATGTGATTTGTGCTGGGAGGGGTGTTAATGTGTACTGGGGAGGGCATTGTAATTGTGCTGGGGGGGATGCCATGTAAAATGTGTGCTTGAAGGGTGACAATGTAATGTGTGCTGGAAAGGGGGGCATTGTAATGTGGGCTGGGCAGGGGGGGAGTGGGGTGAGGTGTTAGCGGCTGTAGTTTAGTGTGTGCGGGAAGTGGGGTGCAGTGTAGCGGTGGTAGCATATTGTGTGTAAGATAGGGTAGCGACTATAGTGTAGTGTGTGTGGGAAGTGGGGTGCAGTGTAGTGGTGGTAGTGTAGTGTGCGTAAAGTAGGGTAGCAGCTGTAGTGCGAGGAGTGGGGTGCGTATAAGGTAGAGTAGCGGAGGTGGTTTAGTGTGTGCACGGAGTGGGGTGCAGTGTAGCGGTGGTAGTGTAGTGTGTGTAAAGTAGGGTAGCAGTGTACTGGTGGTAGCGACATGCGTATAAGGTAGGGTCGCTGTGGTAGTGTAGTTTGTGCGTGTAGTGGGGTGCAATGTAGCAGCGGTAGCGCAGTGTGTTTAGGGTAACAGCGGTAGTGTAGGGAGTGTGATGCAGGGTCACAGCAGTAAAGTAGTGAGTGCGGGGGGTTGCAAGGTAGCGACGGTAGTGTAATGTGTGTGGCAAAGGGGTACAGGGTACTGGTAGTAGTGTGCACAGGGATGGGGTGCCGGGTAGCAACGGTTTTGTAGTGTGTGTGTGGGATGCAGGGTAGCACTCATGTAGTTTGTGGCATAGGGGGTGCAGGGAAGCAGCGGTAGTGCAGTGTGTGCAAGGGGAGGTACAGGGTTGTGCCGATGTACAGTAGTTTGTTGTGTTTGTAGGAGAAATTTATAGTTTGCTGGAGGGAGCCAAGCACCCTAGTACCGGCCCTGTGTGTGACAGTGCCTCCTATGAGCACATCACTTGTTGAGCATGGTCTCCACCCCCTCAGTGCAGGATATCCCCATGACAGCTGCTGCTGCCCCTCACCGGGGCCCTAGCAGCGCCCCACTCTGATCATCACTGCATGCCGCAGAGCGGGGAGCCCAGTGAATACCAGGAGATGCGGGGGAGCTCTGCCCTGTGAGAATGCACCATATGCTGGACAATGTGCTCTGCAACTTCTAATCACTGCTGCCCAGTGTCTGCTGCTTGTGTGCCCAGCAGATGGGCCAGGGAGACAGTAAGTACCCAACTTCCCCTCTTACTGCTCTGCACTGTGCAGCACTCACCAGGGGCTCTGTGCCCATTGCAACCGCTGCCTGTGCCACCTACCCAGCCTCTCATATGCTGTGTGACTGACTTATTTGGGGGGGGGGGGGGGGGGGGATGACAGCTGGGAGACCCCCTGTCACCCCCCTTCCCCCCTGTCTCTATCTCCCCAGCCCCACAGGCTGCAGAATAGACCCTGTACGCATGTGCCTAATCTGCAGCCTGAGGGGCTGGGGACATAGCCAGCAGCTCAGAGAGCCACTAGCCATGCCCCCACAGCGGCAAAAATGGTCGTGGCCTCATCGGGATAGGCCACACCCCATATTGATAGGCCACACCCCCAAACATTGGGCGCGCCTTCGGCGCGCAGCAACACCGCCCTCCCTTTAGGGCTGCTTCAAAATATTTCCTGGGCTGGTTTTTATTCCCAATCCGCCCTTGCCAACAGTGCAGGTTTTGTAGATATCCAGGCTAGAGCACAGGTGACTTAATGAGTACCTGAGTGATTCTGATTAAACCATCTGTGCTGAAGCCTGGATATCACTAAAACCTGCACTGTTGGTGTGCCTTGAGGACCGTGGTTGGGAAAGCCTGCAATAGAGACACTCTCAACAGGGCCGGTGCTAGGGTGTCCGGCGCCCTCCTGCAAACCGTAAATTTTCGCCCTCTTACAAATACTGATGTGGTCAGTCTCATCTGCATTGTGCTTATGCCTAGCCGTGGTCTGTTCATGGGAGCATACTCACCATGTGATCTTATGAATTGTGTGTGCATGGGTGTGCTTATCGAGGCAAACAAGTCAGGTTTGCTGCAATAAGCATTTAAGTTGAGAAGGGGAGAGGGAGAAAGAGTCAGAGGGTGACAGGAGAGAGGGTTGACAGGCAGTCAGTGGGTGAGAGGAGAAAGAAGAGAAGGGGAGAGAGTCAGAAGTTTACAGGAGAGAGAGGTGACAGAGTGGGTGAGAGGGAGTCAGCAGGTGACAGGGAGAAAGTCAGTGGGTGACAGGAGAGAGATAGAGGTGACAGGGAGAGAGTCAGCAGGTGACATGAGAGAGAGGTGAAATGGAGAGAGTCAGCTCATCACAGGAAAGAGGTGACAGGGAGAGAGTCAGCAGGTGACAGGAGAGGCAAAGAGTTAGAAGGTGACAAGAGAAAGGTGACGGGAGAGGGACAAAGAGTCAGAGGGTGACAAGAGAGAGAGGGGTGACAGGGAGAGAGTCAGTGGGTCACAGGAGAGAGAGAGGTGACAGGGAGAGAGTCAGCAGGTGACAGGGAGAGAGTCAGTGGGTGACAGGAGAGAGATGTAAAAGGGAGAGCCAGTGGGAGACAGTATAGAGGTCATTGGGTGACAAACAGAGCTATGCCCCCCCCCCCCCCCCAACAAAAAAAATAGCAATATAACATTGACTCCCCCACACATTGTTAGTATGGCATTACCCTCCTTCTTCCTCCCTGTTTATTTGCAGCAGAACTGACCTGAGGCATGACCTGACCTGAGTCATTGCTAAGCAGCTGCTCTTCTGTGTGCAGGTGGTGTGGGAGCTCCTGCTGCAGGGGGCTGCTACACTGTCCGGGCTGCTCAGCTCCCCTAATGCCTGCCTGCTGGTTCCTCCAGTACAGTCATGTGACTTCCTGTTCTCGTCACACCAGGAAGTAGAACACGCAGCACAGCATTAGGACAGGAGGAGCTGCCCGGTGTCTGCTGTGCTGTTAGAGCAGCATAGGGCTTCAAAAGAGGTAGAGTAGTCACAGCTTCCCCTCCCCCCTCACCAATCTGCCACTGATGGGGGGGTTGCCGCGGTGCTGCTGCCCATTTTGTAGTTTGACAGGACAGCAGGGTGGGTATGGAGCAAAGGGAAGCGGAGGACACAGCCAGGTATCGGACTAAAGAAGCCTTCATGCTGTTTGTCACAGTGTACCAGGCGCAGCAGCAGGGATGCAGAGGAGGGAGAGGCGCCTCTAGGGCCCGGCGCCTACCTGCTTTGCAGGTCTTGCTGAGTGGGTAGCGCCGGCCCTGACTCTCAAATTATTAGTATTTTAATTGTAATCCTACCTTTAACCTCTCACAACCTAACACTAGCACCCTAAATCCCTAACATTCCCCTAGTGCCTAACCTTAAGGTACCAAGTCGTCTAAACAAAAAACAAGAAAAACTTGTGTCAACCTTTTCAGTATCAACCATGTGTGTGTTGACCTTCTGTCACTGTCGACCTTGAGTATGTTGATCATTTAAAGGTGTCGACCTATTGACCATTAGTGGTCAACCTAATGATTGTTGACTTAGGGCAGGGGCGGATTGGTAATAAAATCCGGCCCGGGAGAAATCCTACAGCAGCCTGGGCAGGGGGGGTTGCTAACGGGTTGCGGGAGGGGGGTGTTACCGGGTTTGCATTCCCAGCGGGTTGTGGGGGGTGCTAATGGGTTGCATGGGGGGTGTTACCAGGTTTGCTATGCTACCGGGTTGCGGGAGGGGGGGTGTGTTACCGGGTTTGCGGTGCTAACGGGTTGCGGGGGGGTTACGCTAATGGGTTTCCGGGGTGGGGGGGTCTAACGCTGGCAGGAGCCTTTTACTTACCAGGGGCCAGGAGGGACAGGCTGCTTCACTCCAATAGCAGCAGGGAGGTAGTACCAGGGGTCCAGGGAGGACAGCACAGTTTCGGCAGGGGAGGACAGCCTAGGCAACAGGACTTCACTTCACACGCGGCATGTGAAGCACCGCAAAGGGCCACGGGAGGAGGAGCTGCTGCATTTGGGCATGGGCAGTAGCTCTCAACTAGGACCACCGGCCGTGGTCTATCAAGAGTCCGGATACCATTGCTGAGCCAAGTCTTTTGCAAAGCATTACACAAAGCCTCGCCTCACACCTGCAGACCTGGTACTGTACTGTACATGCCAAATTTTCTTATTTCGGAATGACAGCGCTGGAAAGAAATAGTTACCAGCAAAATGTGGAATTGTAGAACTGTCGCAGTAAGTGTAATTTCTCAAGCCATTGAACATTATTCAGTGGAATAAACTATCTGTAATATATATCAGGGAAAATATTAATATTAATGACAGGGTGATATAACCTATTTTACCCAGTCAGTAACTGCAAAGCTGTTACTTAAGATTCATAGATTGTGAGCTTGCGAGCAGGGCCCTCTCACCATTTTGAGTGTCTGTAACTATGCAGTTTGTTTTAGCCCTATTTCCAATTGTAAAGCGCAGCGGAACTTGTTGAGCTGTATAAAAAACTGTTAATAAAAAATGAATTCATGCTACAATTAGTGGTTTGGAAAGTTTTGAACCATATACAAGAAATATTAGTGGATGCATAATAAATGTGACCAATAACATTGGGCCTGATATAGTGGTATGCTAATATCACCTCAGATTTTTGACTCTGGATTGTCGTCTGGGCTGAAACACACTCCAAAAAGCAGCCACTTCCCAATTCCTCCCTCAAAATGGCCTCTCCCTGTACATCACTTGCAAATGTATCCTCACTGCAACCTTAATTGCAAATCACATTGCGGTAGTGACGCATGCATAGTTTACAAATAATTGGCCAATTTGCAAAAAACATTGGCATAGCAAATTGTGAATCAGGTGCATTGTTCACTTGCTTGCAATAAATAGAGTTTTTTTGTAGTTATTGACGTAGGACAGTAAAAGTGCCCATACACTTGTATGGGCACCCATTGTACCCGTTATGGACAGGATTGCATTGCATCGCAACGCATGCGTTTTGCGTGCGATGTGATCTGGGGGAACGCGCATCGCATTACCGTGTATGGGCACCTTTATTCTGGTTTTGAACTACCTATAGATTGTAAGCTTGCAAGCAGGGCCCTCATACTTTTGACTGTCTGTAAATACCCATTTTGGTTATGTTTTATCACTGTCTCCTATTGTAAAGCGCAACGAAATATGCTGCACTATATAAGAAACTGTTAATAAATAAATAAAATAAATAAAGGAAACATTTTCTACAATGTATTGTCTTCATTGGCAATGAATGGGTTACCAGAACATATATTGCAATATTAAACTTAGAATTCAATAATTGTGGTGAATCCATCATTTTCTGTCCAGTAGATCACATGTACCGAACACTGGCACATGTTCTCTCCTTTCTGCTCCCTCTGTGTTCTTGTATATATGAAGACATTCTGATTGGGACAGTGCCAGTACTCCTCCCTCTGCCCCTGTCCCCATTGCTTTTAATGTGCCTGTGTTGATACTGCAAGGCGTGTCTGATGCTAGACTCATGTGATGGAGAAAGAGAGAAGGAGGGGAAGACTAGAGAGGGATGGAAGGAGAGGCTGTCATCTGAAGGAAGAAAAAAATCCACACACGAGTGTGTAAGATAGTTGGCTTCAAGCTGCACTGCTTAGAAAGCATTTGCATTTTACAACTTGTCTTGAGAAGGACGGTTTCCAAGATCTGTTACTGGATAAGAACCTTAACCATTATAGCCTGCAGACATATACACACATACATCTGCTATAGTTGGCAAGGGAATAATAGAAAATTGAAATTCAATCTCTGAGGTAATAAAAGCCTCCATACACCTTTTCAGGTAGATCCGCTCTCAGGAGAGTCCTATTTGCTGTCAACCTAAAGAGGAACGCAGGTCACAAAGCGCAAAGAAGAAGGATCACAGGATGGGAGCTGGGACTTCTACAGAGCAGGTCGCTGAAAAGCCCAACGAAGAACAAGTTGAGGAAAGCAATGATCTGGGGCAGCAGGAGCTGGATGGGCAAGAGGTTGAAGCAGACATCGAAGGAGATGCCAAGGTAAGCTGTCAGATATGCTTCATTACAATAGTATCCAGCTTTGTTATGTACAATATAGTTCCACTCACTGCAGTACAGACCAACTGAGTGGTAAGTAGTTCCCAGAGTGGGCACTCATGGTATCTGCCACACCTGAAAATGACTTCCTGGCAGTCTACCCTGCACGTACTAACTGGAACAAAAACTGGTGCATTAACACTTCTATGCCATGGTGACAACGCTATATTACAGTACAGGATAAAACATATACAATGGTTTGTTTAGAGTTTAGTAACTTTAGTCCTGGATGATGGATGGGTATCACAGTAATGCTGTCAGGCAGGCTGACTGGAGACCGTATGCAAATAGTTTAGTGATCCGATAGAAGGAAAGTATTGGTTTGAAATGATTATTGTGTACCCACAAAGATGCAAAAAGTCCTATATCTAAATCAGAGCAGGACGTGGGAGCAAGACAAAACAGTATAACTTAAAATAATTTTTTGTGCATTTTTTACATTCCTGAGATGTTATCAAAGCAAAACACTACAGTTAATAGGGGGTGGTATGTTATTCCATATATATCGTCTGTCAATGGGATCTTTTACTGTGCCAACTGCGTAATGATAGGATCTGCAGTCATAAAACTGGTAATCACATTAACCTAATCTACGGCAGGAGGCTGCCATCTAATAAAGGGATGGCTTTCTGAGAAAGATCCTGCATAGATTGCTAAATCCCTTGTAAAATGGATTTTACTGCTGTCTGGTGTGTCCAGCTTGCGGATCCAGCATGCAGCACTGAGTATCTGCTGTCTGCCAGCACGCAGTTCCTCCTGGGTATTCTTTTCCACACCCTCAAGGTTAAAACACGTGGATGTTAGATCATCCAATTTCCCAATGTCGGGGCTCATTCTAGCTGCACACAATGACACTGGGGTTTGTATCTTTATCAGTAGCATCTCATTGTTCAGTACTGTGTGAATACACGATAAGCTGGTATTAAAAAATAAACTATCATTTAAATTGTGGAATAATCATCATTTTGGCTACATGAACTTAAACACATAATACACTAAATGGGGTATTGTTCAAATAGACATCAAAAAGTTATTTATTGTAAAAAGAAATGTATCAGTATTGATAATGATAGTATTTGCACTTACACTGTTAGCATGAACGTGTGTGGTACATTTTTTTTTATAACCACAGCTCTCAAAGTCCTACTGGCAGTGTAAAGGTTAAGGGACCGGCTATAGAAAAAAGCTCCACTCCCTGATGCTGCTTGTGTTAGGCTTTCTGCGAGGGACTGGTACCCAGCAGATTCCAGTCTGCACGATATGAGTAAATCCACTGATAGGATGGGAAAACTGCTCACTCATCCCCTGTGCCGTCCGTACTGCGGTGATGCCTGGCGTCTGTGTGTTCCTGGGTCACGTTTTCCTCTCCTCCTCCTTTTCCCACACCCTTCTCATAGCTCGCTCCGTTCTGTACATATTTGAGTGGCTAGAAGTGATTTTCCCTTTTCCCATAATGAGGATAAAGACTAATTGGAATACAGAGGGGGGTTTTACAAAGTTGTTTCTCTTGGCCCTGAAGGAATTGGCTGTAAAATGAGTGGTGAATCTGTGAGGTAACGGATGGATGCTGAGCAAGCATGCTGAGAGTGCCAGCATAGTAATGAGTGCCTGTGAGCAGAGGTTAATGGATGGTGTAGGGGGTGGTGGAGCCTGCCTCTGCTTTATTAGTGCTATTTCCATATCTATATTGATCACAGGCCATTTACCTGCAGGAAGTAAAACACACTGACCCAGTGCCAGATTAAGCCTTTGGGGGGCCCGGGGTACTTTAGACCGGGGGGCCCCCTTGCACTTGTCATTACTGGCCGCACACTGCATGGGAGAAAATTATACTGTCAAAACACAGAGTAAACTTGGTTAATGGTTAACTGCAGGGGATATATATATATATATATATATATACATATACACACACACACACACACACACACACCACATGAAAAGCCTGTGTTTGTCCCTCTGCCCCTTACTCTGGAGGAGACCTCACAGTCCTATTGCTGCCTCTGATTAAAAACCCTCCCATGACTAAGCTGCTGCTGCTGTTCTCCATGGACCTGAGAAGCATGTAATGAGCTCCACCAATCAGAGCTCAGCACAAACTTCTCAGCCTCTGTCCTCTGGTGCAAAGTGTCAGGGGACTTAGTCAAGTCCCAGAAATGCACTGCACACTTGTGCAATCAGTGTGCCTTGGCTCCCGATGTTCAGCACCATAAATCATTGTCACATTGGCAGATAGGTGAAGCTGCAGCACTACCCCACCCATGGACAAAACCTTTAGCTAAAAACAAAAAATACAAAACAAATCAATTTTTTTTTTTTAAATACATGCCAACCACAGGGGGCCCCTAACTAGAGGGGGGCCCAGGGGCACTGACCCCTTGTGCCTCCATTATAATCCGGCCCTGCACTGACCATTAACACAGGGTATACTGAGAAATGAGCAATAAGTACCTAAACCAACTTCACTAAAATATTCTGTCCAGTATCTGTTGGGATGTGTCTGCTTCCTTGTGAGAAGTGTTAATAAGATGCAAACATGTGCTTTAGTGCTAGGTCTGCAGTACGTGTTCCTATTTCCATATTCCTGCGAAGTAGATTCAGCAACAGTACTGACAACAGCAGAGCTATACAGAATGGCCAGGGAGCCGCAGGGACAAAACACTACTTACACTCTTCCATTGTGAGGCCAAGGTCCAGAGAACACCTGGAACCAAGGACCATACATTGATGTGGCCCCTGTGTGCTGGAGAACTTTAGATCACTTTCCGCAGCTGTTCTCTAAGTAAAATATATCAGTGAGTAAACTCTCACAGCTATCCGCCAGATTTTTAGATCTCTATGATTTAAATAGCATCTGCCAGTAGTGATGATTAAATGATCTGGAAAGCGCTGCATAATATGATGTCGCTATGTAAATAAACAAATCAAATAATAATAATAAATGGTGGAATTTGTAATATGGAATATGTATTATCTGCTGACCTGACCAGGATTAACATTATGTCTCCTGATTGTAAGCTTGCGAGCAGGGCCCTCCTACCTTTATGTCAATTTGTTACTACTCAGTTTGTTTTATCTACTCCAAAGCAGTGACAGAGCAATTTGCTCAACACTCCAGAGACAGGACTGACTAAAGTGGTCAATGATCTGCCACTGCTAACTCTAAAGGCCATTTCTCACTTCTTATTCTTCTAGATCTCTCAGCTGCCTTTGATACTGTCGACCACTCTCTTCTCATACAAACACTACAATCCCTAGGTCTTCAGAACACAGCCCTTTCTTGGTTCTCTTACTTCCTATCTAATCGCTTTTTCAGTGTTCGTTTCTCAGATTCTAGCTCCTCCTCACTACCTCTGTCCGTTGGAGTACCACAAGGCTCGGTCTTAGGTCCTCTGCTTTTCTCAATCTATACCTCCTCTCTTGGGAAACTAATCAACTCTTTTGGATATCAGTATCATCTATACGGTAATGATACTCAAATCTATCTCCTCCCTGGACCTGTCACCGTCAGTATTAGATGGGGAAATGATGTTTATTGTCATTGGTACATGCTGGTCAATGAGGACTATGTCATCAACGTTCAAGAGTTAAAGACATTGAACAATGTCTTTAATGCATGAACGTTGATGACATAGTCCTCATTGACTGTATGTGAAATATCGTTTGTCAGAAGCTCCACTAATATGGTTATCGATGTTGCTCGCATAGTATATCATCTGGTGTGCATGGGGCTGAAACACTGTTATTCAGTTTTGGACCTGGAGGGCAGATGATCAGCAGCAGCAGCGGCAGAAACCTCCCCCAACTCCACAGCCCAGCAAATAGCAACTTGTGCTGGGCTGGGGAGGGAGGGAGGCTACAGCGTTGCGCGTGGACTAAACGCCGCCCACAGGGATGGCCGCCCCGCGGGCATGTATGGGTATCACATGCAGCACCCAGGGCATGCGACCCCCTAACCCACACCCTAGTTGCGGCACTGCTAAACCTAACCCGCCCTCATTAACATAACTCCGTTTTTACCCGCTCTCTCTGCAGCCTAATCCTAACCTTCTCCTCCCCTATGCAGCCTGACCCTATGCAGTGCCTAAACCTACCCCCACCTCGCCCCCTTCCCCAGCCTAACCCTAACCCACCCCGTATACTTATGTTCGGCATACAGGTAGTTGGGATTCTGGTGACTGTATCCTAATTGATTTTCAGCGCACACCTCCGGGTGGAAGTTGGAATTCGGGTGTCAGTATAGTGAAACATGCATGAAGCACTCACAAAAAAAATAATGTGAGTCAAAAAGCCTTTACACACTGATCATTTACATGATACAAACAGCATAATCTGCAGCACTTTAGGACTGGGAAACAACACAAAACAAGTCTGGTAAATAAAAGACAGATAAAAGAGAGACACAGTGGTAAGAGGGCCATTCTCTGTGAATTAGAAGTCTAAAAAAAAAGAAGAGGTGATCTGAAACCCTAAAACATTGATAGTACAAAACAAAGAGTTGGGTAGCAGTCATAGGGGAATTTAGGAGTCTCGCTGCCCCTAGGTACAATATAAGCCACTCCCCACGGCTCCAGGACAAAAACACAGTTCATTGGAATTGGATAGATCCATTTCTTTTACTTTTTCAATCAATTCTACTTGTAATGCATTAGATAATTCCATCCTTATTGAAGTTATTTATTCTGTTTATTTAATCAAAATAGTTATTGAATCGTTTCCAAACATAAGGACTGGTATGGTCTTAATTACCTTACTAGACGATTGTAGGTTACATTCCTTTGTAGCACTACTTACAGTACCTGATTGTTCAATATGTCAGTGTTGGAGACAAAACAATACACTTTTGTGTGTCTGATATTTCAGCGGGCATGAAACGGAGAACTGGCCGGCATTCACTGTTCACCATCGGCGAACAGTGAACATTGAATAGAGTGAATCAGATTTTCAGTGAAAAAGATTCACCGCAAGGAGTGAAAACAACCAGATTCGCCGAAAAAAAAACCCCGTGAATCGGGAGCATTAAATGCTGCCCTTAGTGTTAGCATATTAGCTTTTCCAAGTAAACAACATGAGTTGTAGAGTGTGTAGATTCCACACATGAAAAAACATGGCTACTTTAATGAACAAATTTACTGAATGAATACTGCTACTAATATAAGTGTGTCTAAACGGTGCAATTTGGAATGGTCCATGTGATTGCTGCCTGAATCAGATGTAGCAGTGACAATCACACAACTGTATCATTCTCATTAACTGCCTCTCTATTTTTTTCCTATGGGGCCCCATGTTTATAAAATAATGTGATTCAATATGGAAAATCCTATTGCTAACAAACAGGAATGCGCATTCCATGGACACCATGAATGCTGGAAAATACCACTATCATCGCCAGAATTTTACTTAAACGATATAATTATCCTATATAACAAAAGGCTAACATTGCCCCTCACCTCTATGGGGGGAATTCAATTCAAGCACTGATATTACTATTATGTTGTTATTTTGACGGGGTGGTAACTAGTTACATCTTAAATGATTGTTTAATCATGGCACCTTATAATTGTAAAAGGGAATTGGTGGTATCTGTGCGCACAATTCTAGCTGTAATGTTATTAGCAGCCCTCTGTTGACCAGAAAAAGATCAAAAACACCCACTCTTTGGTGTAGCAAATCTAGGAAGAAATGGTCGGCAGAGATGGCGCATATAACCGAGCAGTGGATATTCTATATACCTTACCTTATAATTGTGCAAATAGAGGGCCTTATTCTGATCCACACGCAATGCTGAAAATTTAGCAGCATTGCCTGTGGATGAAGTGCCGCCCGCCACTTGCACAGCCGCCAGCTCTCCCTCGCTCGGTGAATTTCCCAGCATGGCTGCAATGGATGTTTTGCATAAACATCGATTCGCAGACTTGGGTGCAGGGGCAAAATCATTTGATGGTCGCCGACCATCGAATGATTTGGAAGGTGCACGCAAAGCTAAGACACTCTCTGGTGCCTTAGCTTTGCATACTCCCTGTACAGGAAGAGAGCGGGCAGCTGACATCTGTTGACGTCAGCTACCCGCCCCCCCCCGGCATCCATGCCATTTGCATGGGAACACCCAACGTTTGCATGGGAACGCCCATGAAACGCTGGGTGTTCCCATGGGCACAGCCCATTGCCACCACCCCACGCCCCCTTAACTGCACTGGTAGGTGCGAACGGTACAGCAAACTAGCAGTTCGCTGTGCCCGCTCGCACCCAACGTCTGCACCTGCGCAGAAATGCACATGCACATGCGCAGATGCAAAACATCGCTCTCCCCTGTGCGATCAAACCAAAATAAGGCCCAGAGAACACACAGAGCCTGATAATGGACAAAGCTCACTTTGCTAATGCTGCAGGAGGTGTCTGTGAACACGCATGATTGGATCACTCTGCATACACATAACTAATCTGAGTAGCCCTCAGGTTACACAGGGTGTCCGGGCTGTTCACTCTGCATCAGAAGACGTAGACACTGGCCTAGGCACACCCCTAAAATGGGGACAACATTCCCCTGCAGGGCTGCAGCCCTCCCAGGTAAAATTTGCCACTGTAGTGAAGCCAGATGCAGTCTGTGAAACTGCTATGGCTTCACTGTGACTGGCAGTGACTTCCTATTGGAAGTCTGACATGCCAGTCACCAAGGCAGTCCAATTGGGAGGTATTCCCTCCCTCCGGGACGCCTTGCTGCGGGCTGCTGGCGGCGGTGACAGGGGAGGGGGTGCCTGCGGCCAGGGGCAGCCCCCCTCCCCAAAAGAGGTAGGAGCCGCCACTGTTTGAGACCAAAGTAAACATCCCATGACACTTTACCAAGGATTCCCAAACAGGTGGTAACCAAGCAGTGATCAGTCTGGCACTGGATCTCTTATAGAGGAAACCAAGCCAGAATATAGAATCTGTGCTTTGAGCAGAAATAGCATTCTCCTTCCATATGTGACTTACAATGACATTAAAGACACAATGATTCAACTGCAACGCACTTCCTGAAATTCATTAGTCTCTCAGCTACAAAGCTATGTAAGTATGATCTACTGTATATACTGTACAGTATGTTTATCCATATCAAATTACATTATCATATATTTTGCTCCTCATCTTGATGTTTTCTATATTTATTTAGTTTGAGTTTCATTTATTTTATGTCCTATTACAGATTAAGTTCTGAGGCTGCTTTGCAAGTAAACATGAACATTGTTATACTATCGTATGGTAAACACCATTAATCATGCATAAGGATATATTTCCTTCCACTCTTGGCTGTGTTTAATAACTTTCAATTTTCATAGAATATTTTGCCAACAAGCACTAAGAGCCATTGAATACAAACTGGCTCCTCATTCCAGTGGATTTCCATTTAAGGAGTCCTAAATTCTCTACTTTTTGGTCATTATTCACTTTCCACAGAAAATCCAGCTTCAGTATAAATAAGCCTTATTTTAGCTATTCATTTTCGAAGAGTCCATTTTATTTACAGACAGCAGACCAAGAAATCCCTGTCTCCTGACAGCTATTACAGCTGCTGCACTCCAGACCCTTTCCTAGTACACTGTAACCTTTCCATGCACAATAAAAAGCTTAGTTATGGAAACCGAGCTTCCTGTTGCAAATGATTGTGGATTAGAGACCACAAGAGAATGCAAGTACACAAAACAGTTTCGGCAAAACACAGGAAGCTGCCACTTAAAATGCCATTATTTACTAATTAGTTGGCTCTTTAAAACTGTGAAAAGTATGTTAGCATTAGACGAAAGACTAATTTTCTGCCTACATAGTAAACAGTAAAATTTGCACTTTTCGAACAAATAATAATAAAAAATTAAGCATACCGTACCATTTGTAAAGGTGTGTGTGTGTGTGTAGGGGGGGGGGTTGTCTATATATCTTTAAAATAATACATATTTTTAAATTTATTTACAGTTTCTTATACAGTGCAGCAAATAACGTTGCGCTTAACAATTGTAGACAGCGAGAAAACAAACTAGGTAAAAACAGAAAAACATTGAGGTGCAAGTTTACAATCTATAGGGACATAGGAGGGAAACACAAGGACAGGCACCAGTAATAGCATAGTAATCCCACTAAGCTGCAAGTCCAGAAGGGAAGCTATATAATACATAGTGCCTCTGAGGTGGCGAGCAAAGCGAGCCCCGCAAGGGGACGGTATTCTGTGTCCCCTCGCGGGGCTCGCTACGCTCGCCACGCTTCGGGCTAGGTGGCTCGCTACGCTCGCCACAGGTTTATATCCAACTCCATGCCCACTTGGATAGTAGGGGTATGAAAAGGACCCCTTTTCCCATTGAATATCATGTTAAAATGGACTCAGACCATTTTAACATTGAATCCTATGGAAAAATCGGGTCCATCGCATGGTCGGGTCCATCGCATGCGATATGGTCGGCTGCGATGCGATGGACCCGATTTCAAAATCGGCAGCCCAGTTACTACATAAGTACCATTTATTTAAATCACCACTGGTAGTAGCCATGCTCACCTTGAGGGAAAGGTAATATGGGCTAATTTAACATGGATTTGCAGTGGACTGTGAGGAGAAAGTTGCCACCCAGGCAGAAAGAGAAAATGCCCCTGGCTAAATTGTGAGAGAATTGCGAATGGATCACTAATCACTATCTATTTGCAAATCCATACACATTTCCAGAGTTTTTGCTGCCTGTGCAAAGGTGAGTAGCTCTGACCCTTCCACCAACCTGAGTCAGGCCAGAATTGTTTATCACTGATGTCACAGACGTGCGTTTTTTCAGACGCAACCAGAAAGGTTTCCACCCCCAAAAGCTGGCTTCCGGTCAGTCAACCTGCAGCTCCATTGTGTTTACCATCCATACGCATTTTCAGTCTGTATTTCCCCTCATGCATGTGCTATGCGTACAGTACGCATGTGCAGTCATTCGTTAATCAATTGATATGCAAATTATCGGATTGGCGATCCATGCTGAATTAGCCCCTAGGGCTTTAAAAATGATCTGCTAGTGAAAATAAGCACAAGCATACTGATTATATGACAGTCATGTAATAGGTTTATGGAAACAGTGGGATTTCAGCAGGTTTGCCACTGAATTTTAATTGGCAAACAATTATATGGCAAGCTCTCTGAAATCTTGTCAGTTCTGTACTTTTGGAATCTATTACATAACCCCGTATATGGCCTTCATACAAAGTTTTGTCAAAGTTTTTTGTGTGATGTTCCTTCTTAAACCAGAAAGATATTATCTGCTCTAAGGCTGTGTTCAATCAAAACAACAGCTATGCAACTGTTGACGATGAGCTCCTTTAGCAGATGTGCAGTCTCATACTTTGCATGTATGTGTGAGTTTAACATCTGCACACTTTTATAAATATTAGCAGATCTATCTAATAGAGGGGACACATGGTGAGATAGGCACTATTTTTCTATTAGATTTTGCTTCTATAAGCAAAATCGAATAGAATATCGAATGGGCATCGAATGTGTTTTCTACATTCAATGCAGGTTCGATCCCAATGCGCACTCCCGTGTAGTGTAAATCGAATAGAAAAATAGTCTTGTCAGACAAGACTATATAGTATAGATCTGTACTATATTGTCAAATCGAATGCATTTTGCCTACCGTTCTATCAAATCGAATCGCAAGCAAAATTGCACCGTGTGTACCCACTATATTTATCTATCTTCATTGTGTAAGCCTTTCCAATAAGATCAGGCCATGTAATTGAAAAGTTTTTGTTAGTTTACTTGTAACTTGTTTTTATCTCCATTTTAATCAAAGCTGACTAAGCATCTTAATAATCAGCTGGGGGGAGCAGGCAGGCATGTGCCCTAAGTGACAAGTGGAGAGGGGAACTGTCTCTGCTGTAACAGCAGAGTGGTGAGCACTGAGGGGGCTGCAGCAATAGGATGCACCTGACAGTCCCCTGTATTGAACAGAAAACAAGTAAGGGAACCCGCACTTCCTATTGGGGTAGATGCAGGGCAGCCGAGAGGAATGCCGGGCCCCGGTAAAATTTTGGGGGTGTGGCCTAAGTGTGTGTGGTGTGGGCACCTCCCACACTTAGGCCACACCCCCAAAATGTTTAGAGGTGGGTAAAAGAAAACTCTAAAAACTGTAATCTCAGACGCAACACACACCTACAGCATGTGCTGTGCTGACAGCAGGCTCAGCATGACCTCTCACGCTGTCAGTGAGTCACTCATGCTGAGCCTGCTGTCAGAACAGCACATGCTGTAGAAGTGTGTGCTACTGGTGATACCTGGGAGGGACGGAGGGGGAAGGGAGGGGTCGAACTTGATGTGTTTTCTCTTCGTTGTATTTGTATAGGGTGGTACTACCGGGTACCCTGCTGCATCCAAGTGGGAGCGCAGATTTTTTATCTTGTTAACAGTTCCCTGTATTGGTCTTTGAAGTATTTGTAGATGTGAATCATGTCACTTCTTAAGCGCCTTTTTTCCAATGTAAACATTCCTGGCCTGGCTAACCATTCTTCATAATCCAAAACCTCTAAACCCTTAATCAATTTGGTTGCCCTTCTCTGTACCCTCTCCAGTCAAGCAGCTACATGAAAACATGTGTATTTGGCCAATCATTTGGGTTCATTTTTGCCCAATTAAAATGGCAGCTAATTGGATACCGCAACCTTTAATTACGATAGCTGCCTGTTTTTATCAGTTGAAACGGCATTGAGGCTAATAGGATAGCGCCCAAAGTGATTACATTTGCCTTTGCAGCACAAAATACAAAACAAGCCTAACAGTAGACATTATCTTCTCGCTCACAGTCCCATCGAGTCAGAGCCAAGAAGCTGAAAGCTTGATTCCCAGATGAGTTTAAGGAGAGTCTAGGTACTGTTAGTAGTCCATCATCTACAGATCACAGTGGAAACTCATGAAGATTGCTATGGGGCACCAGCAATACAGAAAAAAATTACCGTAAACGGTTCCCATGTCAACACTGGTTTTAGGTATATTAGAAACATCAAGATTAATGTTTCAGATTTTAAGCCCACCAGCAATGCTGAAAGATGTACAGTATGTGATTTTTTAGCAGTCAGTAAGGGTAATCCTTGCTTAATGTATTGTTTTAAACATAATTAAATATATGGACCACCAAGGGGGAAACATCATTGACATTGATCTTTAGCTTTTTGATTGAAGTTATTAATGCCTTTCGTATAAGTGAATCATTGTGTTTTTTTGCAGGGTGGGGATGTGTCACGAAATGCGGTGCTCTGATATAAGTTATCTCTGTAATGTGCTGTACTGTAGAGTTCCGAAGGTGGCTGCAATTTGTTAACGTTGCACTAGTCAGTGTCCTTTGCCTAAATCTTGTGAGGTTCTGGGAAGCTTCAAATATCTGTGTGACGCATTCACATAATGGCATGTGGTCAGATTGTTCCACCACGTGTGTTATTTATTATCTTGGATTCACAAGTGGTGTAATTTGCTTTGGCTGATATGCTTGTATGAGCTTATTTATACATTGGAGCAGGCTGACAGAGGGATTGTAGACTTTCCTGTGTTGGGAATTAATTCATACCATTAATGTATTAATGGGGCCTACACATGGGGCGATTTTAGGGCATTTTCTAAACAACCTCACTAGATCGCTTAGAATATGCACCTACAACGCTCCATGTGTAGGGGCCATAGCGAATACGCTGGGTGCTGAGCGATCTGAGCGATGTACATTGCTCAGATCACTCAGCAGTCTTGCCCCATGTGCAGGTCCTTTAAGAAAGGTTACAGTATACATTTTATCAACTTTGTTGCCTAAAGTGGCAAGTGCAATGACAACCACTTCTATAAATTGTTTTGTTTTTTTAACTGGCATGTTTTTGCCGAATTCCACCCCTAGTTTATATTCAACATGTCCCAAGTACACACCACTGAAGCAGGCTACAATTTTTGGAGGGAGATTCTGTAAAACATACTTCTCAAATGTTTCAATTTCTTCGGGAGAGTATGAACTTGTGTCCCTTAAGAAGGAGGAGCTTATGGTTACATGAGAGCGGGATAAATATATAACAATTAGTAGGCATAATTGGATGGGTCAGGTCAGTGTTTGCGCAGAATATAATTAGGGCTGACTTTGTCCTAATACACCCTGTAAAAATATTGGGGCATTCTCTTCACTGTATGGATTGGTCTATTTATACACATAGGCAGGACCAGTGATGCTAGGGTTTGACTGTGTACTATTATAAACTTGTGGAGAACAATTTGCTTTGAATTTTAATTAATTCTAATAAAAGGAATGTAGACTTGGAGTCAAGTACATCATCATGGCAGTTTGTAATCCGCTGCAGATCATGTACAAAAAATAGGACATAGATGAAAGGAAATTATTTATGTCTAGCTTAAGGTACCAGATAATGTTAGTTTGCCCCTTGGTTTAGAAAAACAAATCTTTCAAAATGCAATTCAATTAGTGAAATTAAACATTTACTAGGATAGAATGTAAGTCTCTCAAGGGCCCACATAGTCCCAGAACATTTCCAGAAAATATTTCAGTCATTCACATCTCTCCCTGACTCACTGAAGCTTATAATTTATATTTCCTGTTATATGGACACAAATACAGAATATGCTTAACCCTTTGAGTGCCAAGTGAATTTGTCAAAAATAGGTTGTGAAAAATTGCCAAACAAACATTTTTATTCATCACAATGACCTGTAATGTTTACCTTGTATAGGAAAATCTTGTTTTACAGAACATTTTTCATTTGAATTTATATAACAAATGTGGGTGAGACTGGCATTTTCAGCGGATATGTTGCACATCTCCCACAGAGATGTTGGCACTCAAAGTTTTGATATTGGTCAGAACTCGAAGCCAATTTACCTATGACTATTTTTTTGAAGTGTGGGATGAAACCAGAAAACTGTGAAAATGAAAGCAAACCTGGGAGAACCATACAAACTCCACACAAGTGAGGTATATATAATGGGTGCAAGGTATGCGGCACAGGGGGGCCCACACACTGTGCACCCTGAACACATATAATTATAATAATCTCTCCGCCGGCCCAGTATTGGCTGCGCAACTGCAAATATCACTGAAAATATGTCAGACACGGCCATTTTCCAGTGATTTGCGCATGCCGGAGTCTATTGCACCGCCAGAGAGAACAGGGCTCAATGGTAGTCTGCGCATGGGCTCCCTCCTTTCTTAAAGTGCCCCTGCTCCACACAGTACGGATGTTTTCAGAGGTTTACCGCAATACATAAAGATCATTATTTGTCACAACTATACGGCTTTAATCTTATGGCTTAGTAAAGGACCCACCTTCCTCAAGACCTTTTTCGTCTGATGTCCACCATCACAGCGATTGATTTTAAACGTTTTACAGTTTATGGAAAATTCTTTGTTGTTTATACCTTGTGATAAGGTTCTTTTTTAGCCACCACGCCCCTGATGAAGTCGTTCTGACGAAACGCATTGAGCATTTTTAAGAAAGGATTACCTGTTCTGACCAAAGTCTACGTTTCATTCTGAATACACTGCATTCCGAAAACAATCGATTTGGCAGATGAAGTGTGACTGTTTTATCATGTTTATGTGACATATATTGTTGGGTTCTATTAAGTGGTACTATTTGAGCGCACTCCAATATTCCCCCCTTTTTTCCCATTTGCTTTTTGTCTTTCACTAACAGGAGAGTCTTATAGGAGGAGCAGCTAGTTGTGCTATTGAATTAGCGCACTTCAGAGTCCACACTTGTGTCTGCCATTTGAGATCATTATTTATATTAAAATGGAGATACTTGTTAAGGACCCATGGCACAGCTCCCAGTCCCTAGTATTGTGAATGTGCCCATACACAACAAGCTCACAAAAACGAAACTTTCCAGAGATTCTGCCTGATAGTCAATGCCATCTTTAAATGCTGTTGCCTATAGAAACCTCCCAACTTTGTAGAGAGGCAAGTAGGGACATGGTGCAGGCGCATGCCTAAAATTTGGGGGTGAGACCTTGTGGAACATTTTTGCCACTGTGGGGACATGACCAGCACTTTGTGAGCTGCTGAACATTCCCCCAGCCTCTCAGCATGGGCAGGGGTCTCCCAACTGGCCTACACACTGCAGGATGGATATTGCTGGCCACAGGTGGGACATGGGACAGTCCCAAATAAATGGGACTGTCAGGCTAAAATTGGGAAGTATATGTGTAGTCACTACCCTTCATAATTAAAAAAGCAGGATATAAGAGGAATAGGAGCTGCTTTACTCTCTCTCTCTCTCTCTCTCTCTATCGCTCTCTTTTTTCAAAAATAAGTTCCCCAGAAAAAAAAAAAAAGGTTTTACTTTCTACCATCTCCCTCTGTATACAGGGGGTGAAATCTGTTAAATCATACCTCCAAACATGACCCATTCCAAGCAGGACACAATGCTCTGTTCCTGGACTTCGCCCCTTAATTTATGATTGCCATTACCTGTTTTAAATAGTTTAATTGATAAGGAAGGGTTTCTACCTTCCAACTATTAAATTCCATTGAATGGGACATTTGTGCGGCTCAAAAAGGGGCTTGGTCTCACATGGATGCCATGTCCAGAAACCACGCCCCCCATTTCCCATCACTATGAGGGCATGGCCAGCACTGTGTAAGCTGCTGGACATGCACGCAGCCCCTCTGCTTCACTAAATAGATGCTGTGTGCATGTGTACAGCGTCTATGCCCTGCAGCAGACCGGGGGAACTCCCAACTGCCCCCACCGCAGGACACTGCCGGCCCGGGTGGGAAGCGAGACATTCCTCAAAAAATGGGACTGTCCCTTGAAAATCGTGACAGTTGGGAGGTACACTGGTGATGGCAATCATAAAGTAAGAGGAAAGTCTAGGAACAGAGCATTCTGTCCCTCCTGGAGAGGGTCATGTTCAGAGGTATGGTTAAATAAGTATAAAAACTGTATGTAGACGCCATGTTGCAGAATCTATATAGCAACAAGGGGTGAGATTTAATAGGATGAGAGATTCAGAAAGTGAGAGATTTTGTGAGAAATCTCCAGGTTTTTTTTAAAGCGGCAATCATTTACACTGCAAAATAAAACTGGTTTTGCAGTGTAAATGATTGCCGCTTTAAAAAAACCTGGAGATTTCTTACCAAATCTCTCACTTTCTGAATATCTCATCCTATTAAATCTCACCCAAAATGTCTATAGGACAAGTATACCAAAAGTAAATACCCCAAATGGATTTCAATAGCAAAATAAAACAACAGTTTCTTATATATGCAAATGCAACTATGGCTGCTATTAAGAAAAACAGAAGTACAAGACACCTTCGCTTCCATTGAGTCTAATTTCATAGTACACTTGTCACATTATAGATTTTTGTCCATATTTTGCGATCTCGCATGGCATGTTGCCGTTTGTCAATAACACTCTCTGTGGTTTTCCAGCAACAGGAAATCCAAGTATGGCCCAATAAAGCATTGCACAGTAATTTGGCACTGAGGGTTTCATTTCTAGCAGCCCAACACATTGCAGACTCTCTTTTTTTTGGAACAGAATCAAAGACTCTCCTGTATAGAGCGCCTGTTAGTCCCTGAGGGCAAGCTGAGAGCTTTATCTGAACTTTCTCTGGGAAGTGCAGGCTCTAGATTCCCAGCCATTTGTGGCTTGACTCCTGATAAATATCCTCTTTTCCAGAGTAGGGAAAGAATGCCAGGAATGCCTATATATTCTTGGAAGTGGGTCATAGTGAATAAAGTGCTTCCTTAGAGAATGCACGTTGTGTGTCTTGAGAGCTAGTAGGAAAACTGAGCTGAAAATCCATTTGGGTGGCTCTCTTGAATATACAGATTTAGCAAACTATCCATGAAATTTGGCAAGTACTAATGTGACACATACTGTATATAAAATTACATGGTGTAGTACTTTTACAGAGTCCATTACAATATCTATTATCAAGTTAAGATCTTGAGTAGATGCACTTATTCCAAGCGAATGTCATATTTCTATGTAAATAGATAGAACAGATATTATTAAACATGGGATATAATCTAGGAGTTGTGCTTTTGCCTCATCGTTCTTTGCAACGATCTTCCACACCATGGGGAAGATACAAATCTAATTGAACTCAGTAGGTTGACAGTGTTGAGGACAGGTGGACAGCCAAAGGTCAACCACTATTGGCTGACGGTCAAAAGGTCGACATATGAAAACGTTGACATGCAATAGGTCGAGTAAAGATGGGGGGGAGTGCTCGCGCTGAATACCTGTTGTATCGAGGGGGCTGCTGGGTTGGAGTGGTCCAAGCTCCTAAACGTGAGTTATATTGCAGGTAGTTACCTAGCGCTCAACCTCTTCTGTAACAACAACTCTCTCATTATACCCACATTGCATTGTTACAGAAGAGGTTGAGCGCTAGGTAACTACCTGCAATATATGCAATAGGTCGACATGGGCAAAAGGTTGACACAAGCAAAAAGTCGGTATGGAAAAGGTTGACATGGTAAAAGTTCGACATGGGGTTTTCACCCCGCCAAAAAAGGACTCGATCATAATTTACCATCCCAGTGGCCGTGAAGGGGGGATATAATAGTGCATGGTGAGTGCAGTGAGGGAACACAGTACACTTATTTGGTGTTAATGTCGACGTAGACACGAAAAATGTGAATATTCGACCTTTTGACCATGACTACCTAATGCATGTCGAATTTTTTTCGTGTGACAACCTTTTGACTGTCGAAAAACAGTGGTTGACTTTTTGACTGTTGACCTAGGCACTGTGAACCTAACAACCCACACCCGGTACATGAGAAATTTGGGCCTGGGGGGGGGGGGGGAATGCACATTAAGTAGCTACGCCACCGCACAGCCGATCTCCCTTGGACCTTCCAGGAAGCAGGATTACATACAATTTATTTATTTTATTTATTTAAAGTTTCTTATATAACGCAGCAGATTCCGTTGCGCTTTAATATATATTGTATTTGGTCTTTTGATACGATTTATCGTATGCTCTCCCATTCCCCGCTACTCGGAGGCTGTCTGAGTCGGACATTTGACGTGCAGCAAGTCCAATCTCAGACTCCAAAGCACCCGGGACCACGCATTGGATCTGATGTCAAACATTTGCAATTTGTTCACTTTTTCACCCGATTTCTCGGCCCAATCCATCGGAATCGGGCAAGGGCGTAACTACCATAGGTGCAAGGGGTGCAGCTGCTATGGGGCCCAGAGCTGAAGGGGGCCCATCTTTACTGTCTAAGTAATATGTTTTACATACAGTTATCACCATCAGTTGCTAAATAGGGGGCCCTTACAAACTTTTGCTATGGGGCCCACGAATATGTAGGTACGCCTCTGGAATCGGGTGAAAAGTGGCAAAATCACACTAGTGCTTGGCAGCTTTAGACAGAGCATGCAGAGCCTATGCTAAATGATATGCCCTCATGTATGTACTGTTCAGTAATTACCTAAGCAGAAGGGATTAGTGGTTTACTTCATGGGATGAACTAATGCAGTTTGCATTCAACCACAGGACTGCTTTTACATTATCCAGCATAGTGATACATGCAAGTACATAGAGCATTCACATACATGTAGAGGGAGCGGTGGTAAATCTATAATGGGTGCTGGGTGTGCACATTGGCAGCTGCATCAGGGCTGCATCATATTTCCAAAGTCATCACCAGAAACATGACGTAGGAACAAAAAGTAGCGAAGACTCTGACAACATCTTCTGTACTTGTGCCATATATATATATATATATATATCCACTGGAGAGGGAACCTAAACTTGGGCTGCCTCATGTCTTGAGACATGCTAGAAAATTTAAAAAAAGTATTGTGCTCAGGGCCGGGTGCAGCTCTGTTGATAACCAAGGCACTGTTCTGACAATGAAAATGTCGACAGTACTACTGTGCCATAACAACATTTTGAATATGTCAACATGTTGTTAATGCCCACATGTGGAATGTCAATATTAACATTCTGAACCATTCTGAAAGTTGAAAATGTGACTACATACCAAAAAATAAGGTTAATAAAAACAGGAATTATTCTTTAAGTTAGCAGTAGAGGTTCAAGCAAAGGAATTAACTCATGACTATTTGCCCTGAGGAGCCAATAGACAGAAGAAAAGGGGCCCAAACATCTGGGGGCTCAATCCCCTGATCCTCCGACTCGTCGCCACTGATGTTCCACCGATCTGATGTACCACGATGATTGGCTATCTGTCGAGGGATCGAGGGATATTTACCATGTAATAAAAAGTCCAGATTTTGCAATCTCCACCAAGATGGGGCGAGGGAACAGGATTTTTGGACATGTTTAGTATTCCCGATCCCCCGACGTTATAGTCAGAGGATTGCCCCCATACAATGCAAGTGTACGGGCCCCTTAAATTTGATATTGCATAAAATATTTCTTCAAGTTCAGAGCTTTTATCACACTAACACGTTCTCTATTTTATGTTTAAGGGTTTGTACATGAAGGCACTGAAGTAAAGCAAACAGTGTACATTCTTAAAGCTTGATAAAGATAGAAACAAGAATGCCAGAGAATTTACTCAACGTTTATCATTGTTGCCATTGTACAATATGGGCACTGTTATGTTTACGCTTCACAACGTGCCCTGCGGTGGGGAGACTACTTCCATGTACTACGATAAATATTGGTGTCGTTTTTACCATGTCTATACCGAGGTAAACAGCAAGGAAGGGTCAACCAGCACTTGCATCAGAGGTGCAGTACCGGAGCCAAATGTGAGGTAAATGTCATCCAGCTGCTCCTCTCACTAGGCAAATTATATCTAAAGAAACCCATTCAAATTTTTGAAATGTAAATCAGTTGCCTGAGAATGGGAAATTGTTAAATGTTATAATAATAACCAGAAAAACCTGACTGGTAATGAATTGTGCATTACATCTAAATAGAGATATAAACACATACATTTAATACACCATGACCATTGACGTTCACCTTAGTAATATTTGTATTCATAAATACAGAACAGAATTCTTGTGTATTTACAGCAAATATATCTTTATTTTAAAAGAAAAGGTCTACTCAATTTATTCATAGGTTTTCTTTGCAAAAAAATATCACACTGATATTATGGTCACAAAATTAGAAGGTGGAGACAAAAAAATATATATACCGGTAGGTAAGCTAGTACAATAGTAAGTTTTATGAAGCACACAGCTACCATGGCATATAGGTAATGCAGTACATGTATATAAAAAAAATAGATTCACTATTGTGTAAATAGGCACCTATTGGCATTTGTGATCCGCTGGGCATGCATAGCGCTATAACAATTACATATCATACTTGCCTAGAATTATAATCTCTCCGGGAGAAGCCTGGAGAGGTGACGCTGCTTACCAGTGTGGAGGTTGGAGCCAGGCGGCATGTTAATAGGCCTTAAGTGGTGTGAATTCACAGTAAGTCCTGCCTCCACCACATGGCACCTCATTTCCTTTATGTCCTCATCCTGCCCACTTTCCTAGGAGGTGAGAAGGATGCGGGACATCTGACCACTCTTCCATTGGTGCTCATACATTGGCCAGTGACTTTTTGGAAGGTGTGGCCCTGCCCAGAGTAGTGGCCCCATCCCCCATCCTGTCTCTTACACAAACAACCTTTTCTGGCTCACAGGTACCCAACACTGCAAATAACCATCTAAGCCAGAAGCCCATCTCTATCCATTGTGACATCTGTTATAGGGACAGGAGTGGGTGCTATCTGGAGGTTTAGCCATTTCTGGAGTATTTGTGGTATTCAGTTAATAATGATAATTAATTGCTTGTCTGCGTCATTGAGGTTTTAGGGTCTTAGGTCAGTCTCATTAGGGGAGGGGACTATTTGAAATGTGGATGTTTGAGGTCTGTCACAGCAGCTTAATGGTCTGGAGGCCGCTAGACTACCAAGCATATTGAACAGGTGTAGTGATGTATTAATCCTAGCTGTTTTGGTGTTGGTCCCGCCTCAATTTGGTGCCGCCCACGCGAGGCCACTTCTAGAAATTTTTCCAGGGACAATGTTAACACATCCCCCCCAAACAATGTAATGTTATTTAGCAAACTGATTCAAATCCACATTTTATGAAAAGGGATAGAACAGCATGTATATATTGATCTCTATCCCTGAGATTTCCCTAAGGAATAACTTAAAGTATTTGTCACAGATGGCATATACATTTGGAAACTAATAATGAGTACAACAAATTCCTTTTTTTCTAAATTGGGTTAATGTTTTTGCTGGCGGACGTCATGTCTAGTGGGACTGAGGAGGAGGCTTATCTGCCATTCATAGATATTTATTGGCTGCCACAGCTGTTGCATCATAGAACATGGAAAAATACACATTTTAAGTGTAGGTGTGACTGAGTGCTGGGACTGTGGGAGCAAAATGTTTCTTTCCTTTATCTCATCGCCACTCATTTTATCCAACTGTAAAGAACAGACACATCCACATTGTACTTCGCAAATATGCGTTATTATGTGTGTAGCCATACTGGGATCTATTTATGCATAATGTGCATGATGAAAGCAAACATGAACTATCATAACTATGGCCCTTATTCTGATCGGTGCGGATATTCCCGCTTGCGTACGGGCCGCCGATGTTTATCGTCTGCGCATGTGCAGAGGTCACTCTGCGCATGTGCAGGCGATTTCGCCGCATGGATTCTTTATACGCCACACAGGGGGCGTAGAGGGGCGTGAGGGGCTACTTATCCTCATTACCCTATGCATACGCCCCGCGTTTCATGGGCGTTCCCATGCAAACGCGGGGCGTATGCATGGTAATGAGGCCGTGACGCGTGGGTACGGGGCGGGCATCTGACATCGCCGGATGTCAGCTGCCCGCCCCCATACAAGATTTCACACGGACAAGTGTCCGTGTGGTCTTGTGTTGCGGGACCTGGTGGAGCGTGCGGCCCTGCATTCGATGTTCGGCGACCATCGAATGCAGGGGCTGCTCCCACCATGGAGGAGGCGTATTCCCGTCCACATTCATGCGGACCGCCACATATCCGCATACGGACGGAGGTGTCGATCCGTATGGAAGGCGGGGATTCGCCAAGACGGACATCACCGCATATTTCTGATCGGGCCGCACCGATCAGAATAAGGGCCTATATGTGCAGAATAGACTTGAACAGTCAATGGTTCAGTTCACTAATATTTTTTTTAATTAAATCGTTTTTATTGATTTTCCACAAACCCCGAAACAGGCAGACAGATCGATATATACATGGTATACAGCAAGTGAGTGGCATAGTACATCACAAAGACTGATAAAACCACCTACATTACAGGATATACAAAGAACTTCCTGCGTATGTTACTATATCAGGAATACCCGAAGGCGCAATTCGGGTAAATATCTGTGTAATTGAACAGAAGTGAATGGTAGAGGTGTATAGATCTGTATAGAGGTGTATAGGTCTACATACCAAATCTCAGGGGAATAGCAATAGAATATATTGGCATTGAGGTGGCAAACAAACAAACAAACAAAATAAAACCACAACAAACCTACCTCATAACCCCCCACCCTGTACAACCTACCCCCAACTTCAGCGTACTTGGATCCCATAAACTTAACCTACCCCTACCTCACTAACTACCTATTGCGCAGTAATATTACACGACATATAAAATAATTGTGATTTTGTCATAATAAGAGCCAACCATGCTTATGCTATGGAATAACCCACTCTTCTTCTTACCGGTTTTATCTCTGTCTTTATATTTTATGATTCTTTAGCATACAGCGAAAGACCAATCAGTTTAAATATTGGTTTTCCAAAGCATAATTGTGATCAAATTCTACAAAACATGGAACAATTAGAGGCAGATCTAGAATTAATCAGCCAGTTATCAAGTGCACCAACATTTTGAAAGTGCCGAAAACAGAGAATAAGTGACACAATCTGGTTCTCTTGGAACCAGTTTTATCTACATTTCCATCTCATTCTGCATACTCCACAATTCCATAGACACAACTTCTGGACTTTGCATATGTGAGAATTTCACATTCGATACCAGGTACGCCCCTTCAACCACAAGTGGCAATACAACTGAAATGCATTAATCATACTTGCACATGTTTGGTTCTGAATCATGCTTTGTGCAACCCCCTCCTCCCCCCCCCCCCCAAGATTCACCAATTACAAGTTAACCCGAGAATGTCCTATGTGTGCTGTTTTCTGCATTCTCCCAGTCTCTGTGATTGGGAATGTGGAACAGGATTGTGATGTCAACAGGCAGCACTGAGACTGACATCACCTTCTGCCCAACTCGCCCCCTCCCGCTTGTTATCCACCCACAATACACAAAACTGCATGGTGTGTGTAAGTGCATTACACAATTATTTAGTTTTAAATATATTACAACAGTATTATTAATATATACCAAGTAGACCAAAATGCCTACAAATTGTACCACATGCCAACCTACAGAGGAACACGCCACTCCTAAATCATATTCACTCATTGCATATTGTTGTCTTTCAACAATTCCTCCACCATGAATGTTGTGCCTCTATGCCACATGTGTCACACAACCTTTCCAGATGACTGTCGTCATTATTAACCAAGAGAAACATGAAATCCCATCACTAATGGCCCATACACACTAGAAGATTATCTTTCCAATCTGGCTGGTTGGAATGCAAATCTGGAAATTTTGGGGGGCAAATGACAATAGACCATTTGCTCCTAAACATAGAAAACAGACAAAAAATGGTCCTTCAGACAAATTTGTTAAATCAATTTATGCAGATGACTGCTTTTGTCCATTTTCCAACTTTTGGGAGCAAACGGTTGATTGCAACTTGTTCCCAGAAATGTTAAGCTTTTCATTCCAACCAGCCAGATTGGAAAGATAGTAGTGTGTATGGGCCTTTACATCTGTGCATTCCTATGCTAACATACACATTTATAATAATCATTTTATTTAACTATGTGCTTTTATCCAGCAGAACTCAAAGCAGCTTTACAAGCATCAAAACATAGCATAGACGTTTGTTTTTACAGTACGAAGAAAACAATCCAAAAAAAACAGTAAATAATATAGAAAACATAAAGGGCATACTGAGCTTAATGCAGCCATTTTTATTATTAAGGTACACAGGTTACATAACCCACCTATAAAAGGTACCAGGAAAAGCAGCCATTTGGGCACACTACATAGTGTGCCCAAGGCAAAATAGGCAATATCTAGAAGGTATTACACATATTGGGGAAATTGCAGTGTACTAAAGCTAGAAGCAGAGCTATCACATAACAGTCAGGGGTAGATGTACGAAGCAGTGATAAGGGAGGAGAAGTGATAAAGTGCCTGGTAGTTTATCACCGGCCAGTCAGCTCCTGACTGTTAAGTTATGGGCTGGGTTTAAAAAGGGACAGTTAGAAGCTGATTACCAGACACTTTATCACTTCTCCTCCCTTATCACTGCTTCATACATCTACCCCTCAGTTCCAAGTATTTTTTATCTCTCCAACAGGTAATACCAGGTGAGGCAACCTTGGGCGTGCCACAAAAAGGTTATAATATAAGTGAGATAAGCCATACAAAGATATTAGACCTATATTGGTGATTTAATCATGTGTAATATTATATACTATGGGGTCAATTCTTCAGGGAGCGAAGGTTTAGACTAAAGGTGCCCACACACTAGAACGATATTTTGGTTGATTGGCGGATATCGGTCCGATGTACGCTCCCGTGGATCGTTTGCTAAATCTTCTGATCTTACATGCTGCATGAAAGATCCGAAGATTTATTAAAAGATCCATAGGAACGCACACGGGATCTTAAGAAAAATCTTTGGTAAAGATGTGCGCTTGCCTGAAATCTTTTGTCCAGGACAGACAAAAGATTTCAAGGCTAATTTATGCGCACATCTTACGATCGCAGATCTTTCTAGTGTGTGGGCACCTTTAGATTGTGGCACCCAATGGTTAGTGTCAGGCTGCGGGACAGGAGAAGTAGGGTTAAGCTCTTATAGGGGAGGACTAGGTACTAGGGGAAGTATTATTGTTAGGTTGCGGGAGTGAAGAATTGGCGTTGTTGTCGGTTAGGATCAGGGTTAGGGGATGTGTAGCTCACTGCAGGAGCCACTGGATTACCTAACCGCCTGACCCAGTAGACACTGCCAGAACTGTCAGGGAGTCCACTGCATCGAGGCACACTATTTTTAGGCATTGTAATCAGGACAACATGGTGCATGTCGATATGTCATGCTTGTCGACACCACATGTTTACAATGTGCCCATTTTGACATAATGAATGTCAACAAAATAAACCTACCCAACAAAAATCCTCACCGTTTGTACATTTAACACTACACTCAAGGATAACTTTTTTTTAAATTTAGATTTCTAATTTTTTGAAGAAAATTGAATAAAACGCTTTTACTACATCTTAAAACCAGCCTCCTCTTCCTGTGTCGTGCTTCCCTGTGCCCTGCAATGCAATTTCTGGGGGTGATTTCATGATATGTAAAATACCAGCATGTTTCACAATTACCTATTAAACCAAAGCGACATTTATGTAAAACCGTATTGTCAACTCTACATGACCTCTCTGAAATTTGCCCCGACTTTTTCTAACAGTATGTATGATACTTTGGTCTGGCCACAAAATATTTAGCTTTGCCTGCCAAATTTGTAAATTTCATCTGTCTTACTGGAACGCATTGTGGATTGAACACAACATTTGCATGCATTTTAAAGTATAAGTTAGTGTTGGGTGGAACCAATCTTTAAGTGAAATTACTCTATCTTTTCTTGTGTGCCATTGTACAATGCACAGAATTCCTAATGAATTAAACGTTTCTTTCTTCCATTACTCTAGTGTTGTGTTTCAATAACAAAGGGTGTCGTAAATATCCAATTCCTTACCGTCATTTGGTTACTGGCCACGTTTGTGCAATGTGCTGTACTGTATCACAGAGCACAGACATACAAAGAAGCTGTTTAAGCTCTGTGAGCGATCACTACATACAGTTCAATGAGAGCCAAACTTATGTCAGCTTACATATACAGTACATTTCAGAATGTAGTGGTGACACTTATATGATTACTGTACAGAGCAAAACAGGAAAAAGATGGGGCAAATGCAGCTTTCCCAGCAGTTATTTCCTGACTGCATAAAAAGAACATAAAAACATTATTTCAAGGTTAAATATTTTTAAACATGTATCACTTTTATAATTATATATCTTTTATATGGCTTTCCCCGTTTTACCGCATTTTCATATTTACTAAAACCCGGCTGCAATGATTTCGCCGGGCAGGGTATCTGCACCTTTGGGTGGTGATACCCTATAGAAGCCTATGGGCTTCTTTTCGCCGCCCGCCGCCTTGCCGACCCCCCCTCTCCCCCTCCCTTGGGCTTACCTTCCTGAAAGGTCCTCTTGGACCCTGGAAGGTAAACCCCTCTTCCCCCTAGCAATGCAGCCGGAAGTCCTTCTGGCTGCAGGGGGGAGGAGGAGGCGCCGGGCCTGCTTAGCTGTCCCTGGTGTGAGGGAAGAAGCAGGCAGCAGCAGCACAGGTATCGCGGGGGGTCTCCATCACCGTACCGCGATGCCAGCCCCATATGTTTGTACATATGCGCTGGCATCGCGGTAGGCAGGCGGCTAAGGGTGGCAATGTATTTTAATACATCCGGCCCAAAATATGTATATGTTCATTGTATTTATATTGTAGTGTGAAGAAAACACATCACTATAATTGAGCTGTTGCTATATATATTGTTTATATATATATGTATATATATATATATATATGAAAAAAGGGTTAGATGGGCGCCTCTAGTGTAGTATTTTTGAACCAAATTTGTCTCCCTTCACCACATGAAGACAGACCAACACCCCAATATTAAAGGTGTACCGTATGGGGTGGTATTCCACCACTGCTTTATGCTCGTCTTATACAGAAAACTCCCAGCGGCTGACCGGCAACATTTGAGGAATTTCCAAATAAAGCCTCCCTCCTTGATCCACTCCTCGTCACGAGTTACTGCCCATGCATATAAGGAGAAAAGTACAGGGAGAACGGACTAGTGCAATATGTTAAACACCATTTATTGACACCGCAAATGACACAAATTAAAATCCGTACAATGTTTAAAATCAAATAGGCTTATCTGGTGGTGATGCACACACAGCTGTCATCCATCCATCACAGTCAAAGTAGCAAATGGTCTCTCGATGCAGCGATGTCCGGCGGCACTCAGCAAAAATGACACAGAAACAAGCTACTTGTAGCCAACGATTCAATGGGGTTCTCCCATTTTTATCAGGGCATAAATATGAGCAAACAATAACTCACCATATATGTGCTCCCATCACCAAACGTCCATGTGCGGCATGCGCCTCCCCCAGCGTCGGGGCGCCGATAGATGACGTAACCACGCTGTGCACCCGTCACCAACAATAGCAATAAAGTGTTAAAACAAGTTGTCAGGAAGATGAATCTAAAAGGTGATGATGCAAATTCTTCATATAATTCTTTCTTAGTCCTCATAATGTGTATGATATGGGATCTTAACAGAATTTTGAATACAACCTGTCTTACCCCTTGTCTCCTCTTGTGTTTCCCTTTTCCTTCAGTCACCCCCCCCCCCCATTTTCTATAAATGTTCATGTCGTATTAAGGTTATAGGTATTGAGACTCACTGTGCAGTGCCAATCTATCTAGATAACACCACTTTACGCTTCATGGATAACACATATTGCGGAATCTAAAATATATTTCTTTACAAGTAACGACATGCTATCCTACCAAGTATCGATAACATGAATAAGGTTTCGAAGTATATCAGTTTGTCTAATTATAAAATGAATCGTGAGACCACACCATTTATGTATATGCAAAGATGTTATATTTTATTACAATTATATCAATCTGACATTCAATGGTAACTAATGTGTAATATTCTCTCATGCTTTTGAAACTTAATTTAATTTGCATTGTAACTACGACTTGATACTGTACAATGTCATGGTTTGATACAATTGAAAAACAAAAATCCAAATAAAAAGTATTAAAATATATATATATATATAGTGCAAAATACATATTAATTCACAAGAAACAATTTAACTCTAAATTTTCATTCAATCCCTTTGGACTGAGTGTATCCAAAGTAAAGATCCATCTTGCCTCTCGGAGAAGCAATCTGGATCTGTTCCCCCTCTACGTAACGGAGGAATGTGATCGATAATCTTGTGTCTAATTACTGTAGGGGAATGACCCATAGCTGCATAATGATGAGCTACAGGCTGTTCACGAGGATTCGGTATGAAATCCCGACGGTCAAAATCCTGACAGGGTCAAAATCCTGAATGGGTCAAAATACAGACAAGGACAAAATCCCAACAAGGTCAAAATCCCGACATTTAAAATCCCGACAAGGACAAAATCCCGACATTTAAAATCCCGACAAGGACAAAATCCCGACATTTAAAATCCTGACAAGGTCAAAATACCGATATATAGAATGTACAGGTGAAAAAGTCAACATGACTTTCGGTCGACAGGTTGCGAGGTCAACATGGGTTTTTTCACTAGGACTGCAAGGAGAGGCATAACCACACCCCCAGAGGATGTAGCCATGCCCCCATTGAAGCAATTGCCTAATGGGACAAAGTGGCATGCTTATGACTGGTCATGTCCCTCCATCTATTACAAAATCCAGCTGATATATTGATGGCCTTTATTATTTGGGGGGAACATAGGCACATATATTCTGCATAGCAGGAAGTGATATATTAAATTGCAACTAACCCTACTGTGACCCAGACAAAGATATTTTGTGGGCTGAAGACATTGGGAGAAATTTACTAAAGGAAATTTGTAATAAATAGGTGTATTTGTATCCAGAAATACACTTATTTTTGACATTTACTATCCCGAAAATACGGCAATTCATATTCGTATTGATAGCACATCAATATGACTACGAATTGCCGTAATTTCGGGATAGTTAATGTAAAAAATAAGTGTATTTCTGGATACAAATACACCTATTTTTTTACTAATTTCCTTTAGTAAATTTCCCCCATTGTGTCTGATTCAGAGTCACATGTAAAGCTTTCGCAATGGAAGTAATTTCCAGAAACTGGAAATCCATGCAAATATTTACCTCACTTCAGTCAGTCATATCTATGCCAGCGACAGACATGTGAGAGCAACTACCATTGCTATTTTCTGCATTTGCATCAGCCCTATCATTAGCATACTTACCTACTTCTTATGTGATAAAATGGAGAGTGATAAACAAAGAACCAATCAGCTCCAGTCCTGCCTGACTTTTTCAAACCACAGTCTGTTACATGTCAGGCAGGAGCTGATTAGCTGGCTGTTTATCACTCTCCATTTTATCCCTTTTTTATAAGCTTAGTGCATATGGCCTTAGATCATAAAGAAAATTCTCCTACATCACTCTGTGTGTAGGGGCAGTGGCGTAAGTTAATCCCAGTTGCCCAGAGGCAAGATAAATATTGGTGCCCCCCAATAGCTCAATATGTAAGGTTTCAGTCTCCCAGGGCCGTCTTAACATTAGGAAGGGCCCCTGGGCAACCTAGTTCACTGGACCCCCCCCCCCCCCCAAATTAGTTTGCCCAGGAGCCCACAGTCACCTCCCCAACCCTCACCTCTCTGGCTCTGTGCGGCAGCCAGTCAGCTTCCGGCGGCCAGGGATCCGATCATCTTCGCTGGGGATCCGGGCAGCGGGATCAGGGCAGCGGCGGTAGCTAGGAGCCTGCCCTGAAGTGGCAAAGCGTTATTAACTGGCGGGGCGGGAAGCGCTGTTGCATTTGAAAAGACTGGCCAGACGCTGATTGGCTGAATTCAGCCAATCAGCGTTCGGCCAGTCTTTTCAAATGCAGCAGCGCTTCCCGCCCCACCGGCAAATAGCGCTAATGGGAAAGATGGTGGCCGGGTGGCGGGGATCCGACCATCCTCGCTGGGGAAGGGGATCAGGGCGGCGGTGGCGGTAGCTAGGAGCCCGAAGTGGCGAAGCACTATTTGTCGGCGGGGGCGGGAAGCGCTGTTGAATTTGAAAAGACTGGCCGGATGCTGATTGGCTGAATTCAGCCAATCAGCATTCAGCCAGTCATTTTAAATGCAGCAGCGCTTCTCGCCCCCCCTGCCGGCAAATAGCGCTTCGCCACTTCGGGCTCCTAGCTACCGCCACCGATGCCCTGATCCCCCTGCCGGATCACCCAGTGAGGGTGATCAGAACCCCGGCACACGGACCCCCGAAATTAAATTCACTGCTAGCTAGGAGGTGAAGCGCTATTTGCCGGCGGGGTGGGAAGCGCTGTTGCCTTTTCAAAGACTGGCCGGATGCTGATTTTCTGAATTCAGCCAATCAGCGTCCGGCCAGTCTATTCAAATGCAACAGCGCTTCCCGCCCCGCCGGCAAATAGAGCTTCGCCGAATCAGGCTTCTAGCTACCGCCACCGCCCTGATCCCCCTGCCCGGATCCCCCAGCGAGGGTGAGCGGATTCCCGGACCCCGGCCACCATCTTTCCCATTGGGCTGGGCCGGGGGCCCCTAGGTCCTAGGGCCCCCGGGCAACTGCCCATCGTGCCCAATGGGAAAGACGGCACTGCAGTAAGGCAGGTCATGGGTTCCTAATACAGGGTGTGACACTTGCAAAAATTATGCTAGGGGGGGAGTCAGCCACCAAAGCGATATCGACTGCTTTCAATTAACTGGTTCAAAGTGGCAGGGGATGAGAGATGCCCCCTTTGGAGCAGGAGCCCGGCGGCAGATGACTCCATTGCCTCTCAGAGTTACGCCGCTGTGTAGGTGCCATAGCATGCTGGATAAATCTATTTTTACCACCGGTCAGGGCCAGTGTTCTCCGCACACATCGCAGTGTGCTGAGCGATCTTGCATTGCTCAGAACGCTCAGTAAAACTCCCTGTGTGTATGCCCCTTAAGAGAAACCCAGAGGGTAGATGCTGGTGGATACTTTGGGGCATAGGGCCTTATCCTAGTTCACTCTTAATGGCAAATTCCTTCTCAAATGGACAAAACCATGTGCACTGCAGGTGGGGCAGGTATAAAATGTGCAGAGAGAGTTAGATTTGGGTGGGGTTTTTCTTCAAAGTGAGATCAATATTGCAGTGTAAAAATAAAGCAGTCAGTATTTTCCCTGCACAGAAACAAAATACAGTAACTCACCCAAATCTAACTCTATCTGCACCTGTTACATCTGCCCCCCTGCAGTGCACATGGTTTTGTACATCTGAGAAGGCATTTGCCTCTAAAGGTGCGTACACATGTACAGATTTTCTGTCTGATCTATCTGGTGGGAACAAAAACTTGGAAATGTATGGTGCATATGACAATCAAAAATTTCCACCCCAATGCAGAAAAATAGAAAAAAAAATATGCTTTGATAAATTTGTTATATCAGAACGATTAAACAATTTGTCTGACTGATCACTGTCTGTTTTCAAGTGTTTGGGAACAATTTTTTGATTGTCAGTTGCTCCCACACATTTCCAGGTTTTTGTTCCCACCAGATAGATCAGACAGAAAATCTGTACATGTGTGCGCACCTTAAGAGTGAACTAGAATAAGGCCCATAGTTACCTATTTATTAAATCTTCTCTCTGGGAGATGCCCAGACAGGAGTAATTGGGCCATATTCTCTAAAACCAGCTTCACATTGCAGCTTTAACACGGTATATTGCCATTTTTTTTACCGTTTTAAAACCGGGACAGCTGCAATGTGAAAGCTCCATTGTCAATTTACCGGTTACAGAATACCGGTATTTTGAAACGTGTTAAAAGCAGGATCCTACACGTTTAAAAAAGTGATGGTAAAAAATGGCATTGAAACGGTAATACCCCTTTCAGACCGCACTTAAACCGGTAAGGCTGTCTGCCCATTTTTTAAAAACGTTTCAAATTACCAGCTCAATGCCGTTGATGCGATGTGAAACCAGCTTAAGCTTCAAAAGTGATAAAATGGAGAGTAATAATCAGCCAGCCAAACAGCTCCTACCTGCCATGTTACAGACTGTGGGCCAAAGTCTCTAAGCTTTAAAAGTGATAAAATGGAGAGTGATAAGTTACTTATCATTAAATAGTAATCATATACGCAGGTGATGTACCAGGCTATGCCGCATGCAATGTCATTTGACTGAGCAGTGCATTTAGTTTACAAACTAGAAAGAGCAATGTATTAGCTGTTAGTCATTCCCCCCTGCAACACTGTATGTGTCCTGAAGTATAATTAACATACTCTTCCTTTCAGATACGGTTGCTCAGACTTCCCATCAGTCTGATCTAGATTTGCGATGACACCATGAGTACAACTTTTGCCATGTGGAAATGCTTGCACTGTCTGGGAGTATGCACATTGAAATGAAAAGTATTGTTCTCAAGCTGCTTGACTTGATGCGCACCGACATATATTCACTTCTCTCGCTCATTATTTTGGGCACTTATATATGTTACATACTAATAGATTGCAACATACATATTTTCTCTCCAAGTTTGTCAAAAGAACAGAAGGTGACATTGTCCTAAAATACAGAAGGATGTCTCAGGAAATTCCAGACACGGAGGTATTTAGGAGGCTGCCAAACTTAGTGTAACCGTTAATTTCCTGAGGGAAAAATGAAAATAGCTACGTGCATAAAAGATATAGTTATTCATTGACAGTGTGTAATTATGATACGGTAAAACTAGAAATGAGATATGATATCATTTTTGATAAATAAGTATTTGAAGATATTTTTTAACTGATTGTCACAGACGTCTGTATTCGCTGATCTGTATCGGGACCCTTGGGTCTACTTGAAGCTGGAGGAAAGGTGAAACTAGGTGCTTTAATAAAATCTCTTCTCATCTATGAATACCAGAACCAGTACAGCACTGGGAGAAGGGAAAGACTATTGAGGCCAGAGATTGGACTAGAGTAAGAACTGGACCCACCAGAATAAGACCCTGGAACTGATCCCCAGCTTAACAACACACTATTAGGAACTCTGAAAATCAGACAGTAGAAACTTGGAGCTGAGACTAGAGGTATATTCAATGGTCCAGGCCTGAATAAAGGTTCTAGGTGCCCTAGGCTTACAGTAATACACATGAAGCTCTCCTTGTAATGCTGCTAAACACACGTGTATGGATGCTCAGGGACTCAGGTTAAAATCCCAATGGATCATGGTCAATATTTTATACCTACCACCAACCCATCCCTCCCACAGCCTAACACTCCCCCTGGTGCTTAGCCCTAACCCCAGTGCATACCATTGGGATCTGCTGGGATCCTGACTGCATCCTATTCAGATCTGTGTATTTGATATAAATACTCAACACTTCAGGACACAAAATAAAAATGGAACCAGAGATTGGTACTAGCCCCAGCTACCAGGTAACTCGCACACAGAAACCAAACATCTACACCAATGGTTTGCTAGCAAGCAATGGTGCCAGAAAGAGAAGGAGACACCGACCTCTGGGCAGCCCAGCAACTCTGGGAATCCTAGGCTGCCCTCAGAATGATGTAAACTAGGATATGCAACTTTTGACTTAGGCCACACACCCTTTTCCCCTCCGGTGCACAAGAGGGAAACAGAGTGCGCTTCAAGTGCCACCAGACAGAGTGATGCCTCTGCTAGCAGGTGGACCAGTAGGATAGCAGGAGTAGTGGTACAGGTGCTATATGGAAACAAAATAACAGACAATGGTGCAGATTGAGACATGTTCACACAATTTATCCCACAGACTCAATGTAGCTGGTTAGGTCTTACTAGGTGGTCTCTATGTGTGCAAATCAGGGTGAGTGCCAGTAATCAATAGGTTTTATTAGCTTCATGCTTATATTAAGTCTAACATAGCACAAAAAGAGAAACTTACAATAGTGGAAAAATCATATTCTGACTGCGAAAGCGCGCGTATGTGTGTGTGTTTGTGTTGCCTGTCTGTGTCGGGAATTAATTAAACAATTTCCATATAAAAGGGAGATTTCTGTTTTGTACAACTCGTAAAAGAGGTGTTGAAAACTTGTGCATACTAGAAAATAATTTGAATTAAATTGAAATACCAGACACATACATTAAGTAAATCTTTTTTATCCACTTAACATTATTTAGTATGAAAATTATGTCTATAGGTGTAGCACACAGAGGTACAACATTTATTCTGATTTGATGATAGAGCAATGGATTATCAGTCAGTAATTTTGCACATGACCGAGCTGCCGCGCGCACAGGGGGTGCACAGCTGCGAACGCATACGCAGACGTGCACACAGTGGGCAAATCATTCACCATCAAATGATTTCCCCCCTGCTCATGGGGAGAAAGAGGCCACTGATGATGTCAGCTGCAATCCCGCCCAATGGCCGGGCAACGCCCCCAAATGCCTGCAGATTGTAAATCATACTGCGAGCAGCAAGCTAAGGTTAGCCTTCGCTTGCTGCCTTCAGGTGGTCGCCTTGCACATGTACACTGCGTAGCATGTGCATGCACGGTGAGTTTGATAATTGCTTGGGGTGCGAATTCTCAGCCCGAGGGTCTGAATGACCCCCATTGGCTCTAATTAACCACAAGTACTGTATTAAGAGCTTGTGCACATTGTGCAGCACCATGGATGTGCATATATATATATATATATATATATATATACAGTATATATAAGTCACACAACAGGTGTTTATTAACATTCTGCTCTACTTATATTATTAAGGGTTATTTCAGGATTTATTTAGGAATGTTACGATATTCGTTTTTTTCAGAATTATATTTGGTGCAGCAATGACATTATAGCACATAGGTGCCAGTTTGGAGCATGAGTGTGAAGTGTGCTCTTTTAGAACTGGGATATTGGAAGTATAACCAATCATACCAGTGTTATCTTTCTCCTCCATCTGTAACATGGCACCACATGGACAATTATACCTATAGCAACTTGCTTTTGCAAGTGTTGAATCTTTGTGTACCTGGGTTCCCTTTTTCCACTGTCAACAGCACGTTTATGTCTCTGTGTAGCCCAAAGGCAATCTGTGGCTTTTTGAGGACTGTGGAACAGGAATTCCCAGCAATCCTTGCTGTGGAATGACATATAACAGTTTGCACTGCAAGCCTTTCATATAATCAGTGGCGCTGGAACGTTTTTAGGTTGGGGGGGGGGGGCAAGATATAATCTCATTTTGGCGCCCCCTAAATTGCTATATGCTACCCCCTGATAGTTAATGAAATATGTTTTCATCAATAGTAATAGAGTAACAGAAAAACACTATAGTTTTATTAGTAACAAAATAACATTTGTCCAGCACATGTCCCCACATCCCTCATATGTCCAGCACATGCCCCCACATCCCTCATATGTCCAGCACATGTCCCCACACCACTCATTTGTCCAGCACATGTCCCTATAACCCTCATATGTCCAGCACATGTCCCTATAACCCTCATATGTCCAGCACATGTCCCTATAAACCTCATATGTCCAGCACATGTCCCTATAACCCTCATATGTCCAGCACATGCCCTCACATCCCTCATATGCCCAGCACATGCCCCCACATCCCTCATATGTCCAGCACATGCCCCCACATCCCTCATATGTCCAGCACATGCCCCCACATCCCTCATATGTCCAGCACATGCCCCCACATCCCTCATATGCCCAGCACATGCCCCTACATCCCTCATATGTCCAGCACATGTCCCCACATCCCTAATATGTTCAGCACATGTCCCTATAACCCTCATTTGCCCAGAACATGTCCCCACACCACTCATATGCCCAGAACATCAATTGTTCACACACTCCCCATAACTAAATACATCCCCAATGTACATTAACTCAAATTGTGAGCAAGTTTAGAGATCTCCTCAACTTACTTTTTTTGTTTTGCTGCCTGGATCCCTCCCATACACAGCAGGGCAGACACGCTGGCCGCAGCAGGATGGGGTTGGAGCGCGCTGGGGACCTGGATGCTGGATGCCATGCCCATGCATGAAGCAGCAGGGGGCGGGCGGGCGCGGTGTCGGACACTGTAAGTGTCAATCAAACACCGCTGGGCAGGGCGGCCGGCAGGGAGGGGACTGAGTCTGACAGGGAGGACGGATGGAGAGACCCGGCGCAGCGGCGCCAGCGCGCATAGCACTGCAGGATATGTGAGTGTAGAAAAGACCTCACACATACATCAAGACACAGACGGGCCCACGGTACTTTAGCGCCTCAGTAATTTTGGGGGGGGGGCAAGCTCAGACTAGGGCACTCAAATTCCTGGGGGGGGGGGGGGGGTTTCTGGGTACTCAGAAACCCCCCCTGCGTTCGCTACTGAGAGTCTATATGTGCTAAATACGTGGATGTGATATTACTGATTCTGGTTTCTACTGCTTATCTTCCAGTCTGCCTGTCATAACATTGTGATGCCAGAGGATTCCCCTGACTGATGTGGAATCACCCAACTCTACTGCAGCATAAGCGCACAGCTCAGATTATAAACTGTGTGCACATATCAATGTCCACGGCATTCGGCTCCTGCTCTCACAGAGGGGACAGCAGGGGTCCAGTTTGGGTGGTGTGCTTATAGGCATGTGGCTACTCTCAACAATGCATCCTTATAAATAGCCATTCAGATTAACTGTAGCTTCCAATCAATTATCTCGGCACTTGTTCAATGTGAACATTTACTCACAAGTGGTGCAATTTCACAAGCAGGGGCAGCATGGATGGTGTAATGGTTAGCATTACTGCCTCAAAGCACTGAGGTCATGGGTACAATCCCCACCATGGCCATAACTGTGCGGAGTTTGTGTATTCTCCCCGTGCTTGCGTGGGTTTCCTCCGGGTACTCCCACAATCCAAAAATATACCGGTAGGTTAATTGGCTTCCAACAAAAAATAACCCTAGAATGTCTGCGTGTGCGTGTACATGTGGTAGGGAATATAGATTGTAAAGGTGTGTACACTCGGGGGCGATATTGGCTGAAATCGCTGGAAATATGGTCGCTGAGCGACCATATTGCCAGTGATTTGGAGTGCTGCTGGCGATAAATTGCCAGCTGCGCGCTCCCGTGTGCACTCCCTAATGGTCGCTGGTCGCAGGAGCTGCTCCCTCCTCCCTTCGCGTCCCTCCCTTCCTTCTCCGTGACAGCAGCAGACGCTGCTGCTGCTCCCTCCTCCGTTCGGGGCTCTGTCTCCCCCCCCCCCCCTCGCCGCGTGATAGCAGCAACCAGACACTGCTGCTCCCCCCGCCCCGTGACAGTAGCAGTGTCTCCTTTTCATCGCTGATGAAAAGGAGACACTGAGCAATATGATTGCTGGCAATATATTGCTAGCAATATATCGCTAGCAATCATATTGCACCGTGTGTACCCAGCATTAGATCCACTGGGGCAGGGACTGATGTGAATGTTGAAATATTCTCTTTAAACTGTTAATAAATAAATAATAAGGAAAGAAAAGATATGTGTTATTACAGCAATGTTGTTCACCTGCAGAGTGTTGATTTGGGAACATGCTGTATCTTTGTGTTTTGAATAACCAAGACCCAAAAGTAATCAAGCAGCAGCTAGTGAGCTGTAATGACGTGAATTGCAACAATTATGTCTTCAGACCCCTGTACTGACCACTTTCACAGTGGTTGGGGCTACTCATTGCCTGCAGCCAGACTTTGATTGGCTGTCAGCATGGTTTATGGCTGGAGCTACCGACCAATCAGGGTGCTAACAGCCATTCAGTGTATGAAAGCATGTGTAGAGGTGGTGCAGGACAGAAGGGGCATATTATAAGCTCTTTTGGTACTTGTGTATTATTACGGCGCCTGCGAAATCGGCCGCAAATTGGCCGCAAATCGCATGCAAAAATCGGATGCGTTTTAGCGGCCGATTTTCCGCGATTTTCTGCCGATTCGCACGCTATTCCATCCTTGCACACCCCCACTATCAAAGTTAGCCCAAAGGGTGGCAAGCGCAATTAGCCCGAGAGGGGATGTGGTACGCGTCCTCCCGACCTGTTCATACCCCCACTATCCACGTCAGCGTGGAATTGATTTTATAAAGCGTGGCGAGAGCAGTGAGCCACCGAGACCGAAGCATGGGGAGCGCAGTGAGCTCCGTGAGGGAACGCGGAAAATGATCCTGATGCGTGGCGAGCCACGGATTACTTGGCATGTATTCTGCGTCTGCTTGCCACACTTCGGGATCGTTTTCCACGTCCCCACGCGGAGCTCGCTGCGCTCCCCATGCTTCAGTCTCGGTGGCTCACTGCTCTCGCCACGCTTTATAAAATCAATTCCACGCCGACGTGGATAGTGGGGGTATAAACAGGTCAGGAGGACGCGTACCGCATCCCCTCACGGGGCTCGCTATGCTCGCCACGCTTTATACAATCAATTCCACGCCGACGTGGATAGTGGGGGTACAAACAGGTCGGGAGGATGCATACCGCGTCCACTTGCCACGCTTCGGGCTGACTTGGATAGTGGGGGTGTGCAAGGATGGAATACCATGCAAATCGTCAGGAAATCGCGGAAAATCGGCCGCAAATCGGCCGCTAAATCGCATCGGTGAATCAGATCGGTGATGCAATATCGTATGCGATTTAGATGAAATCGGGCGCCGTGATAATACACAAGTACCGTTCTTTTTTATTACTTTCTGTGAATGCTTTGCCCAGGGCTTACAATGCTGTTAAGATGGGATTGCACCAGTGCCCTGAATATGACAAGCTCAGCTGGGGACCAGAATGCACTTTCAGAGAACACTGGGGTTTTATATGGACTAGGGTGAACTTATGGCAGTGAACGCAGGCATAGGTGTAGGAGGGTGCATGGAATGGAAGAGGGCACAGGGACTTCACTAACATATGAGCTGGAGAACTCATTTCTTGTTATATCCCAATATCAATATTCCTGTTGTTCTGTTCAGAAAACACTATATAAACGTGATATCTGTAGCACAGCTGTACTAATGTTACATCACCCACTGACAGACAAGATTCAATATACATTGTGAAATGTTTTCTTTTTAAGTAAAACAGGTAACAACATCCATAGTGTTATTATGTATTAAATGTATTGTGCCCTAAAGAGGATACATTGATCATATTGCTGATGTCTGACTGTGATAGGCTGCTGTGCAGATGGGAGATATTGTATGGTAAGTTTCTGTTCAAATGGTGGGAGGACAAACTGCTGTACAGGGGGAAGGGGATTATGAGACAAGCTGCTGTGCACGGAGCAGTCTGTGTGTGATAGGCAGCTGTGCAGGTGGACAGTGTGATAGGATGCTGTGCAGGGGGACAGTGTGACAGGCTGCTGTGCAGATGGGAGATATTGGGGGTTATTTTGGTTCACTCCTTCTGGCAAATTCCTTCTTAGATGGACACAACCATGTACACTGCAGGTGGGGTAGATGTTACTTGTGCAGAGAGAATTAGAATTGGGTGGGCTTTTACTTCAAAGGGCGGGATGTATTAATATACATCGCCGCCCTTCGCCTGACAGCCGCCGCGATGCTGCCGCATATGTACTAACAGATGCGTCTAGCATCGGGTTGCGGTGACGGAGACCCCCGCGATACCTGTGATGTGGTCTGCGGGGGTCTCCATCACATCCCGGCGGCTGGCAGTGTCCCCCTGCGTCTCCTCCTCTCCCCTGCAGCCGGATGTCCTCCCTGCTGTGACACCTGCTGGGGGAGGAGGAGATCAAAGGAGGACGGGAGGGGGGCACGCGCGGGCGGCGATAGAAGCCCATAGGCTTCTATAGGGTATCGCCACCCAGAGGGTGGCGATACCCTGCCAGGTGAAGACCGGGTGGACGGGTATTGGTACATAGAAAAATGCGGTAAAACCCCCGTTTTACCGCATTTTCCCTTTAGTACATCCCGCCCAAAGTGAAATCTATATTGCAGTGTAAAAATAAAGCAGTCAGTATTTTTCCTACACAGAAACAAAATAACTCACTCAAATCTAATTCTCTCTGCACATTTTACTTCTGCCCCCCTGCAGTGCACATGGTTTTGTCCATCTAAGAAGGAATTTGCCAGAAGGAGTGAACTAAAATAACCCCCATTGTATGGTAAGTTTCTGTTCAAATGGTGGGGGGACAAACTGCTGTACAGGGGGAAGGGGATTATTAGACAAACTGCTGATTGACCATAGCATTGACAACCTCCGACCTGTCATTCCGCCGACCGGATACCACTGTACAAGGAGGGGGGGACGGGGGGGACTGTGTGACAAGCTGCTGTACAGGGAGGGGGGGACTGTGTGACAAGCTGTTGTACAGGGAGGGGGGGACTGTGTGACAAGCTGCTGTACAGGGAGGGGGGGACTGTGTGACAAGCTGCTGTACAGAGAGGGGGGGACTGTGTGACAAGCTGCTGTACAGGGAGGGGGGACTGTGTGACAAGCTGCTGTACAGGGAAGGGTGTGTGTGTGTGTGTGTGTGTGTGTGTGTGTGTGTGTGTGTGTGTGTGTGTGACTACAATAGGCACACAGTGTTCTCCTATTCACTGATCAGGATTCATTCAGCTAGGGAAAGAAGTTGGCTGGCTGTTGAAAAATGTGTGTTAGGTGTGAGGTGCCTGTTAGGTGTAATGGGCAGTTAAACAGATGAATTGGACATTTGGCTATGTACAGTAAATAAAAGTTGGTCTAGTGTACGGCCAGCTTTACATATATAGCTATGCAAAGTATTATTTATTAATACAGGTTGAGTATCCCGTATCCGAATATCCGTTATCCGAATTATTCCGAAAACCATACATTCCAGAAAGTGAAAAAAAAAAAGTTTTTTTGCTAAAAACTCACTGGGGACATCTGTAACAGCATCACTGGGGACATGATATGTAACTGGCACTATATATGTACAAGAAAATGATTGCTTGGCCTTCAAATTCAATATCTGAGATAGTACACCAATTTTGTTTCATGTTTTGAAACCTTGTTTTTTGAACAAATAAAATATATTTGTGTGTATTTTATGTGGTAATAAAATATATTTGTGCGTATTTTATGTGTTTATACAGCATAAATGCAAGATACTTCAAAATACATCATTTAAATATTAAAATATTCCGAAATACGGAATAATCCGCTATCCAAAATTCTCCTGGTCCCGAGCATTTTGGATACGGGATACTCAACCTGTAGCCACTTTATACAAAGCAACTGGTACTTTTATTTCAGCAGTAGACACTCACTCACAGCTCTCCTTTACTCCAACACTCAGTGACCATCTTCGTCTGCATACTCCTCTCCATCATTGGCCTCAAGCCTCTAGTTGTATGTTGATTGAGTCCTCACTACTTATATCCAAGCTGTAATGTGTATTGATCTGTGGCGCTCTTTATTTGTACTGTATTTTTGTTATTTATTCAATGTTATGCCAAGTTTTGTTTCCCTGTATTGTTCCTTTGTACGGCGCTGCGAAACACTTGTGGCGCCTTATAAATAAAATTATAATAATAATAATAATAGATGAAATATCTGGCAGAACCAGAAGCTCATTTGCTGTACATATAGGGCCTGATTCAATACTGCTTGCTGGGCAGCGGTCGTTTGCTGCTTAGTGAGAGGGTTAATGCTGCCCAGCCAAACGAATGAACATGTGAGGGGATGTACATGAACACATCCTCTCACATGTGGCCATAGAGGAGAGAAATCATTCATTGGTCGCTGATCATCAAATGATTTCATTCCGCTTCGGAAATGAAAGTCAGTCTAAATTGACTTTTATTTATTTCCTTCTGAGTCCACCAAAGAGGGGGTGGGCTCTGATGCCATGTGACCTCAACCGCCCACCCCCCAGCAGGCATTGGCCTGTCTACATTCTCAGGGGACGCCCATAAAATGCTGGCCGTTCCCCTGCTCCAGCCCTGTTGAATTTTATGTTGCTATTGTTCACGTCTCAGAAATAGAGGTTTTGTATTTCATATATTAATAGCGGCACACATGTCAAACTGGTTTTTGGTATTTTGTGTATTCACGCTTCCATAGAGAAAAATATTGATTTTATAAATAAAAAATATACTGAGATTGTTAAGTGTGGAGATCTGACACAATGTCCAGCTACACACATACTGTACAAGATCACTACTGTTATTGCAGTATGAGAATGAGCAAAGCCTTAGTGATATTAACCCTTTGAGTGCCATTATCTCTGTGAAATATGTGCAAAATATTCGCTAAAAATAACAGCGTTGCTCACATTTGTTATATAAATTAAAATAAAAAAGATTGTGTAAAAAAAAAATTACGGGTGAAATTTGATGAGAGAATCAGAAAGCGAGAGGTTTGGTAAGAAATCTCCAGTTTTTTTAAAGCGGCAATCATTTACACTGCAAAACCAGTTTGATTTTGCAGTATAAATGATTGTCGCTTTAAAAAAACTGGAGATGTCTTACCAAATCTCTCACTTTCTGAATCTCTCATCCTATTAAATTTCACCCTAAATTTCCTATATAAGTTTAACATTACAGGCAGGGCCAGACTGGTCATCTGGCACTTCTGGCAAATGGGCCGAATTTGTGCAGAAAGTTCTGAGAACTTCAGAACTTTCTGCATTATTGCTGAGCCTGCTACCACTCCACCCCCCCACGTCATTTACATATTGACGCCATGATGCTGCAGCGTCATGACGTCATGATGTGGCCATTCCTGAGCCCGCTGCGGTGCCTCACATCCCCCGGTGTAGCCGGTGCAGATACGGGATGTCCCGGCTGCAGACCCGCGTCGTGCTCCGTTCAGATTATTAAAGATGGCGGCAGTGGCGTTACTATAGCTCCACAGCCCCCGCGATTGCAGGGAGGCGCTTAACAATTGAGGGCGCCAGGGGGGCTGCGGGGCTATTGATACCCGCTGCCGTCTGCCCGGGACCTGCTCTCCCAGCTCTATTTTGGCAGCGCCCTCCCCTTAGCGCTCGGCATAATGCCGCCGCTGGTACCTGCCGCATCAGTGCATCAGTCCCGACTCTCCCGGCTCCTGCTAATTAAAAGTGACATTCAGAAAATGGCTGCCCCCATACTGCAGACAGTTTTTGAGGAAGCTAGAGGAGGCAGCAGCCTCCTCTAGCTTCCTTAAAAACGGTCTGCTGCACGGGTGCAACCATTTTCTTAGTTTCACTTTTCATTAGCAGTAGCCAGGAGAGCAGGGAGAGCTGGGACCGCAGACTGATGCACTGATGCGGCAGGTACCGGTGGCGGCATTATGCCGAGCGGTAAGGGGGGGAGGAGGGCGCTGGCAAAATTAGCGGCAGGGGGGAGCATATTTAATATTTACGTCACTGGATGGTGGAGCGGAAAGTTTGGGGGCCTGACCTCGGGCGGTGGGCAGACGGGAGGGTGCGGTGAGGTAGAATGATGTCCGGACTGGCACACACTCACTGGCGTGTTGGTACGGAGGAGGTATGTACTATATGAGAGAGGGCCCTGTGTCAGTCCGGCTGCTGTTTTCTTTGCTCTGGCCTGTGGGCGGCCATACGAGGAATGTACTGAAAGCGTGTTTGCATGTTTGTATTATTTTCTTAGTACTGTGCTTATGTTATGTACTCCCCTGGCTGATCTGGAGGTTCCCTGCTGCCCATACAGCACCTGTGTAGCGTTCCTATGTCTGCCAGTGTATCCCAACAACTAATGCCCACAAGAAATGTGTAATGGGCATAATGGTGTGTTCCATAATGTGTAATGGGCATAATGGTGTGTTCCATAATGTATAATGGGCATTATGGTGTATGCCATAATGTTGTAATGCTTTGCCGCACAAGGGACCCCCCTGCTGCAGGTGGGCCTGTGTGCTCAAAATTCTAGGGCCGATTTCTAGTCCCAGTCCGGCCCTGATTACAGGTCATTATGATGAATAAAAATGTTTGCTTGGCAATTTTCACACCTATTTTGACAATTCACTTGACATTTAAAGGGTTAAACCTTTTACATTAGTACAGATGGAGCGCCTCTGATCCTTGGCCGGGGATCACCAGCATGTGTCCGTTGGCGATCACCGGTACAGAGGCGCTCCATCTGACTGGGACGTGCGTGTGTCTCACACGCATGCGCGTCCCAGGACAGCGCTGCTACGGGTCCCTGCCCGTCTCAACTTCAGGGAGACGGGCAGGGATAGGGGGGACAGCGGGATGGCGAGGGGCACCGGGGGAGGCGGCGGGTGGCGGAGAAAGCTCTGTAGCCACAGAGCGTCTCGTGCGCACCCCTGCCGAAAGCCGGCCGCTGGGGGGCTCCATCTGTATGTGAGGCTTCAAAGTGACCTCTCTGCTAATTGTTTCTTCCCCATCAGGTACCTTTAATTCTGCCTTCATAGAGAATGCAGTTCAGCTCTCTGGTTTTTCATCTGATGATATCAGATTATATAATGACCTGCAGCAAGGATACACCAAGTCACATTTTGTTTTGCCAGTGTAGCTACAGATGCTGCTGAATAAGTGTTTCTAATAAAAGTGAGGCACTGCAGATCTTTGTTAAACCTTTATGGATACTGCACTGCCCACATTCCAAGGACAACCATGCATTCGCCGATACGACAAAGAGACAGGCCTAGGGACAATGAAGGGAGTGGCTGAATAGAAAGAAATGTGTATTTTAGTGCAGCTTCTGAAAGCCTTTTTAAAGCTTTAGAATAAAATATATTTGAATGCTTATGTTATACTATTTTGGGCCTTATTACAAAGAACCTTCAGTAATCCTGTTTTTTAATGTCGGTTCAAAAAGTTTTCTGCCTTTGTTTAGTAGCTTTGTGTAAGAATCAAAGCGTAATATAATGGTCACTATTACTGTGTAATGTGGTGGGAATGGAAAAGTCACAAGAAGATAGGTAAACAGGTAGGTTGACAAATCTGACTGTACAGAAAACAAGATAAACCTATCACCCCTAATAATAAAGTGTGTGTGGGGGTAATGAGAGACAAAAAACTAAAATCAAAATATTCTTACAAACCAATAATGATGTTGTTGGCTATAATATTTGTTAAATAAATTGCATTTATTAACCATAACATATCTGTGTGTGGAAGGTTGCTGGCATATATATTCTGAACTCCAGAATCCCCACAACCGGTTATACATATGTATCTCTTAAATGGTCATAGGTGTTTAAGGAGATTAGAGTTGGTATTAGAATCTTGCACAGTGCACCGTTAAGGGGGCGTGTCCTACACCACCCAAAAGGCGTGTCTAGCTCCATATATGGACCAGAGTCAGATTAAGTCGGGGGCCCAGGGTGTTAGTTCCTCCTGCCTTAAGGGGCCCTTTGGCTGGAGTGATACTTGTTTTTTTCTAACTCAGCATATTATGGGGGAATTTACTAAGGTGTATATTCTACTTTACATGTGATGTTGCTATGGGCAACCAATCAGAATCTACTTCTGATTTAATTAGCACTCTTTAGAGGATATTAGACAGGACCTGATTGGTTGCCCATAGCTACATCACATGTGAAGTAGAATACACATCTTAGTAAATTTCACTATATATGTGATATTAAATGTGATGCCTATGCAATAACGTCCAAATTTATTGAAATGTAACCATACTTAGCTAGTTTTTAGAAAGTTTTTCACGGACATTGTAAAGGAGGCACCTGAATTGGGGGGCGGCCGCAACTCCCCCCCCCCCCGAGCGACTAGGCGGCCACCGCTGCATCACCTGATTCCCCTCCCTACCCCTGGTATTACTTAGTGGCGGTGGCCGGATCATCTGACACCGCCCCCCGGGAAATGACGCGGCGGCCTGTCGCCGCATCACTTGACACCCCCTGCCAAACAAGCCCCCGCACCTGCCCCAGAACACTGTGCAATCACCGCCAAACCCCCTCCCCCCTCTGTACAGTGGCTGTGGGGTGGGTGAGCACCGGAGCTTCCTCTCGCCTGGGGCGCTCCGGTGCCTTGCACCGGCACTGCATGTAGCCATAGGGCTGTTTCACACGATCCCGCTGACACCGGGCATTGTAAACTCCTTTGTCATGGCCGTGCAGGGTTTTGCTGCTCGGCATCAGCCGGAGCGTGTGAAACCACCCATAGGGATTATTGTGCCTTATAATAACCAATGCAGGGAAATGGTATTGTCTTGATGATTCTATTTAAATGTATATTTCTTGTGTTTCTTTATTTTTTGTCTCCCCCCCAAAAATGTAACCACTGTGTATTGTGGGTTTGGTGAAATCAGGGAGGTTGCTAAAGCTTTCAGGGAGAAAGGGAGATTGCTGCTATTCAGGGAGTCTCCTGGGGTCCAACAAGTTCAGTCCCAGGTAATTACTAACCACCTTCCTCCCTCTCTGCACCCCTGCTGAAATGGGCTAGACATAAGAATGTCTGCAGCTTCATCTAAATGTGAGCATGATGATGCAAATGTATGCACTGAACTGTGGGCGTGGTTGCTAAGAATATGGGCAGGATTTATTTTGTTCTGTTCTTTTTTGTAAAAATGTTGAAAAGGCACATACATCCTAATTGTCCTGATTTCAGGGTTGGAACGTATGGAGCTATTTCCCATTCGCTGCTGCTCTACAAAACAATACTTAACAAATGTTGTGTGCAACTGACACGGCTGTGTGCAGCAATGAACAGGTGTTTGGAGGGGAATGTCAGGCAATTGTGTACTTGATGTAGACATACAAATGCCCATTGTCCAATTCTTGAATCATACCTTTTGGTAGGTGTACATGTACAAGTACTGGACTGAAAGTGACAAACTGTGCGAAATAAGGGAGGGGACAGCATGTCTACTCTGCTCTAATGTGTATCTGTTGCCAAAATAAAATGGAGACAAGAATTTTGTGGACTGATATAATACCTATAAAGGCTCTAAATCCATTCACTGTGAATAAATGACAATATTGCATAATGATATATCTTGCAGTCAATCGGATCCCCTGCACCTTCCAGGAGAGTAAGTATGACTTAATTTTTTTTTTTTTTAATTCTTAATGTCAGCATACTCTAGGGTTGCCTACTTTTAAAGCAGCACTTTGGGGGGCGGGGCCTGTTGTAGATGTCTTCAAGCCCCGCCCCCTGTACTTCAAATCCCACAATTCGTGGGTCTATGAGGACCTGCCTGTATAGACAAAAAAGGCTTTTTACCAGTTTTCTGGGTCTCCATCTATTCATTGAAAGTATAGGAAAGGGGCAGTGACCACCCCCCTTTGCTTGTAGCTACGCTCCTTTTCTCAAATGTGTACTGGATTCTGCCCTCCAGATGTTGGAGGATATGCCCTTCTAATCGATATCTTTTAAATTGTAATATAAAGGGTGATTCAGGTTGGCCCACAAAGCACATTTGGTTTGCTAATGGACAAAACCATGTGCATTGCAGATGGGGCTTATGTGATATGTGTATATGAGAGAATTAGATTTGGGTGAGTTATTTTGTTTCTGTGCAGGGTAAATACTGGCTGCTTTATTTTTACACTGCAATATAGATATCAGTTTGAAGTACACACTCCACCCAAATCTAACTCTCTCTGCACATGTTACATCAGCCCCACCTGCAGTGCACATGGTTTTGTCCATTAGCAAAAAAAATGTGCTTTGTGAGCCTAAATTACCCCCTTAGTGTGTATGGCGCTAAAAGAAGACAAAGAAAAACACAGACCTACTCTGAGCTTACAATTTACTGCAGTGGTTCCCAACCCTGGTCCTCAAGTACCCCCAACAGTGCACATTTTCCAGGTCTCCACACAGAATCACAAGTGATATAATTAGCTCCACCTGTGGATCTTTTAAAATGTGTCTGAATAATGAGTGCACCTGCTGGGTGACCTGGAAAGCGTGCACTGTTGGGGGTACTTGAGGACCAGAGTTGGGAACCACTGATCTACAGGATTCTATGATCTCTTTTTGCCACTAAACCTGATTCCAAGCTATTATACTGTAAAACGATTATCACACATAAATGAGATTGACAGGAAATCTCTGATAGGTGATATAGGGACATCCTAGAAATTACAGTCACGTTAAATTTCACACATCACCACTTTGATTCAGTTTATTGATCACGGAACCGCTTTTCACCATTTATATTTTGCAAAAATTCTGCTGTTGAAAAATTAAGTCTCAAGAATATTTTGAGGGGATTACAGGAGAAAACGAGGAACTTGAGCAAATGTTGAGAAAACATACAAACTCCACACCGATATGGCCTTGATGGGAATCAGACCAAGGAGCTCGTAGCTATGAGTTATCAACCTTTATATATCCTTGGGATGCCTACATTTTGCTAGATTTCCTGAAAATACCTGTTTTCCCCAAAAATGACTTTGACGCTAGTTGATACACTTATATTGATATACAGTATATGTGTGAAGCAAGTGACCGGCACGCAATATTCACTGTTAATCAACTTGCTAAGGTGCCCACCTTCCACGTAGGAAAATATAACAAAGCTGCTGAGTGCCAGCCAGCAGCTTTGTTGTGTATATATATATATATATATATATATATATATATATATATCTGCAGAAAAATGTAGAAGGAAGCGCTTCTTAGTGTATTAACGTTTTATTAAAAGGCAATCTGCCACTTTGTAAAAAGGTAAAATAATTACAAATGCTCGTACCACACAGTACATCAGTGTGGGCTTAAATACCACATGATATAAATGATTTCCATACGACACAAGTCACCGTCATGAAGTGGAGCTGGGGAACTTCAGCTGGTCTCAACACGCTGGATCTGTAGCTGGCTGCCACGATTTCTTCCAGTTCACAGCGGCTCTCCCTGGAAGAAATCGTGGCAGCCAGCTACAGATCCAGCGTGTTGAGACCAGCTGAAGTTCCCCAGCTCCACTTCATGACGGTGACTTGTGTCGTATGGAAATCATTTATATCATGTGGTATTTAAGCCCACACTGATGTACTGTGTGGTACGAGCATTTGTAATTCTTTTACCTTTTTACAAAGTGGCAGATTGCCTTTTAATAAAACGTTAATACACTAAGAAGCGCTTCCTTCTACATTTTTCTGCAGATTGTTTTAATCCCTACGGATCCAGGGATTCCCCCACTAGTTGGAAAGCTGCGGTCCTAAAGTTTTAAGGATCTAGTGTGTCCCACGAAGCAGAAACCTGAAAAAGGACTGTGACTGTATCATCACCCTAACACTCAGGTGTAGTGGTCTAAGAAAAAACATTTCTAAGCTAAAAAAAACTAGCGCATCTCCAGCTGTATCGATATATATATATATATATATATATATATATATATATATATATATATATATATATATAAAACCCTTTGAGTGCCAAGTAAATTTGTCAAAATGGGTGTCAAAATTGCAAAGCAAAATTTTTTCTTCATCATAATGGTTTTAACCATAACTAGTTCTGCAGTGTAAATAATTGCCGCTTTAAAAAAAAAAAAGCTGGAGATTTCTTACCAAATCTCTCACTTTCTGATTCTCTCACCCAATTACATTTCACCCATACTCTTTTGTTTTGCACAACATTTTTAATTTGAATTTATATAACAAATGTGAGTGAAGCTGGCAGATTTTAGCAGATATTGTGTGCATCTCTCAAAGAGATGTTGGCAAGGGTTAAACAGATGCATCCTATTAAGAAATATAGGTATATTGATTCATTTTTCAACATGCAAATCCAGTAAGATATCTGATAATCATCAGCCAGGGATAAAATGGGTATCAGCAGAGATGAACTATTGAACTTGCACTGTATTTTTTCAACAACTGCTACTTTGTTATAGGAAGCCACAGAGGGCAGTTAGAACTGGAATCGGGACAAAGGAATTAAGATTAGACAGAAAAGAGCCAGGGTGTACTTTTTTTCTGCCTAATGACCAGGTATAGGGAAAAGTATAGTATAACAACATTTGTAGAAAAGTTGATTCTCGGAGCAACTGGAAAGTTGAGATTTTCATTTTAAAATATTTTCAGAAAAAAGAATAGTCGGAGAAGCTGAAATGTTGTTTTTTCATATAAAAACCAGCAGGATTTAGCTTGACCGCAGTCTCTTTAAGTAAAGTTGGCTCTAGTATGTGTTGAGTACTAGAACATGGTATTTAGTCAACCCCTTATTGAGTGGAAATCCTGAATGTAAGATTTAATTTCCTGAACATTCGATAGTGTGAATGTGAGGATCAAAGTAATCAAACCCATGAATCCTGTAAGTGGTGTATATTTAATCCAAAATGTCTTTGTCGTTATGAGATTGTTCATCGGCCAAAGGGCACTTTAACTTTTACATAGAACTATATTTAAAGTGCTAAAATATAAGACAGAATATGTTCTTAAATATCCATTCTAAGCATTAATGAATTACAATGCATATGGAACAGGCATCCCATCAGGCATTACAGGGTTGTTGTAATCCTACCAGGGGCACTGAGAAGTGGACTACGTACTCAGGCAAGGTTGGAAGGGATTGGTGGGGGCCGGGGTCAGTTATTGCCTGCTACCGGTACACTTCTTTCTGCCCCAGGAGTCTTCTCACTTTCACTGCCCAGTGTGCCGCCGCACTCCTATACAGATATGGCTGCAGAGGTAGTGGCCAGAGAGAAGTGTTATAGGTGGGGCACTCCCTGATTAGGATATGGAGCTCTTGATGGTTCTAAATCTAACAATGTTAGTAGACTTTACCTCCTTTTTCTGTATTATTGCATGAAAGTTATTACAGAAGGGTATATTTACTAACAATATTGTAGAAAATCTACTAAAAACATTTGTTCTGGTAAAAAAAAATAAGCATTCACAGCATTTATGAGGGGGAGCGGGAGTACTTGCTATCTGTTCCGGTTCTACCGTTGTCCTCATGGGTTTCTGTGTGGGCAGCATAAAATGCATTGTAAGGCTAACACCATCTATTGGCTCTGTTAACTTGCACATTCAATACTCGATGAGTGTGCATGCGTAGTAAGAATGCCACGTCTGAATCCAGTACAGGCTGTCACTTTACTATTTCGAGAGTTAGTGGGGTATTCAATCCCCTGCCGCTATTTCCAATGGGGGAAATAGTGGCGGCCGTCTATTCAATGTTGTCTTTCCCGACAGCATTGTACAGGCATCTCGGCAAAACAAGCGACTTTAAAAGCAGTCGGGCTCGTTTTGCGGAGAACGGCCGTGGACTGTTGAGCTCACGGCTGGATCTCGATGATCCACAGCTGTTTCTCATGGCCACACCCCCTTCCCAGCACTCAACAGGCAGGACATTGTTTCTCGCCTGTCGAGAACAGGACCAGGGCCCAAAGTCGTGACCCGGGATTGAATAATCCCCTAGACTCCCAAAAGGGATGCATGAGGATCTATTTTGAAACAGTCGCTGCTTTGCTTGCAACTCTGAATCAGGATCAGATAATCTATTAGTTTTCTGTGACATCACTTCCCATTACATTTCTAATCTGCAGTGTACAAACAGCTCTGTTGTATTGCAAACCAATTAAAAAAACTTGTGGGTTGCAGCTCCTAATTGATTCAAGATAAAGAAGCACCACCTTCTTGGGACATAATTACTTCAGAAATATGTAACTCCCTGAGCTAGAACTGTGCCGGAAAAATGGGCTTTTTCACACCACCTTTTCTAGCAGTTTAAATGTGATAAATAGCTTTGGAACAACATTTTGTAATGCTATGATAAGTACAGCAGTGATTGGGTCTGAATGATAAATATACCCCAAAGACTTTTTTATGCTGCATCAATTGTAAACTTTCTGCAAACTAGTTAAGGTCTTTGCAAATTCCGAAGTGCAACATCTGGTATTTCATATTTTCAATAAATAACATTTGGCTACAACTGCATGAGATGAGAGCAGAACAAATTCATTTGGTCTGTTTCCACAGTTTATCCATTTTACATTATACCTATAACTTGCTGAAATAACTGTCACTCACTTATGGAATGCAATTCTGTCTTCAGCCATTTTTCACATTGTGGATCTAATTGTTTAACGGTGCTCAGGAGAAGGATTGCCCTAAAAGGAGGCACAAGATAAGGGGGAAAGATTTTTGAACCAGTAAAGTAAAGGAATGTTTACTCTGAATACTGCTGTAAAATGTTTCAGTGCCTCATGCAGAGCTTGAGAAACTCCCAGGGAGAAATAGAAAGAAAATAAAGAGTGAAACATTAATCTCTTGCTGCAGGGCGTTCAGTGTGAAAGTTTAGCATCTATGTAAACTGAAATCAGAGTCAGTAAAATCTGACTGGAGGTAGCCTGAGAGATCATTGTTCTGTCAGTCCCACTGCTGAACTTGGAAATCTCCTGAGTTTCTTTTTTCTTATTTGAATATAGATGGAAATTAAAGGAATTATCGACTGTAATCTGCTGACAATTTTTTCTCTTGATAATTAAAAGTGTAAAGTTGGGTACACACTGAGCGATGTGGATCGGCATATCGCCTACAACGCTCAGTGTGTACGCCCAATATGTGCAGTACCGTAGTTGCATAAAATGACGTCAGGTTTAACATGCTGCTAATGATCGTTCGGTCCTACATTAACATCACACCAGTGGCAATGCCAGCTGATGGGGATTTCTTGTGATGTGAAGCGTGTTCCCAGCTTTAGATCTGTAGGGTTTATTTTTGCAAATATGACTCATTATTAAGATTTAACTGTTGGTTGGATACACACATTATTATCTGACTGGACTCTAATATTGATACATTTTTGCATTTAAATGTAAAATTTGATAGTTGCAACATACCTCCCAACTTTAGACAATCCGGAGGAGGGACACTCCACGCCCAAAAGTTTGGGGGTGTTGCCTAGCGGAAAGGGGGCATGGTCTATAATCACGCCCCTTATTTAACAGCTGTGGGGGCATGGCTAGTGGCTTCACCATGCCCCCAGACACTCAGGCTGCAGAAAAAGAGGCTGTGCACATGTGCACAGAGTCTATTCCCGAGTGACAGGGGACTCCCAACTGCCCCCCGCCTCTTCATTTACCCGAAGAAGAGTGTAAGATACCACCCCTTTCTCACACAAAGTAAAAACCAAGTGTGGAAGAAGTTATTCCTAGGATTTCATTGGCTCCTCTGTCAGATCTACCTCCTCTACACCATAATGTGTTTTATCTAAATGATCATCCTTCATATACACTTTCATGTCAATACTAATATAGGCATATTATATGCAACTTTTTCAATTCAACCTTTTAATCCTACAGTGAGTACAACCCTCAGTAACAACAGCCCAGTCATGTGAGTACTTCAACAATGTTTAAACAATGTTAATCAAAGTAATATGTTCTTCAAATAGGTGTCTACCATCTGTGAGCATGGTGCTGCTCTTTCAAATATATTAGTGAAGGATATGTACTTTGAATTGTTGGCAGTTGCATACAGTAAAAGTATATATGAGCACATGGACAGGGACATTTCTGGTGGGCCTAAGGCATTATTTTTACCTTCATAGGTCAGGTTCCAGACCGTGTACTGTATAAGTACATTGTTACTATATTAGAGAGTCAGTTACTTTTTGAAACAGAACCATGAAGAACTGGTGGTTGGCCACACCCCTTAAATGAGCCCCTACCTCTGCATACCCCCGATGGGCCCTTCAGGACCCAGGCCAAGGTTGTACATGAGTTATGAGTGAGGCTTTATATGAAACTGATCTTATTTTAAAGAACACAACATAAACTTAGGTGGTGTCATTGTTTATTGTAGTGTATCATTGTATATAATTTAAGGACATTTCAGATTTTAGTTTTCACATTTTGAATAAATATTATTTAATAGTGTAAAACAAAATGAATATTTCTTAATTTATGTTCATTCATTTATAAAGTGTACTGGAAAACTCCACCTTTGTAGCTCTTACTAAGCGTTAAAACATTTAATAAAAATGTATTTCCTTTGGTCTGTTACATTCCTCATGGACAAATTACTATACACACCCTTCCTTCATCGCTTAGGTGATTTATGAGAATCTAGGTGTAACATTCCCTCACAGGCTATATTTTTAGGGAAGATGTAAAAATGCATCTACATCAGCTATTATGTTCAAGCCACGTTTTCTATGCATTATCATTGTGACAAGAGAAGGGTTACAGTTTCATTCTGTTACAGTTTCTTTCAATAAAGGTTAAGCCATCCTGGAACCCGTGACTTATCAGTAGCCGGGGCATGCACCCTGAGATTTGTGTTACCACTATGCAGCTGTCTTATTGTATGATGGTGCCATTCTTCTGTGAAACATCTAAGAGTGGCTCCATCCATGTTTATGCAGTGCTTTTATGTAGCTTTGTACCCTTTCACCAGAGTATGGACCTGCAGATCTGGTAGACTGAGCTAAAACCACAGTGGGAAACTGGTGGTGTCTGGTGGCTACAATACAGAGGTCCATCATAATGGGATTTATGAAAATGGGGCCCAATTTAGTATATTGCGGGCGGTGGCTTCATGGAATATTGATTTGACTGTCACTTTGCTCATTGTAATTGGATGGCTAAATTCATAATCGATGGAGGATATGTCTTATGCATAGCCTCTCAGATAACTCTAGATCAGACAGTGGGGTCCATTTACTACAAGATGGCATATGCAATGCGATCTGGGCGGGATTTATCGATTTATTCTAATCCTTTGATGGCATTTTGGAGATTTCCGCCATGATGGTGGATATTTTATCTGAAAAGAATTGTGCAAACTTATTACATCTGGCCTGGGAGAGTGTTTCATCTAGCTTCAGGCATGCAAAGCATTTCCACTATGCAGAAGTTGAGCAGGCCTATTGTTTAATGCCATGATCTTGTTTGATAGGAACTCTTTTTTATCTCGTCCTCCAAAGGTTAGTATTCCTCCATTGTCTTTACATTCTATGCCCCTTTCTTGAGTTCATTGATTTTGTTGTCAAATCAGGGAGCTTGATGCTGTGGTTTGAGACGTTGTATACGCACTGGGGCTATAATATCAATTGCAGCTGTCATATACCCAGTATAGAAAAAGACTAGGGAACAGGGATCGTCACAAGCTCCAAGTATTGCAGAGATCCAGATTTGCTGCAAGAGAGTGGTGGCCTGACCACAAGACTGGGCTTATTTTAAAGTCAGTGACTTGTACTCCAAACTGAAAGACAAGATCTAGAGTTTGACCATTTTTATGTGTTTCAGAAGAAATATTTTTTGTGATGCCCAGACCATTCATTGCGCACAGGTCTTGGCCAAGGCATGAGAGCTCTTCACCAACCAATGCATTGGGGATGAGCCACCTTTGATACTCTAGAACTGGGGTAGCCAACCCTAGTCCTTGAGAGCTACCAACAGTGCGTGTTTTGCAGGTCTCCTCACAGAATCACAAGTGAGCTAATTAGCTCCATCTGTGTATCTTTTAAAATGTGTCAGTGATTAATGAGTGCAGCTGTGCAGCAGCTAGGTTGTCTGGAAAATGTGAACTGTTGGTAGCTCTCGAGGGCTAGGGTTGGCTACCACTGCTTTAGAACCAGCTTAGCAACAGTGTCTACAAGTACTTGTAGAAATATATGTCCATTTCCGGGAGGGGGGTTGATAAATGAAGAGTACTGAAGCCTAATCATTATGCACCTCCAAGTTGTATTAACATCCCCACGTATATTCAATTCTTAGTTTTACCCACCTACTTTAAAATGACAAATCTCTTGGCTGAATTAACCAATTAATGCTCAAGCTCTATATAATACTAATTATTGCAGCCCAGTTAATTACAGTAAGGATATTATAGGAAAATGGGTCATGGTGGAAGGTGTGGTAAGCCTGGATATATCATTCCAGACTGAAGCTGTGTAGCAATAACTGTCTGCTATCCTTTATCAGCAAAACAGGTGTAAATAGTACAGATAGTGCTCCAAATAAAAGACAGTAAATCACTCACGGCTGATCTTTGCCCTAGGACTGTTTATTCTGTCATCTGTCAAAATTCTGTCTGTATCCTAAGAAGGACTCAGGAAACTCAGGTCACCTGTTGATATTTATTGTTAAGTATTTAATTTATATATATAAATTGTCACCTGCACCTTGACAAAGGGGCTAGTCCCCGAAAAATCAGAATAAAAAGCAGACGGAGCATCTACTTAGCATTATAGTAGAGATGACATCACTTAAGTAGTCAGACCGCAATCCCTCCCCCAAACAGTCATGGCACCCGACAGGCTGTTTTAGTGTTGCTAGTCGCACCTTAATCATGGGCAATGACTGAATCCACATGTATGTTTAGATCTACTCACTGAGAACAATCAAAAAATGACCGGTTAACCAATCAGGGAAGTGATTACCCTCGCGTCAGCGCTATGACGCGTCTGATGCTCCGGCGGTCACGTGACCCGCTCCTGCCGGTCCGTCCGCTGATAGGCTGGATGAGCTACACGCAAGTGGGCACATTCTTCCCTTAGCCAAGATGGCCGATTTCGGGCTTCCGGATTCAAATACGTATGACTACGGGATGGATTCTGACGTGACGCCCGCATGATTTGGGTCACGTGATCGCCGTGGTCAACAGATAATACCAGACCCATGATGTTGTTTATGGTCGCCATAGCAACCCTTCTCCCAGACTTCATCCTCCTCTTTATCTATATAAATAATCAAATATAGAAAATACATATTAAAAATACATATTAAAAGCCGTATATCTATGTTGTTAAAAAAGACTATAAAAAAGGGTTAAAAAATGTGAAAGATAATAGCTCCCTTTCTTTCCCGAATCAAAGTGACATGTGCAAGACAGGTGGGGAAAAAAGAAAAAGAGAAAAAAATATTTTATTTACAAAAACCATTTTAACTCAAAATCGGAATTCAAACCACCAGGTATTAAAGTGCCATATTCATAAATTAATTCCATTTCTTTTTTTGCTAGTAGTGATGTGGTATCCTTATGTCGCATACTGTTCTTAACAAGTTTTATACCAGCAAAACTTTTGATTGATTCGGTGGAACAATTGTGTTTTGATTTAAAATGGTGCGATAGCGCATGGGTCTCCACCCCTTTTCTTATATTTCGAAGGTGTTCCCCCAGTCTCACTTTTAAAGGCCTGGAGGTTCTCCCAATGTACACCAAATCACATGTGCATTTAATCATGTACACAATATTACTTGTGTGACAAGTTATAAAATCCTGTATGGTAGATTCCTTCCCATTGATTGTAATTTTTTCTATTTTACTGCCCCCCTCTCCCTTTATCCCTCGGCATCCCACGCATATACCACACCTGTGGAAACCTTTTGTTCTTATATGTCCTTCCCGTCGTTTTGGGAGAAAGGCGCTGCTCACAAGGTTATCTCTTAGGTTTGGGGCCTTCCTATATATGAATGCCGGGTTCTCGGGTAGTGCAGATTTCAATATAGGGTCTTTTTTCAGGATCTTCCAATGCTTCCGAAAAGATTTTTCTATTTCTTTATGTTGCACATTGTAACCTGAGATAAATGCCCAATCATATTTGTTGTCTTTTGTTTTTACTTTAGTTTCCCTGGTTAATAGCATCTGCCTGTCTGTATCTTCCACCTGTATCACCGCCCTTTCTATTAGATCATTTTTATACCCACATTCATAAAATTTCTTCGTAAGGCCCTGTGCTTGCTCCTGGTAAGTACTGTTGCTTGTACAATTACGCTTGATCCGCTTTAATTGGCCACTCGGAATGGAGTTAAGCCAACTAAGGTGATGACAACTGTCATAATTAATATAAGAACCTGAATCGGTTGGCCCCTAGTTATGCCAATATATTCATGGGCAATTGGGAGCTAGAATGTATTTGGCCAAAAGAGAGACATGGGGCGAACCTGGTAGCCTGGAAAAGGTACATCGATGACGTGCTTTTTATCTGGCACGGTGACAGAGATTCTTTAGACGCCTTTTGTGCCTCTATAAATGAGAACACTTGGAATATAGAGTTCTCGTTTAATATTAGTACCACAAGTGTGGACTTCTTGGATTTGACTATCTTCCCAAATGAAGGCAAATTATGCACTAAAACATTTTATAAACCAACCGATTCAGGTTCTTATATTAATTATGACAGTTGTCATCACCTTAGTTGGCTTAACTCCATTCCGAGTGGCCAATTAAAGCGGATCAAGCGTAATTGTACAAGCAACAGTACTTACCAGGAGCAAGCACAGGGCCTTACAAAGAAATTTTATGAATGTGGGTATAAAAATGATCTAATAGAAAGGGCGGTGATACAGGTGGAAGATACAGACAGGCAGATGCTATTAACCAGGGAAACTAAAGTAAAAACAAAAGACAACAAATATGATTGGGCATTTATCTCAGGTTACAATGTGCAACATAACAGTATGCGACATAAGGATACCACATCACTACTAGCAAAAAAAGAAATGGAATTAATTTATGAATATGGCACTTTAATACCTGGTGGTTTGAATTCCGATTTTGAGTTAAAATGGTTTTTGTAAATAAAATATTTTTTTCTCTTTTTCTTTTTCCCCCACCTGTCTTGCACATGTCACTTTGATTCGGGAAAGAAAGGGAGCTATTATCTTTCACATTTTTTAACCCTTTTTTATAGTCTTTTTTAACAACATAGATATACGGCTTTTAATATGTATTTTTAATATGTATTTTCTATATTTGATTATTTATATAGATAAAGAGGAGGATGAAGTCTGGGAGAAGGGTTGCTATGGCGACCATAAACAACATCATGGGTCTGGTATTATCTGTTGACCACGGCGATCACGTGACCCAAATCATGCGGGCGTCACGTCAGAATCCATCCCGTAGTCATACATATTTGAATCCGGAAGCCCGAAATCGGCCATCTTGGCTAAGGGAAGAATGTGCCCACTTGCGTGTAGCTCATCCAGCCTATCAGCGGACGGACCGGCAGGAGCGGGTCACGTGACCGCCGGAGCATCAGACGCGTCATAGCGCTGACGCGAGGGTTATCACTTCCCTGATTGGTTAACCGGTGATTATGCGGGACTTTAAATATTGCCGGAGGGGACTCATTCAGAATCACTTTGCAGCCTTGATAAAGACCACGGTCGTGGTCGAAACGCGTCAGCCAACCATAAAGGACCCACCACTGATGCAGGAATAGGAAGGAGGTAAAGCTGCCCGGGGACTTGCTGCAGGAGTCCAGGACTAGCGCTGAGTCGCATATTTTGCCTATTTTGAGAATCTAGCTAACTACTAGATCTCAACTACATCTGGTAATTTGCTGACATTTCTCTCCTACTTATGATACATCTGAAGTGGTTTCCTGGTCATATTCATATATGTCTATTAGAGAACTTTTTAATTTAAGTTCTCCATTTTTTATGGTAATTGTGAAACCAGTCCTTTTGCAAAGGCTATTTTATCTTTGTGTGTACTAATGTGTATTAAATCTGTTTACGCTATGATGGCATTTTTTTATCTCTTTTTCGCATGATATTCATTGGAGATACCTGAACAGAAAACAGTACACGATCATTTGGATTATAAGATAAAATTTTACTGTATAATCTATCTGTCTTAAATATACATGTGGAAGGGTTGAGGCGCAAAAGTGTTGGGAGATAATATCTTTTTTCTACTGTGTACCTAGGAGGGGTGTGGAATTACCTCCATTTATCTCACCAGCAGATTTGCTGCCCACCTGGGAGCGCACTACCTGTGATTTTGAAACTTTTTTCCTATAATCAAAAAATGAGTCTCACCTGTGACACATTGCTGGCACGGTCGCAGCAGCAGCGCCGCCAGACCGGAAGTTGGGGCCAGCAGTTATGGTAACCATAGACGCCGGCGGGAGATGGAAGTCAGCTGACAGCAGAAGTAATTAGCAGATTAAAGTTTCACCTTTGCTAAGAATCAGTTATCTGTCTCTGAGTGCCGCCAGCACTGACTAGTGTATATATATGTATATATATATATATATATATATATATATATATATATATATATAGGTAGAAATAACCAGGCGTCACTCCTCGACTTGGTGAAAATCGGTGTAGCTTTACTAGTGCTTAACGGTCAACGCTGTTTTGGTATAAAACCTTCGTCAGGACCAACACAGGTGTTGGTCCTGTCGAAGGTTTTATACCGAAACGGCGTTGACCGTTAAGCACTAGTAAAGCTACACCGATTTTCACCAAGGCCCTTATTCTGATCGGTGCGGATATATCCGCGTGCGTTCGGCCCGCCGATGTTTTGTGTCTGCGCATGTGCAGAGGCGTCTCTGCGCAAGTGCGAGCGGGGCGTACGGCCAAATCCCGCATGATATGTGAACACTCCGAACAGGGGGTGGAGAGGGGCGTGAAGGGCTATTTGGGCTCATTACCATATGCATATGCCCCGCGTTTCATGGGCGTTCCCATGAAAACGCTGGGCGTACGTATGGTAATGCGGCGGTGACGCACGTGTAGGGGGCGGATATATGACATCGCCGGATGTCAGCTGCCCGCCCAGATCCCTGCTTTTGCACGGAAAAATGTCCATGTGGTCTGAGGTTGCGGGTGCTGGTGGAGCACTCGGTCCTGCATTCGATGGTCTGCGACCATCGAATGATGGGGGAGGTTCCCTTAGATGGAGGAGGCGTATTCCGTGAAAAATACACGTGCGGTCCATTCGGACAGCTTCTTACCGCATACGGATGGAGTTGGCGATCCGTATGGAAGGCGGGGTTTCGCACGCACGGTCCTGGCCGCATAATCAGCTCCGGCCGCACCGATCAGAGTAAGGGCCCAAGTCCCGGAGTGACGCCTGGTTATTTCTACCTACATACACAGCGGCGTTGCTGACTGGAGGAGGGCACCCAGGCAGGTACCATCAAGAAAGCGTTGGTGCCAGACATAATTGAAGACTATATATATATATATATATATATATATATATATATATATATATATATATAAAACAAGGAAAAATAAACAATGCGCAATGAGTTCCAACCTATGTACACCAATATAGGCTTGAGCAAAGACAGAGTTGCCTTTATAGTCTTATCTGTCCAATACAGAGTCCAAACAAAGGGCAATTCCAATAGACAACAGAGGTGTTTTTCAATCCTCTTCAAACAACGGCACTTTTGGTATTATATACCGGCTGCTCCGTAGGAAACCAACAGGTGCCTGAATCCAACAGGTGCAAGATATCTACAATGAAACAAACGGGCGCTCCATAGTGCGTTACCAGTATAAATTTGGTTTTATTTATATGAAAACAAGAAGTCCCCGATAGCAAGGGTTAATGTACCGCAATAGGCGGTATAAAACACCGCAGGAATATCAGCATAAAAGATTAGTGCTCAGCACTGTTACCGATACAGGAACGGTCTCTCTCTTGTCTGGGCTCCGGTCTCAGCGACGCTAGGCCACGCCCCTACGCGTTTCATCACGAGGACTTCATCACGAGGACTTCGTCAGAGGACGAAGTCCTTGTGACGAAACGCATAGGGATGTGGCTGAGACCCGGAGCCCAGACAAGAGAGAGAACGTTCCTGTATCGGTAACAGTGCTGTGCACTAATCTTTTATGCTGATATTCCTGCGGTGTTTTATACCGCCTATTGCAGTACGCTACCCCTTGCTATCGGGGACGTCTTGTTTTCATATAAATAAAACCAAATTTATACTGGTAACGCACTATGGAGTGCCCGTTTGTTTCATTGTAGATATATATATATATATCAGAAAAAATAAACAGTGCGCAAATGGTTAATAAAATATATACGTCTTATGCAATGAGAGCTTTCAAAGCAAGTCCCCACTTTGAGTCACTTTCAGTTTTCAGAGGGAAAAAGCGATAATCAAGGAAATAGTTCCTTCCTCAGTGTTTGTAATGCACTCAGTTCATAAAAACCGGCTGCTCCGTGCTGAACCATACAGGTGTCCTGAATCCCACAGGCAAGCATATATCTACAATAGAAAGAACTGGCGCTCCATAGTGCAATTATAATCAATTTTAAAAAAGTTTATTATTAAGAACAATCCACCAAAGTGGTCTAGGTGACATACCACAAGTGGCGGTCTACACACACCGCAAAGAATATAGCATAAATGATGGTGCTCAACACCGCGTTACCACTGCCGGAGCGGTCACTTTCGCCTGGACTCCACAGTTTGAACATCGCTAGGCCACTCCCCTACGCGTTTCGTCACACGGACTTCGTCAGAGGGCCCTCTGCTGATGCAGTTTTGATATTTATCCATGCTAAAACCAATGCAGGGCATACTGGGTAGTGTAGTTCATGTGCATGTGTAGTTCAACAACAGCTGGAGTGCTAACGATTTCCTATCCCTATTCTAGTGTGTACAGGAGCACTGATATATTGCAGATGCCCAAACGATATGAAATTATAGTTCGGTCTTGGCAAGATTGCAGTGTGTGTGTGTGTGTGTGTGTGTGTGTGTATGTGTGTAATGGTCAATTTGGCTAGTTCTGGACTGCAGGGATATGATCAGTAAAGTTGGCGGTCCTGTGTGCACCCAGCTTCAGAATGATATTTATTGAAATGTATCTAAACTGCTTACCCATACCTGATAATATCGTCACCTGTACATCAAGAGCAAGACTGCCTAATTCATACCCAGGCCTACCAAAACTACTCTGGAGGCATATACCAGAGTACAGGGTGTTGAGAGTGCACTGCTAACCGGTGCCATTGTAATGGCGTTTGCTCCAGTATGGGGATGCGTTTTTAAAGAAGGTAGTGGCAGTGCTGGGTATGATGCCTTGGTGGTCATGGCACACCCTAGTATGCCAAACCCTGTTTAGTGTGACCATGCCCCTTATTTCAGACGGTCCTGTTACCAAGATATATAACTTGGGTGGCATGCCTATAGATGATGTAACAGTCTGTACAATTATCTGTAGCTATACTGTAAGTAGCTTGAAGATAGTTTGGAGTTAAATACAAATGGACTGAAGAACCAGGAAGAAGCTGAGCTCACTATGAGGAATTATATGACAAACTTCTTGAATCGGTGCCCAGGCTGCCTTGTCCAGCACAAATTGCTTTCCTCAGGCCTTCATAAATTCCCCCTAGGAGTGCTAAATGAATCATAGCAGCACGATCCATGCACTGTGGGCTTTTAAAGCAGATACAAATATATCTATAACTATACCGATTGTTTTGCTATTTTAGACCAAGAACATCCAGTAAATAATTTTGAAAAGGTTCAAGATGTAATTCATCTAGACATTATCACTGAGCCAATGGACAGTCACATGTGGCAGACACAAATACATTTTTAAGGACTCCTTTTCCCTCTGATGGTCCCATTTATTCTTAAAAAGGATGTCCAATACACTTCTCAGGTGAGATTTCACTTTAGGACTGATACTGATAACCCTTTTCCACTAGCACAAATAACCCGGGTCCGCGCATCGACCCGGGATATTTGCTAGTGGAAATGCAAGATCCTAGGTTGTTACCTGGGTTGGACCCAGGGGGGCAGTGGAAACGGGTAACCTGCTTCTGCACTACAGAGCCGCCGATGGGAGATACTCTCATCTCCCAGTGCCGCCCCGCCTCCCGCTGATGGGTCAGGGCGCCAGAGTAAATGGGTTTGCAAGCCGGGTCGCACCCAGGTACAAAATCCCTGGGTGCGACCCAGCTTGCAAGTTGAAAAGGGGTATTAGTTGCACGTTTATCAGCATTTGTACCTACATTGTGTGCACAGAATTAAATATATTTTTATTTATATGCACACATCTATGTGGCTGTACTACCCCAATACTCTCACTTGTCCTTCTGCTAGTGCAGTCTCTCTGCATAGCAAGCAATTCCGACTACACAACACACCCTAGCTGAACCTGGCCTACAGTACCCACAAACGCCCTCTTGCCACCCGGTTATGCTACTTCAGCAGCAAGTGGCTACGCCTAATCTTTCATTCGTCCTATTTGTAGAACAGTCTTCAAACATTACATCCACTGGTCATTGCACATGACAAGGAAAACACATTGCTACCTGCACAAACGAAGCTGCAGGTGCTACAGTATGTTATCTGTAAATATTTGAGGCACATTGCCCAGACATCACCTATTGCTATCTAAGTGCTTAGCAAACAACAACTGCAAATGACAGATATCTGCTGTTTAAACAACTGCACTTTTGTGACATAGGATAAGAGCTTGTAAAATAATGCTCATTCTGCACACTATTGTAAGCAATGAACAAATTCAGAATATAGTACATATATATAGATATATATTGCAAGCAGGGTCCGGCACTCCTAACAGAATATAACCTTGCCCGGTGCCCTCACAAGAAGGGTTAAATAGATTGCAGAGACGGTGCGGCACTCGAAACCATACATAGAGGAAATTAGGCAGCAGCCGGTATAGACAACGTTTCAGTTGTATTTAGCAACTTTTTTCAAGTCATACATGCACGTCTCTGCAATCTATATATATATATATATATATATATATATATATATATATATATACATGGGGCACTATATGTTTTTATAAATGGTTGCATTTAACTTATTGCAGACTTTTTTTTTTTTTTTTTACGGTGCAAACATTATTGTTATGCTATGCCAACTTGGGCTAATTGCATGAGGGCTCTGTGGTAGGTCACACAGTGCTTAGTGAAAGGTGATATAGATTGGATTGTCACCCATCCAGCATTTTCCAGTGATTCCTTTCCTCAATGACTGACAGAACGTCAAAGGTTCTATCTTTATAGGTTATATCTTTGCAAGTGTGACCTGGCTTGTGACCCCTTTTACACAGGCATCCCTACCCGACATAAAGCAATGAGGTTGACATCACCGGTGGCGGGGCCTGTGCTGGCACTGGAAGATGAGAGCATCTCCCAATGCCGGCATTTCCATTGCAGTGAACGGGTCCCGAGTCGCATTGACCCGGTTTACCCATTTACACTACACTGCGATTCAGGTTGAACATTGAATGCCTGCAAACCAGACAATTTACACCGCCTGCAGACCCCGTTTTTGAGCACTCCTGTGCAAAACCCGGGTTATTAGGGCTGGTGTAAAAGGGGTATAAGGCATACTTGCCAACTTTTAAAATAGCCTCTCCGGGAGAAGGACAGCTGGATCTCTAGGTCGGGGGGAGGGGACAAGGCTGATGACTCAAAGTCCCGCCCCCATTCCATGCGAGTAGGGGCGGGGCTAAATTGACGCAAAAGTATGCAATTTGCGTCATTGTAGTCCCGCCCCTTGCCGCAGATCCGCGAAAACCGGTAATTAGTGTGGTCCGGTAGGGAGGTGAGGGGGCTGCCTGGCAAATGCGGGAGGATTGCCGACCTTCCTGGGGGGCAGAGAGGGGGACCAGATTTTTGGGAGCCTCCCGGCAATTCCGGGAGGGTAGGCAAGCCTGGTATAAAGGAACTCAGATGATAATGTAGATGAAGAGTAAAGAGTTACCATACAGCAGCTGGCTCCACACAAAAGCATTTTGGGGATAGAATTAATAATTAATGCTAATTACAACATTGGAAATGTAATAAGAACCTTCCAACGGAAATGAGTTTAGAAAGTTCCAGTAATGCACAAGAAATGAACTGTTGTTGTTGTGATTCTACATAAGGTTCATTTTATTCTATTTCTTATATTATTGGAAGTGAAATACAGTAAGGCATGTTCCTATTTTAGGTATAATAAAACATAAAACACAACATGTTCTATTCCAGTCCAGCTCTAATATCACCTAGATGTGACAAGTGCTCAAAATTCTTTGATTTTCTGCTTTGTACGATAGGGAGGATCAGTTTTTGCTGTTGTACTTGAAGGTAAAATGTTAAAGCTTCTGCGATGCAGTATGATATGTTCTGCGATGTGAGGCAGTACGATATGTTCTGCGATGCAGTATGATATGTTCTGCGATGTGAGGCAGTATGATATGTTCTGCGATGTGAGGCAGTACGATATGTTCTGCGATGCGATGCAGTACGATATGTTCCGTGTAATTGCTGTTAGAGCTGACTATGGACATGTGGTGCCACATTTTTACCTCTCAGTTACTTGTCTGTGGCATTTAATAATACAATAATGAATCCTGCTCCCAGTGAGTTTAATTATAACACTATTCCCAAACCCTATTAGTGACAAAGCAATAAACCAACAATATCAGTAACGTGGGTTATTAGCACACGCAGGGGGTTATTCTAGTCCGTTCGCACCGGGACCGTTCGTTCACCCGGAACCGATGTTTGGCGTATGTACATGCACAGCCTCATTTCTGAGGCTGCGGGTGCACGCACCAAAGACAGCAGGTAGGGGGCGTGGGGCCCATGACAACGTCCAGCATTTCATGAGTGTTCCCTTGAAAACGCTGGGAATTCCCATGGAAATCACCCGGTGACATGGGTGCTGGGGGGCGGGCAGCTGACATCACCAGATGTCAGCAGCCCGCCCACTTCCTGCCAAATGTCCAAGCAGATCTAAGGTTACCTGGGAGTAACCTTAGATGTGTGTGGCCCTTCCACATCATTCAATGGTCGGCTATCATCGAATGATGTGGGTGTTCCCCAGCGAGTGTTACGGCATTTCCAGTGTCTGGTGGACTCGCAAGGCTGCAAATTCGGAGCCTTGCAAATCAACCAGAATAACCACCCCAGTTATATCATTATCATTTACAAGCATTACTCCATGTTTATTCATTCAGGGTTAGGCTGCAGGAAGGGGGGTGGGGTTAGGCACTTAGAAGGGATGTAAGTGTTAGGCTGCAGGAAGGGGGGTGGGGTTAGGCACTTAGAAGGGATGTAAGGGATGCGGGGCGGGAAGTTATGTTAGGCAGCATGGTGCAGGGATACTGTTAAGCACCTAGAAGGGATGGTTAGGGTGGGGGGGGGGGACAGGGGGAAGTAAGTATAATTACCTGACCCCTGCCGGGATTCCCTCCTTTGGGATTCCAGCATTTCACTGGAGAGGAATCTTTATATCCCTCTCTGGCATACTAAAGTATGGACATCCACGGCACTATAACTGGGTGAGAAACTGGAGGACTGATCTTTCAGGTATTTCAATCAGCAGCAAAAGAGTGTTCTGTACCATTCACCATTGATTTTGGATGCAGCTGTCCTGGCATGAAAAGAATGGCTACAGGATCTTCCGATATGTATTTTATTGCTGCAAATACAGATAATAAAAATTGTTTTGAATAAAGGAAATTTATCTAAGCAATTTATGAAGAGCAATATCTTTAAGTATGTCATATAACACAAAATTCCTCTTCATCTCTGTCCTTTGAATTCAACCCTGGAAAATATGCAAAAGTTCTGATATTTTAGATTACAATTCTCAACATGTTGGTACGAAAGATGTTTTGATGTTATGATATTGTACTCTCCCAGTGTGTTTATGAATAGCTTCAGTTGCCTGTGTGTCCTCTTTTCTGAATTTCCTATATTAGCTTGAAAAATCCGAAAAAAACTAAAAGTATCATTGGCTTGTTGTGCAAAGAAAAGACACGTTTTACTGCTTATTTCAAAAACACAAGAATCACTTGTGTCATATTTCTGCACAATACTGTTTGGACATATTAGGCTGGATAAGGAGGAGCACGGGTGGTGTAAAAAATAGTTTGATTTTGCAGTGTAAATGATTGCCGCTTTAAAAAAAAACTGGAGACTTCTTACCAAATCTCTCACTTTCTGAATCTCTCATCCTATTAAATTTCACCCACCATCTAAAAAAAAAAAAGGACACACCAGTGATTACAAATTATTGAATTATATACAACAAATGTAAATACACTTAATTTAATATGTAATTAATTAAGGTGCAATATATACATATATATATAATATATATATATATACATATATATATATATATATATATATATATATATATATATATATATATATATATATGTATATGCTAGCTCCTCCTCCCCTCTATGAGGTGAAGTCCCGCCAGTGACCACTAGAGGCCACTTAATGGCCAAATGTAAATACACTTAATTTAATATGTAATTAATTAAGGTGCAATATATACATATATATATATACATATATATATATATATATATATATATATATATATATATATATATGTATATGCTAGCTACTCCTCCCCTCTATGAGGTGAAGTCCCGCCAGTGACCACTAGAGGCCACTTAATGGCCAAATTTCTCTTTTTTGTGCTAAAATATGTCATAACACAAAGTGAAAGCAATTTATGCAGGGACACTGATCTGTTTCAAACTTGCTGTATATGGAGAGAAAGCTGTGAAGACAGAGATTGAAGGTAGAAGCGGATAGGGACTGTTGTTGGGGTGGAGAGTTTTTGGGCTAAAAACGGTCACAGCTCAAATACATTGCTGAAGCCGCCATTTTGAAGGGCTTTTGACTAAAAATATTATACGTAGTATGATTTCACTCTATTTTTTATATATCAACCGCTGCAAAAGCGCAGTCAATCACTATTGGTCAAACCTGTATATTTATATACTAGGAATTTGTTATATGTAAATGTTATATTTTTTTGTTGTCTAATGACTACAGTTGCTACCCATTTAGTATAAAGGCCCATACACATTAGAGGATACTGTAAAAGATATCGCTAAAAAAGCCCTTCTGAGTGATATCTTTTACAATATTGTCTAGTGTGTACACTGAATATTGGTAATGATGTGCGCTCCCATGCGTCATTAACAACCTCTCCTATCTGCTGAACATGCAGGTCAATTTGGCTCTATCGCCAAGGACCTGCATGTTCAGCGGGGCTCGGTGACATCACGGAACGATATTGATATCATTCAGTGTGTATGCTCAATATCGTTTGCCCAGGAGTTCAAAGAAAACTCAGACGATATTGAACATCATTAATATCGTCTAGTGTGTGTGGGCCTTAATTGTTAGAGATTAATGAGAGATAATATTCACAATTTAATTTAATTCTTAACGAATCGCTATTTACTCACCTTTCTTTTTTCACAATTAACACAATACTTCACTGGCTTTTAGAACGATTTAAATTGTAATAATAAAGGTTATGTTTTTTAAATATGATTTCACCTGGATCTCTGATGCCATAATTGACATTTCAATATGATAGTTCCAGTGAGTAGTTTTACCAAGTTTTAACAAAAAAATTAGATCTGGGGGTTTGAATCTGTGGTGGCTTACACCGAAATACGCTGCTTTAAAATGAAATCATCTAAAACTATTTCATCTCAATATCTACTTTGTTGTACAGGTGAATTTCAAATAATTTTCCAAAGTTCAAAAGGTATTTCAAATATGGTGTTTGTCAAATGGAAGTTATGTCAGATGCTGGGCTGTCACGAGGAAAGATTGTTGTAAAAGATGTGTTGCATATGTTTTCAACAAAGGAAGCTGAATTGTAACTCAACACAATTATGTGACAGGAAGCAACATTTCTCTGGCTCTTGTGAAAGATTACAGAATGGTGCAGTGTTCAGGTATATACTCACAAGCCTTTTTATACACATCAACTCTTGTTCATCCCCATATTGTGCACAGACAGAGGCTTGCTAGCATTAGCAAAACTTAATTTAAGATGAGATAAGAAAAGTTAACCAAACATGGGCGTAACTCCTAGATGCAATGGAGGCTCCAGACTCTGGGCTCCAAGCCCTGAAGGTGAACCTGCATGTAAAGCAGCACATGTGAGGTTCACAGTGGGATCCAAGTGTGACCATTGCTCTTTCAATGGAGCTCTGTGGGACACCTGTTGTTAATTGGCTCTTTACCAGGAGCCCTGTTAACATCTGCAATAGGGGACAGGATAGCACCTGGCTGGTACTGCTCAGCCTACGCTGCAGCAAAATGCTGCTGGACTCTGAGATGATACACACAGGTGAATGTTAACACACACCAAATTTGTTGTGGGGGGCACCAAACTCCAACTTGCCTCCGGGCGACTTATATGAACTTTCGCCCCTGCAAACAAATGCAGACATTAGTGGTAGAGGAAAGTGAATGAAGGTGGAGCGATAGGAGAGTTTAGTTTTAGGAATGGGTAAGGATGGTAATGGAGAGGATGCAGAGGTGGAAGGAAGGAACAGAAAGAACAAGAAAGAGCATAGGCATGTGTGGGATAGGCAAGCATAAAAAGGTAAGTTTTGTAGATTGAGGCAAATGGGGAGGGAATGTCATATGGTTGCATTATTATTGCAGCGCTCCCTTCACTATTTATTTTATAATAATTTTTTTAAATAATTTTGCGTAGATCACATTTCCTATTACATTACAAATATGGGAAATGCAATGTCATTACTAAAAAAATAAGAATGTAATGGCTGTAAGGAGAAATTTAAGATTTTCCATATTTTCACACCCTTTTAACCCATTAAAAAACAATAATATAAATATTAGTGATATATATGCCTATTAGAGACAACAAACTATTATCATTATTATTATTAGTGAAGAAGAAGTATATGGGACTAACAAAACAACTACATAGATAAGCAGGGGCGAATTTAGGGGTCAGGCCGCCCCTAGGCACAACATTTTTGTGCCCCCCCCCCCCCTATTTTAATGTAATCATATATGTATATACATTGTTATTTATATATTTCATTAAAATGTAACTGTAGCCCCCCTTAATATTTTTTTAAGCACTCTGGACTGCTCACTGTACGGAGGACCCGGAGGGAGGGAGGCACTTATTAGTACAGTGATTAGCACAGTGTCTCCGTCAGTCTCTCTCCGGCTCACACACTGTGACTGACTGAGCGCAGGGAGGATCTGCGGACCGCTCAGCTCAGCTGCTGGATACACAGCAGCCAATAGACTGTGTGTGTGTGTAGAGTAGCCAATGGGCGGGAGCCGGCAGCAGTGAGCCTGAGCCATTTCCGGAGGTGCAGGGGACCGTCGGACCCAGCCACTAAGTGGTGATGTAATGTGCATGGCAGAGTGGGTGGGCAGTGGCGGGTGACGAGCGGCGCTGCCACCGACATATGATAATTCATGTCTTGGGTGGCGGCACTCGTCACTCACCGATGCCCACCCGTTCTGCCATTTAACAGAATGTCAGCCTGCATGCCGCCCTTAATTGGTGCCGCCCTGAGGCCGGTGCCTCACTGGCCTAGGCACAAATCCGGCCCTGTAGATAAGTCTAATCTTATCGGAATGCATTCAGTGGTGGGGATGTCATTATTCACTACACCGACGCTAGCATCTCAATTACCACCAGAAGCCCGGTGCCAGTATCCCGACATCAATGAGGATGCCGGAACCGGAATCTCATTTGCTGAACATAAGTATGCGGGCGAGTTAGGCTGGGAAAGGGGGTTTAGGCACTTAAGGTTAGGCTGTGCATTTTTGGGGAGGGTTAAGGTTTAGGCTGCCGGGAGGGGGGGGGGGGGGGGTTAGGGTTAGGCTGTAGGGAGGGAGGGTTAGGGGGCAGTGAGAAGGTAGTTATACTTCCCTGACATCTGTTGGGATTCCCTCCATTGGGATGCCAGCGTTGGGTTTCCGAATACCAGCATCTCCATCTCCAATCATCCGTATGGGATCTTTTGGGACTCATATACATGTCTTTTTAACTTTTACATTTATTTTGCATTGACTTTTACAACTCTGACGTAGGTGTGACCCTTGTTGTTTGCTGGCAGGTGCACCACCTAGATGGACTGGCACAAACCCATGTAAGCACCCAGCACTCGTTTCGTAAATAAATGAACCATGTAGGAAAAAGAACGTTGAACCTGATAACAGTATTACATTCTCTAATCTCTTATACAGACATTCTATAATAAATAGGTGTTATCCAAAAATATTAGTGAAAGCTGGATGAGAAAAAATATTCCTGTTCAAATTATACTTGAATCTGCCAATGTATTATTCATTATAGCTTAGTAAAAAAAAAAAATCTTTCACGCGATCCAACGCCTTTGTTAGTTCTAAATGATATTTCATATAATAAAATAATGGAAATTATTAAAAAATAAGACTGTAAAGACCAAGTGCTTCACATTAATGCAGTTACACGTTGTTCTGCCAAATGTAATTAAAGCACTCGCCCTGGATAATCAATGAGTAAATCCATGCAGGGGGTATTACAGCGAAGTCCAACATTTATTTCAGTTTTTAGTTTTACATGACATTTTAAAAATAAGGAGAAAATACAAGGAATTATAAATAAAACATTACATATGAGGATAAAAAATAATACAAATGTTATCTTAATTACAAGTGAAAGTCAACATTGAAAAGTCTAATGCAACTAGATCACTTAGAAATGGAGCACGGACCGGTCCATGTGTATACCCCCCGGCGACCAATATCCACGGTCCTGTGCATCGCCATCACCTGACTGGATTTATACTGCATGCAGTAAAAATCTAGTCATCGCCAGTGTTCTCTCACCAGAGAACACTGGCCATGACAGATCGCACAGCACCCTAGCCTAGGGTAGTAGAAAATAACATTCTGCTTTTCTGTAAATGCATATTGTCTGATTCTAGGGAGAACCACCAACCAACTATTGTTTTTTTCCCCTAATATTAAGGCATCAATCGTAACTAGATTGGCTTATTGAATAATACTCTTCCTCCCACTATCTCTACCTGAATGGCGACTGATTCTGGGAAACGAGTGCGGAATCCATCCTTTCTCTCGATGTAATCTGTATCTGTAATTAGAGTGCTCCTTTGAGGGAATGCGACCTATGTGCAGTGTCTGAGAACCGCCCCTTGGCTGGCACTTACACACTGCATATGTCCCAGTTATTTATCTATTGCGCATATCTCTGGGAAGATGGTGCCAACACACATAGATATGCCAATTACTATAATCTAGAGATGGGCAAGATTGCAGTGAAATTTTATGTAAGTTCAGTTTTGCAGGGGAACAGGCTACGTCACTGAGGTCTGTATACTTCCACCAATACTAAAGGAGTGTACACAGAGCAATTTGCCTAGGCAATTTGACTAGTCAGAATCACCAAGAAGGTTATCCAGAATCGCCCTGTGTGTGTACATCACAGGCAATAGCGATGCATGGCTACCGCCTGGCCAAATAGACTGTGTGGGCAAGTCAATTTTGACAACCCTCCTCACACAGTGTATTTGGCTACACACGCAGGATAAGCGGCTGGGGATGGCAAACGTCTATTTCCGACAGCATAACTACACATCTTGATTTTGACTAAGCCAAGTCGCTCAGTTAAAATCGACCAGCCCGAGCCCGTGTGTACAACCCTTTAGGTGCTCTTTGCTATCTTTTTCTGCACTTAATATGGCAATTCAATTAAGTTTGAGTTGCATCACCCATAGTTTTAACACAAAAAAAACAGATAGGGCCAAAGTGGTAGACAATAATTGGGAGAAAATAGCTTTTTTTGTAGGTTTGGTCCATGATACCATGTGTGGAACACTAATTAGCACACAGTATGTAGGAGAAAGACCATATGTATTCATTTTTTCATACTTGCATACTTTGTTTGGTGGGGAAGTCAGGGGACTATTTCCAGTGATGTACTGATGGGCAGCTGATCTGCTTCATTCCTGGCCTATGACCTCCCACATTCGTCTGACTGTCTGGCATGTTGGGAGAGTATGTCCAGCTTAAAGTCATTCTGCATAGCAGAGCAATGTAGAATGTGTGCAGTGCAATGCAGCTGGATCCAGCTGAGGTGCCTTTACACTTCAGAAGCACTGGGCATGTTTACAATGTAGCATGGTCATTGCCAAATTAATTTCTATAGCACATTTCATAAATAGATCAACAGCACAATGTACAAAATGAACAATATCAATAATCATTATAAAAAGAAAACAATTATTCAAACACAAAATGTTATGAATTGATTCCACAAGGTAGAATGTTGAGTTTAGCCCTCACTCGCTACAGGTTATGGAAGCTCCTAACTGCCATGTTACTGGCTGTGTAGATGTATGGAGCAGTGATAAGGGAGGATAAGTGAGCCAGTGGAGAAGTTGCTCATGGAAAATGCAAATTATATATGTTAATCAGTGCTGATTGGTTGCAATGGGAATCTCTCCATTGGCTCACTTCTTCTCCCTTATCACTGCTTCATACATCTACCCCTCGGTTTGAAAAATGACAGTAACCTCTCTCCACTTTATTGCTCTCCAATGGCCAGATGTACTAAAACTCGAAAAGTAATAAACCACCATCCAACCAGCTGCTGTCATTTAAAAATAAAAATAGCCTGTAACATGACAGTAAGGAGCTGATTGGCTGGTACTTTATCACTATCCATATTATCTCTTTTCAAGCTTGGTATATCTGGTCCCAAGACAAGACAGATAGACAGATCCAGCCCCATGCAAACCTGCAAATTGCTTAGCACAACACCATACTGTATTAATGCCTCAACATTGCGTAGCCCCCCCCCCCCCCCCCCCCAAAAAAAAAAGCTTAAGGAGGGCTTTAAGCATTAGTAATATTGCTTTTATTATTGAATTATTATTATTATTATTGCATATTTTAGATTCTTTATCCTTATTTCATTTTTTTATTTATTTTTTAATATATGATAATTTACACATTACAAACACTTTTTCCCCTTAAGTAAATACCTGTATATGTGTTGCATGTAGTGCAATTTATATGTTACATGTTTTTCTGGCCACATTGGTGTATACATTTTTTTGCTCCTAATATGTGTGGAGAGATTTATTTCTATATGGATATAAGTAACTTTAGGTTCTAATTTTGTTTTTGAAGCTAAACTTCTCTATGATGTTCGGTTCTAATAGCCCAGCAGATGTGTATGACATCACAGGAATCTCTGATGGGTAAGGCAGTTATTTCAGGCATCTCAAGCAAACAAAAAAACAGGTGCCAGTATAGATACTAAAATACCAAGGCTGTTATCAGTGAAGTAGACAGTTCACACCTGTTACCTAATTGTATTTAGAATTGTTGCTTAACATTATCAGTAGTTAACTATTGATTATGCTTTGGGTTTTGTCAGTAATATTAATGATAAATCAATGATGCTATAAAAAAAGAATTTAGATATAGGTTTTTATACAGGGCTGGGTGATTTGTAAATGATTATGCAGAAAAATACATTTCTTAGTTGTGTTAACACATTGGAAGGAATTGATTGAACTATGAAGAGTTTTTTAGCTTGATACTTGCCTACATTCCCTAAGAGGAGACACCAATTTGCTGTTATGGGGATGGGGGCAGGCAATGACTTAAACAAGTCCCGCTCCCTATGCATCTAAACGGTGCAATTCGCTGGTCTACATAAAGGGTGCGGGGCTAAAATGACACAAAATTACATGATTTGCACAATTTTAGCTCCATCTGCTCCCCAAAGTACCTCAGATATCAGATTTTCTTTCTGCGGCTGTGGGGGGTGCAAGGGGTCCAGGGAGTAGGTGGGACCCCCACATTCATTTCTAGGGAGGCACGAGGGCCAAATCTGATTTTCAGGAGCCTCCCAACCATTCCGGGAGGGCACATAAGTATATTTAAAATGCCAATCAGGATTATGGCCATGCTCACCATGACGCCATTATATCCCCTGGCCTGAATTATTACTCCACAATGTTGGTAAACATTAAAACTTGCCACTGTCCCAGGTAAGAAAAGAACAGAGCGGGAGATGCGTGGTTGTATACTATAGCTGGGGGTGGAGCCACTATGATGCAATTGCATCACCTCGCCCCCTGCACAGCCCTTCTTTCTAATTGGTCACGTACCCCATGCGGCTTACATCAACAGTGGAAGAGACTTATTGTTCAGTCCGTCAGGTACATTTACCCCAGATCTGCACTTTCCATCAGTTGTGGACCCCTGCTGTGGGTGTCGCTGTTCGGGCACCACGGCAGTAACCAGCGGGACTGAGTCACTAAACTCATAACAACAAATATATTGGCAAGTACCTTTTATTCTGTCCTTTACAAAGAATGGATCGCCATTTAAAGTGCACCTAGAACTATTCATTTTTTAGCGTCCAAAAAAACAGTGATTTTCACCTGTGTTGCATATTACAATTTATTTAATTTTTTTAATCACGTACTAGTGTAAAATGTATTAACTGGTGGCATTCAGTATAATATTTTATTTATATGTATTGTCATTCATATATTAAATGAGTGCTATTATATATTGACGCATGTGAATAATTTAATGGTGTTATAAACGAACAGCGCATTATACATTTTTCCTTTAGTAATATTGGCTAGGTATATAAAAGTATTATTATTATTATTATTATTATTAATAATCATAATAATTAATAATGCGTCTGCTTGGGGTTTTTTGCAGCTGTAATGCCCAGATAGCTATATAAGAAACTAAATAAATACATAAATAATAGCATCTATCTTTATCTGTATTTATTTAATTAGAAATATGCACCATTTTATTTAAAAGATAACGGTTGCGGTTTGTTTGCTCTTGAAAACAAGATTGCCATCTGGATTGGTTTTGTTTGTTGCAGTGGTCTGGGTGACAGATCTGGTAACGGATAGACCTGGATAAGAATGATTACTAGTTATGCTCCAGTGAGCCAGTGTGTCCTATCCGGGGTGACTGGAATGGAGGTAGAGCAGATAGAAAGGGCTCTTTGAATGATAACATCTTCAGAGAACTTCTGCAATGCTTTGAGGAAAAATCTGGAGCAGCCTATATTTGTATGGGGCATGCATATAATTCATCAAGGTTAGGGAAGATGGCATCCCAGGGTTGTGAATAGGGGCCTATGTGTGTGTCTCCACGTGCTGGAGCATTTTGAACAGCGCTCCCTATTTAAGCAGCTCAGTGGAATGCTATCCTGTGTCAATAATCCTAATGTAAGATGACCGTCATTCCAGCGGCTGGCAATACATTCTTTCTCTAGTGACATGAACTTCCTGCTAGGGATACATAGGTCACTGTCTTTTAATCTACACTCCATTCACACTGACAAAGAGTGTATTCCACATTTTTGGGGGGGATATGTTGTCCTTTTGGTCATCTGTTACAGAGCAATATACTGTATATAATATGAAATATAGGGACAGATGTATTAAGCTTTAACAAGAGATAAATCCAAGGGTGAGATAAACGTCCAGCCAATCACCTGCTAACTGCCATGTTACAGCCTGTGTTTGAAAAAAGTTAGTAAGTAGCTGATTGGCTGGACATTTATCTCTCCTTATCACCCTTACATTTATCTATTGTTAAGGCTTAATAAATCTGCCCCAGAATTTGCTATATTATGAGCAGGGCATGCTGTGATTTTCAGTTAAACAGCCATTAATATGTCAGATTAATGCTGGATTACATAGGCACCCATTATTGGTTAACAGGGAAGAGTTTAGATGCAAACTTTAAAGCAGGACTGGGCAATTGCGGCCCTCCAGATGTTGAGGAACTACACATCTAAGGATGCTTTGCATTAGTTTTGCTATGTGGCCATGCTGAAACTGATGCAAGGCATGCTGGTATATGTAGTTCCTCAACATCTGGAGGGCCGCAATTGCCCAGCCCTGCTTTAAAGGATGCCTGAGTGTCTTTGCCAGGTATATGCCTAATACAGCATCAGTCGTTAGTTTGCAAAAGTTTGCAAAATTACATCTGCCAGTGCTAGGCAGCGTAGAGAAGCCCAGCACATGGCAAGGCCATCCCAATAGCCGGGCCCTGCACGTGATGCAAATGCTACATTTTATGTTTGCATCACTACTGTGTGAGCAGCGAACCGCTCTCACATTATTGGTAGTCGCTGGCTGCACAGCCTAGCTACAAAGCCAGTTGTGGGGCGGCCATTTTTCGTGTCGCACCGGTTAAGTGTGATGTCTGCGATTTGTGTAGATTTGTTGCTGACTTGCTGCATAAGGCCCATAGTACAATCTTATGCCTTTATAGTTTGCATAATAGGAAACAGCTATTTTATTTTGATATTCTAGCACAGCCCTGGGAGGAGAATTCTATACCTCTATCATACCTAAACCCCAAGTACTATCCAGGTAAAGTGATCATAGTACAAAATAAGGGGGTTATTCTGCACGGGCGACCGATTTTCAGCATTTTGCAATCCGTGGTAATGGCCCTGTGACGCAGGTGCGGGGGGCAGGCAGCTGATGTCAGCAGATGCCAGTTGCCCGCCCGCATCCTGCACAGGGTGCTTGGAGATCTGAGACACCACAGAGGTGTCTTAGATCTCCGAACGCTGGAGAAATCAATCGATGGTCGCCCCATGACCATCATCCATTCACACCTAAGGCTGCAAATGGATGAATATGCAATTCAACCATTCTCAGTCCTGTGGGGGATTGCAGCTTGCGAGGAAGGGGGGGAGCATCCGTGCGGGCGGCGTCTGGGGGACTCACAAGTCACAAGCCTTGCGAGTTAACCAGAATAAGGTCCTAATTCACCGCTGCTAAAACTCCTTTCTCACCGCATGTTGGATTGTCCCTTTCACACTGCACACATATCTGCCCTGCATGTCACTCCCTTGAGGCGAGCCTCTGCATACACATCGAGGGCAGGATGCATGTGTCATCCAAATTTGCAAAAAGACTGGCAATTGTTCACATCATCGTGACCATGCCCCTCCCTCCCCTGCACAAGGGTGATATTGTAGGCATTGTACAGGAGGGGGAGGGGGGGGGGGGGCTATGATGACCCGATTAAGCATAAGTAGTGGTCACCACAGACCCCCCACCAACCCCTTTTACAGGGAGGTGGGTGACAGACCTTATTTTCGGGAATCTCTGGGGCCATTACATTACATTCTATAGCGGTTTTAGGGGGCGCTGATGAGGATCTTTTAAGGTCTTATGTCTTATTTACCCAGGTTCCCACAGCCAGACAGATGGAAGAATCTCGGGCTTCTCAGCTGGTGATTTTGAACTATCTTTGAACTTAAGCTGCTTTGGCTTCTCAGCAGGTCCAGCTTGCAGTACAGATAAATACATTTCCCATTTAAACAATGACTAGGTTATGTGCGTCAGTATAGAGTACTGTCATTTTGTCCAGTGTCGACATTGCACCAATGCTGGAATCTGAATTTGAAAGTAGGTTGATAATTTTCTTTTGCTGTTGGATTGTACAGTATGTTATTGCAAATGTTCAGTAATAACCACCTTACCTGGTTTATTTTACCATGTGCCATTGATGCATGCATGCAAATGAGTCCTGAGCTCTCTGGCAGTGTGAAGTCAGTGTGAATAAACAGTACAGTTTGCTTTGTAAACACTGGCTCCAGCTCTTTGTCACCTAGTAGTAAAAAGGTTGGTGATGATGGCGACTCTCATAACAAGTCAATAACGCTGTCTGTCTGCATTGGGCGTGATATATTTGCATACCTGTAGATTGCTTTTGCACGTGGCTACAAAAGAAGGTTATGCAAGGTTTTCTTTGTGTCTGAATAATTCATTCTGTGCATTCTGACACAAATACACATTTCTCTATTGTGAGTTTGTTTTGGCACTAGATATCTATAGTGGTATTTAGAAATGGACCAGAAAATCAGTATGTGAGAGACAGAAACTATGGTCATCTGAAATTGATTGGCTCGTTATTACACTTGTTAAGATCGGCAAACATTAGACGATATAGCTGTGTACACACGGCAGTGATAGGGGCTGATATCGCTGGGAATATGGTCGCTGGCGACCATATTGCCAGTGATGGGAGTGTGCCCCGGGCGATAAATCGCTGGGTGCCTGCTCCCGTTTTCAGCCCCGTTCTAATCGCTGGTTGCAGGAGCTTGCTTCTGCGACCAGCTGATTTACTATGCGGCACCGCCGGCAGAGGTTTCTTTTCGCCAGCGACCATTTCTGGTCGCCTATGAAAAGGAGGCATTGAGCGATATATCGCTCGGTGATATATCGCCCGGCAATATATCGCTGGGCGATATATTGCCCAGTGTGTACGCACCTTAAGTCATCAAATCTGGCGGATCGGACCGACATATTGGGCACATTGTCTAGAAAAGGTTAAGCATTACTGCCATAGTATACAATGCTAGTAAGTCAATACGGGATGGATGAATTAAAAAAAACAAAACACACTGCTAGAAATATCAACACGGTTTGTCATTTTGAATTAACTAGCATGTACAGTATAATCTCATTCTGGGTCAAGCAAGGAGAAACTACTACTAAACCATTCAGCGCCAAGAGTAAATAGATCTATAAAAAAAAAACTTGTTATTGTGCTGTCATTACACAGTTATGGAAAAACTCATTAAAACTTACTGCAGCAAATAAAAACCATTTTAGGCATTAACATGTTGAATTGTAAAATAAACTTTGCTAAACAGAGTGCACAGTAGCTCATCGCTTTGCAGACAGCGGTAAAGTATTGCTTCTTGAATGCAAACATTTCCTACTGATGTAAAACAGTGTTTGATAGCCGCTATGCTAACACACAGTAAAGTCATTTAGGGTGACTATCAAACCATTTTTTTTAACATGTCTCGAGGTTCTATTTTTATTTCTACTTGTAAATTACACATTTAAAATGAGAAAAATTACAAAGGTCACCTTTCTTTTGGAATTAAATGTTGGGATGGGTACACTAATAATTGGGGGACCTCAGGACAGCTCTGCCTCCTGCCCACATGAAATTTTTTTGGAATACCTCTGATATGGTTGTGCCTGGCATGCTGGACTGCACCTGTCCCGATCCTTAAACATGATTTCAATGCAATGTGCACTGTGGTACATACAGAGCAGCTGTGAACCGGGCCTACCTCCCAACGTTCTGACCAGAGCAGAACAAAGTGTTCACAGTTCAGGGTGAGGGAAAGAGCCCTCCTATTGGTATTTTCCCTCCTTGCATGTATTATTTAGGGCTGAGATGGCTTACCTTGACACTTCAGCTGTTGTTGAACTACACATCCCAGCATACCCTGCATCAGTTTTAGCTTTGCCAAATAGTAAAATTGTAGCAGGGCATGCTGGGATGTGTAGTTCAACCACAGCTGGAGTGTCAAGGTTAGCCATCACTGATTTAGGGCTTGGGTGGGCTAGTCCCTCTTCTACTATTCTGCTCATCCCCTCCTACTTCCCCTTCTTCCCACACAGAATAGACATAGAACCTCTCCAAACTGTAGAACCCAAGTCTGTAGAACCCAAACCTTATCCAAACTCCTTTCGAATCCAACCAAGCCTGGCCTGCATGCCCTGCAGAGCATGGGCTTCTGGTGAGTTAACTCCTCCTCAGTAATAGTACTACTCCCAGTCAAGCCGTTCAGAAGCCTGAAGCAGAGCTTTATCTCCAGACTACAAATTATCAGCCTAACATAAACTAACTTCAAAAAGAAAAGACTGGAAAGACTCTAACATTTTTAGTACTTATCTATTAATCTTATAAATGTTTGTATATGTTGTGAATAATAAATGTGGCATTCTGGAACCTTTTTTGGCTTGTGATATTGAATGCCTGGCACTCAAAGAGAAAAATGCTGTCTACGCTTTTAGGCAGTGATTAATGATGGTACAGTTCAGCAATATAGAAAAGTTGGGGATCCCGGGTGTGGTATAATGTACAGACAATGACTAGGTCAACAGTCAATAGGTTGACCCCAATAGGTCGACATGCACAAGGTGGACACTGGGAAAAGGTTGACATTGAAAAGGTCGACACATGAATAAGTTGTCAGGAGTTTTAAAGAAAAATTGTGTCAGTGTTGACACCTGACCATGTGGACCCCCAATTACCCGCATGACTTGCTTGACTCACCATGCCTTAGGTCAGATGCTTGGCAAAAAACATCGGCACAACCAATTTGTTGACATGTTTCTGGTTGACACATAAAAATGTCAACATGAGTTTCTTTGGGATTTTCCTTCTTTCTTTTTTTTTTTACTTTATCATACATGTGAACTCCAATTGGGCGTGAAGTATGGCGAGCAAAGCGCTAAACTAATTTGGGGTCCATGTGCTCAGTTATCGACACTGAAGCAAAAAAAACCTTTCATAAATTCATGTTGACTTTTTTAAATGATAACCATTTTTTTGTTGACCTTGCTTGTGGCGATATTTTTTTTTTCGTTTTGCGCTTTACGATCTAGACCACAGGTTCTCAAAGTCAGTCCTCAGGACAGTGCACGTTTTGCAGGTCTCCTCACAGAAAAGTGAAATAATTAGCTCCACCTGTGGATCTTTTAAAATGTGTCAGTCAGTAACGAGTGCACCTGCTGGGTGACCTGGAAAACGTGAACTGTGTGGGGTCGTGAGGACCCAGTTTGAGGACTCCTGATCTACAGTAGATAAATATACTGTACCAACCGTAAAAATCATATATAGCTATATGTAATGTGTTTGCAGTGTGATTGGAACATGCTTGCATTGTATAAGAAGATTTTAACGGCTTCTCTCTCTAGATTTGTGTTGAGTTAATAGCCTTTGAAAAGTAAAGCTGGACTAGTAAGCCTGTGGCAGACATAGAGCCACTTAACTAATGAACCAAGAACTACTTAGACATCTATTTAGCCAGCGACAGCTACATTTCTGTGTTCTGTAAAGGTATGTATTTGAAATGATATGCACAATAATGACATATCGCAACTATATTGTTAACGATGCGCGCTCCCACGGGTCTTTAGTGACGTCTTTTGTGATGTCCTTTGTCGTCTGTACATGCAGGTCAATCTGAGGATATTGTAAATTACAGCATACTACTGGAATGTGATCACTAATGATATTGTTTGTAAAATAGTTTAGCACGTATGCACTATATCAGTTTTCAGGGAGTTCCAGGCAGTTCAAGGGAAATCATTGACAACATTGCATCATTTGCAGTGTCAGTGTCGTTTAATGTGTACGCACCTTTAAGACTACCTAAAAGTCTCATGTATGTTGCAGTTTGTTTAAGGAGGAGATATAGCAAATGTCCGAAGTGGAGAAAGCTGCTTATCTAATGATAGATAGAATAATTGCTATAGGCAACTTTTCCAGCTGTTCTTTTTCGTAGGTTTTTAATTTAATTCACATGAAAAAACTTTTGCTACTAGTATTTTTTTTACCTTTTCAATATCTCTTTGAAATGGACAATTCAGAATTAGGCCAGTATGCAATCAGCAGCAGTAAATTACATCTGCTAATAAGCGTACTGGTGCTATCCTATTAGCCCTGAAAGCCAGCACTTATTGGTTGTTTGGTTTAACTGCTTCAGGCAGACAGAGATAAATCCACAATAAATGCCCTTGTTTTCAGCAACCGCGGCTGTGAAAATACAAGTTTGTGGATTTTTGTGGACCAGATGTATTCTCTCATGAAAAATTTGGGTTTTCATGCATAATGCTGTGTACACACGGGGGCGATATGGGCTATAATCGCTGGGAATATGGTCGCAGGCGACCATATTGCCAGTGATGGAAGTGTGCCCCAGCGAAAAATCGCCGGGTGCGCGCTCCCGTTTTCTGCCCCATTGTAATCGCTGGTCAGGTCTAAATCAGGCCCTAAGTGTAGTGATCTCCTAATAGCCCTTAAAATATAGTGCTTTTAATTCCTACCTATTTTATTGTAAAGGTGCATACACACGGGGGGAGATATATTGCTCAGCCATACATTGCTTGCAATATATGGCTGAGCAATATATTGCTCAGTGTCTCCTTTTCATCAGCGACCAGAGATGGTCGCTGATGAAAAGGAACCTCTGCTGGTGGAGCCACAGAGGTAATTAGCTGGTCGCAGGAGCAAGCTTTCGGCAATTGCCTATGTATTTGCGAGTGGATAGCATTTTTGCAAGGGGCATTTTCTTTTTCTGTTTGGGCGGTGGCTTTTTTTCTCGCAATCCAATGCAAATTCTCACATTAGTGGTCAGTTCTGAATAAGGCCCCTAGCTGTAAATGAAATACAATTTCCTGTATGGAACCCCTTTCCTCACAAACATGGGTCCGTACTGGCACTGACCCGGGTACGGCGCTTTCACATTAAATCCAGGTCGTTTATTTTACAGAGGACGACCAAGGTTCAGCCCTTCTTATAACTCAGGCCTTGTTGAATTGCCAGGTTGGTCAACACGGGGTATAAGTTGTTGGTGTTTTCACACCGCACCTCGACCTGGGTCCATATGTCACCATCCCGGCAATAACCCGGGTCTGAGGTATGCTGTTAAATAGGGGCATCTCTTTATTCATCACTTCCTTAGCTCATATTCAGCAGTAGTCTATTCAGAAAGTTCTTAGGAAGTTAGCAATACAAAGGGAAATTGTTTTCCTTTAACCTCTAATAGTGGGATTTGCATTGGTCTTCAGATCTTGTGGCCCGCAGCAATAAATGGCTTTACTGCGTGGAAAAATATAAGCTTCTGTAATTGAAAAAAGAAAATCTGCTATGTCATAGATATTCTATAAGCAAATTCACTGTTTGCGTATAAGCACATTGAACACCTATGTTGTAAATATTATCAGGGCAAGTGTTAATTTGAAAAATTGGCTTTTTGGTGACACAGAGTTGCATGCAGGCAGGCAAGTAGGCCACAACAGCATTCTCACCTGGTGCAAGAATTCTGTCCGAAATCTCTGCGTGTGATCCAGAGGATTTTCAACTATAAGCTTATAACATGACTTCAGAACACTTGCCTGATATTCAGTTACCCCTGGCCATTGATTGGGGGTAATTGTCTTGCAGCGGGCTATTCTGCTAACCCTGATATGCCACCCTTGGCCGCGTTTTTAGTATGGATTTTGCGGCACGTGCCTCTTGAAGAAAAGAAACCGGTTCACTGAAACTGTGTGTTTTCGGGCAAATTGCAAACAATTGCAAATAAAAAATGTTTTGCACCCAATGTATTCTCAGCTCAAACTGAATATCCTCCTATGCCTTTGTGTTTGTGCAAATACCCCACTGCCAAACAGCAGCTGCAAGTAGCGATATGACCGCATTGCATAAATCTCTGAGTCGCCGGTACTTCTCATATTTGCATTTGTTTGGCCATGGAGCAAGTGCAGTGCTACAAATTGTAGAATCTCTCTGCACCAACAGAGCTGTGCGCAACTCTGGTGTGGTTAGAAAGCAACCGATTAGCCTATGGCAGGGATGGGGAACCTTTGGTCCTCCAGCTGTTGCTGAACTACACATCCCAGCATGCACTGCAACAGTTTTGCTATTTGGCCATGCTATTACTGTAGCAAAGCAATCTGGGATGTGTAGTTCCACAACAGCGGGAGGGACGAATATTCTATTGAAGATGGCAGGTTGCCCATAGCAACCAATCAGATTCTACTTCTTATTTATTTAGCACCTTCTAGAGGATAATAGATAGAATCTAATTGCTTGCTATGGGCATTATCCCATTTTCAGAAGAACTCCCATCTTAGTAAATTGACCCCATTGGGGTATATTCAGTTGATGCCGGATCCATTCCAAAATTATTTTGCTGGAAATGGATCCGGCTTCCATTATTCAATCCAGTGGCCAAATCCGAATGTTGGATTTGACTGCTGATTGGTGCTCACCCAGCCTGCGGTGGGACCGGGTGAGCGCAGCAACAGGAGCAAGGATGGAGCCTTGAATGTGGCGGATGGGTATGGGGGAGTCGGTGGGTGGGTACGGGAGGCCGTGGGAGGGTGCGGGTGGCAGCAGGAGGGTACGGGCGGTGTGGACAGTGCCGGGAAAGCTGCTGCTCACCCGGCGAGGTCCTCCCTGCCTCAATTCGGAATCTTTTCATGTCTGATTAAGATTGACAGAAACAGGTGGATTAGTGGCTATTCCGTCAATCCACCATGTTTTCTGCAGGTCGGAACATTTCAAACTGCTGAAAAAAAACAGCTAACATTGAATAGATCGGAACCCCTTCCGATCTATTTATGGTCACCATCCCATGCTAAATCTATTCACTGTTGACCACCCACTGCTGTATATACCCAGAGTTCCATACCAATATACATCCCCAACATCTTTTTTTACAATGCTGTGGATTTCCATGCGACACTTACACCAGATTTCTGGTTTGTATGTGACCCTACTAGGCTAAATATAGGTACACACTATTTATTGCAGAATAAAAGGTAATACGAATTTATGGGGGGAAAAGACCTTACAATCAAGGGACATAATTCCAAATATGACAAAGTTTGTATTGAAAAATGCATGCATAATATATAAAATACAGGCTACCCAAAGCTTTTTAAGCTTTAATATAAACTACAGACAAATGAAATGATCATGTCCCATTAACATCCACCACCCTGTGACTCTAATAGAAATATGATAAGGCAGATAGGTTTAAGTTAGGTAAGCAGATCGCATTACTGTTTGTATGGCTAACAGCACACAGATGTGTAATGCAGGTGGAAAGGACAGCCCAAGCCTAATGCCTTTATTTAGCATTGAATCATCCTTTTCACAGTGTGTATGTGTTTGGAGGGGCTATTGTTACCTAGCTCCTTCTGTTTCAATTACTGTGCTAACTCCAGTGTCTACTCTAACTGATAAACTGTGACTCATGTTTTAATGCATTCTGAACATAAAAAGCCAATTCAAAGTGGTATGCAAATCCCCCAGAATTGTTCCCATAATGCATGAACATGTATGTTTGTATGTATGCACGGTTGTATGCATGTCATGGTCATCCCTCTCCCTACTTGGTGCTGTAGCTGGCATCATCCATGGTATGCATTGGAAAGGTCTTCAAAATGGTGTATTTATACTTCCTGTCAATGCTGCAAAGCCCATGATTCCATTGAAAGACTTCCCATGTGAGAGTACCACAATGCAGCTAAATCCTGCCTACTGTGTCCCTAATCACTCGTTTGAGTTGGGATCAGTTTCAAAGATGCGGACATTCTGGTCTCTGCATGCACTAAGCTTCAATTAGTGATAAAATGGAGAGTGATAAACAACCAACCAATCAGCTCCTGCCTGACATTTTTTAAACCCAGCCTGTAACATGGCAGATAGGAGCTGATTGGCTGGTTGTTATCACTCTTCATTTTATCACTGTTTGAAGCTTAGTGCACCTGGCCCAAGCTTGTTAGTTACTGGTAGTAATCCTTTAGCTGGAGGTGTGTAGGCAGCTTATGCCACGATCCACGTGAATAACAAATAATGTTGCTATGCTCTTCCTCCTAGCCTTAATTTGTAGCCATAGGAATGAAAAGATGTAGTTATAGTGAATTCAGCACCTTCCTGACTTATAAATGCGGAAAGATTACTGAAGGGACGTCCAAAGGTTGGAAATCATCTTTAATTAGTGTCGATTTGGGATTTCATAAACCAGAATTTACAGACAGAATATGTGCCGAAATGTGTGGCACCAAAGATTTGTGCCCTCAAATATACTTACTATTTTTTAGTTAACATGTTTATTATAATTTGTATGATATGTAGATCTATGATATCGTAGAATGTGTGACTTCGTTGAGTACTTAATGATGTTTTCTTCTACCATTAAATGTCTGAGTGAACAATATAGAAGTTACAGCCTTACAGGTCACACTGATAAATGATTAGTAGATAGAAAGACTGTAGAAGCCAGCTTGTCTGGCTGAAAACAGCATAAACTCACCTGGCTATCGGCAGGAATCCTTAGCTCACACACTGGATCTGGGCCCAGGGGTTCGGCTTGTCTTGATTGACAGGTGGCTGATTTGAATGATGGTCCAGGATAGGCTGTTTTGAAGTTAGAGGTGGAGATTGATGGGATGATGATCCTGCTTCCAGAAGATTCTGCCTCTTGCTTCAGGAACCGTTGCCCTCCCTCCCGCCCCAATTGTTAGTTAGAATTCGCTTTAAGAAGTCGTTCGCATTTATCCATTTAGTTGTTGTCGGCTTATTTTGTTTGGCGGAAAGAACGGTAGTTTAAATTAGAGCCGTATTTACATTTAGCTGGTGGTTGATGTCGAGATGTGGGCATCACCGATCCAGGTGGGCCCACATCTGGACCTTAACAATCATTTACTTCGGATAGGGTAAATTGTTGCGGACATTTGTAGGTTAGGGCAGGTGGCCCAATTTTTGCTGACTCGGGCAGAGTGGTGAGCTCTGCCTTAGTGATATGCGAGGTCAGGGGCAGAGGCAGAAGGTCAACCCCCTGACCTTAAGGGCAAGTGGCCCCTTTGAAAAGTCCGCTTCGAAATTGTGCCGTTGTCATGGACGCTGGCAGGTGGCCGGTCCTAGGCAATTAAGGGCAGGAGGCCCTTAGATCCGGAGTTTATTATTTTTATTACTTTGTTATTTTTCCAGCAATGTTATTTATCTTGCATGCCGTTCTTTGCCCGCCACCTTAGTTAGAGCAGGGACATAAATTTTAGTTAGATTCAAATAGGCCGCCCCTGCTCAAAATAAATAAGCCGTCCCCTTTAAGCCCAATTCAGTTGTACGCGTCTTTATTTCTTAGATAAGTGGTGTGAGTGTGGATGAGTGCCTATGTCTGTGTGGAGTTTAAAAGTTCAATGTCTAAGAAGTCCATATATAGAGGCAGTGGCAGAACTAGATATTTTGAGCTCCAAACCAATGTCTTCAACAGGGCCCTTACCCTCTTAAGTGACAGTGTCTGTGTCAGGGAGAGAGAGATAGGAAGAGAGAGTGTCAGTGAGAAAGATAGAGAGAGAGCAATAGTATCAGTGAGAGAAAGATAATGTCAGTGAGAGAGATAGAGAGAGCTACAGTGTCAGGGAGAAAGTGTGTGACAGCATCAGGGACAGAGCTAGAGAGACCAACAATATCAGGGAGAGAGCTAGAGAGCAACAATGTCAGTGAGAGATAGAGCGACAGTGTCAGGGAGAGAGAGAACTATAATGTCAGGGAGAGAGATAAAGAGAGGGACAGTGTCAGGGATAGAGCTACAGTGTCAGGGAGAGAGATAGAGAGCATGACAGTAAATGTCAGGGAGAGAGATGGGGGGATATGGAGAGACAGTGCCGTCAGGGAGGGAGAGAAAGAAACAAAAGACAGTGGGCAGAACCAAAGGGTGTGGAGAGAGAGAGAGAGGGAGCACTGACCGGACTCAGCCAAGGTACCTGATGGGGGCAGGCACTTTACAGCATTAAGCCCTACTCCCTAAATGCCCATGAATGAATGCTGGGGGGGATGGGAATGACAGAGTTATGCTATTAGCTGGGATGGGGGACGCTGGGCTGAATTCACTTAAAATTGCTCGCAAACCCTATGGACGTGTGAACACTTTTAAGCTAATTCAGTCCCCAGTAAAGTGCCGTGATGATTTACAAGTACGAATCTTCCGCACCTAATATGATCGACCCCATAGTTTTAAATGAAAGGCATCCTTACTGTATATTCAGGTAAGAATATTAACTTTCTGCAAGTTGGGTTCAAAGATCCACTGCACAAGCACAAAATGAATGGCCGTTGCCATGGTAACTTATTTACCACCTCTAGTGTTTAGAATAGTTCCTGAGCTATTCTGGGTTGTCTGCTATGTTTGTAGTCTGCGGTTCATCTTCAAGCATTTCAATTTCTATTTTTTCTTCTTGCAGCTTTTACATAAAAATGGCAAGCTAGCCGTAATGAATGGAATTGGAGATGAAGAAGTCACAGTGGATGCAGGTCTACAGGCTGAAGGTATAAATGGTCATCAGGAGGAGGTTGCTGTTGTAGATGGTAGGTACACCTTTTCTTATGTTTTAATCCATTCGGGGAAACTTCTTGGCAGTTCTAGTTCAAATAGGATGTTGCTCTGGGCAATCTACTTTACCACCTACATGAAGATAATTGATAGTATCGGATTGGTTTCCCATAGCAACATACTGTTAAAACAGAACTCACATTTTAGTAAATTTCCCCCATTGTATGCAAGCTTTTTTTAGGTCGCAATATAACTTTATCATTTTGCATGTGTTCAGCTGGATTAATACTGGTGGGGGCCCTGAGGCAATAAAGGTCTGGGCCTGAACTAGTAACAAGCAAGCATCACCCCCCACACACTCTACTACCAGGATGGGACCAGTGTTGTATCTATAATGGGTGCAATGTGCACAGACCACACGGGCCTCTGAGTACACACTGCACATCCTGCACCTATTTTTTTTTTTATTTAACTCACCCCATAGATAGCAGAACCTCTAAACAAATCACAGGAAAATGGCCGCTGCACCATTTCCCTCGTTATATGTGCCCAGTACTGCTGGCTAAAGAGGAAGGGGCCTGGACAGAGTAGGATGCACATACGTCTCCTCTTTTGTTAATATTCCCCTGGATGGGACACGCACCAAAGCAGCAAGTGCTGCCAGCTCAGTCATGATCTCAGGGGCCTTCGCTATCCTCGCGGGAGTTCCCTATCCTTTCTAGGCTGACTACATGGATGGTGACTGCTCGCAGTGTGTGGGAGCACCTGATGTGTTGTCGGCCCTCCCTTAATCTGGCCATGCTGCCAAGTCTTCTTTGAGTGCGTGGTAAGGGCATGCATCTGCAGCCATGCTCGTGCATCAGTCACACCCCTGGATCATTGAACAGCATAAGCTGGTACACGGCGCAGTGTAGTGTATCCGAGTAACAGTAGTGACTTGCTGCTCCAAGAGGGGACTAGCGCCATATGGCAGCACCGATGAGCACCTCTGTATCTGTGTCTGACATATTACATACACTGCACTTTGCATGAGGCAGGTTATTTGCCTTAAATAAGGTAAAGACATCTAGAGGTAAATATAACAAGGTCTGAGAAACTGGGGGTGTGGAAGTTTATCCAAGAATTCTGCAGGAGGAGACTCCCTGAAATAGCAGCAATCTCCCTCTCTCCCTCATTAGTTTACAAATCTCCCTCATTTCACCTAGCCCACATTACACTGTTACATTTTTTGGGAAAAAAGGAATGAGAGATAGATACATTTACATTGAATCATCAGCACCACTTCCCAGCACTTTAGCAAGTTCCGCTCAGATCTAGCAGTAAGCAGCCACGCTTCTAGGTGCCTCGTTCACAATCTCTTTTCACAATCTCTACATATATGGAACTAGAAACGCCCTTTGGGTGGGGCATGACATTCCCCCTCAATGGAGGTGCTTTGCAAAATTCTATTACCAACTATAATCTCCCTGAAACTAGTTTTCAAAAGTAGGCAAGTATGTCCTAAATTTTCAAGCGGCAGTTGTTTACCTCTTTAGCTGCTTTAAAAATATGGCATTTCCGTAGACATGAAAGAGAACAGTACAAGCATAAACTGTACCGTATTTTGGTTAAATTGAGACACTTTACACATTTTGTATTCCTGTAATTCCTTGAATTATTTCAACTGTTTTAATAGTCCTTGAAGACTTCCTGAGACCTGCTGATAACAGGATTGTGTTTGGTTGTGTCAGTGTTTGTAGGAAGTTGTATGTGAGTGAATAGCAGGAAATAATTGCAGGATGATCAAATTTTGCATCATTGAGAATGAATCACACTACTCAACATGTTCATAAAAAAAACCAAAAAGACAGGAAAGCATAGTGAAAGTTGAGATACAGTTGATAATAATTGTAGAAGGTGAGGTTTGGGCCGGATATTTTCACACATCGTGTCTTTTGGTGGATGTAACCTTTGGCACCAGCATTTTTAAATAAAAGAAAAGGTGCATTTTTGTCGGACATTACTCGATGCCGTAATTATTTTGGAGCGGGAATCAAAACATGCTTCTGTTTTTTTTGGCCCATTCATGCATACATATGACAAAACAATATAAATGATTCTGACCCACCAAGAGCTTCTCTCTGTTACATATCCTTCAACAGTGTGTATTATCTGTTTCATCCCCTTACACTTGTGTGTATTACATATGCTCCTCTAAAGGGATGCCGACAAAATACTGCCAGTTGGAATCCCAACAGCGGGATCCTGATGAACGGAATCCTGACAAACAACCCTGGGTTAAGTTAGGGCTGCAGGGGTGGGGTCAAAGGTTAGGCTGCAGGTGGGAATGGTTAGGGATAGGCTGCCGTAGGGGTGGGTTAGGATTAGGGGTAAGGTAAAAATACTTAATAGGATGTGTTGCAACCATTTCTGAGTGGCGGCAGTGGAAGTTTTCCAAAATTGGGGCAGCAGTGGCTGAGTCCTTGGATGCTGCTTCTCTGGCCACAGGCAGTTTAATTTTTCCGGACATCCTCAGTATCCCGCAGTTTACTCAGGTGTCCGATGTTCATACAGGTGATCTGATACTGTGTCTGTGCCCCCTCTGGGTAAAACTGTAAGTAGCACAAACAAATTGGTTGTTTCACATGCTCATGACACAACAGTCTGTTGCTGGCAGTGCTAGGTTCAGGCATCCAGCAGTAGTGTGTGTGTGTGTTGAGCCTTTCCCACAATTTAGGTGGGAAAGGCTTAAGGGCATTGCCCTGTTGGCACACCAGATGGCATGTATGTACAGATGCAATAAACTTGGAGTCTATGTCCCCACTGGAAGTGGATTTAAAATACTGTTATGGGAGGGTAAGCTCATAGTAATCGCTGGGCATGCCCCAACAAGTCATGCAACAAACAACTTGTATTCTTTCTATTCCATTCTACCCTGAGGAAAATTTCCCACAAGGCACTCAAGGGGCCTGCCTAGGGTTCGGCAGTCCCTAAGGGGCCCCATAAAGATACCCTGGCCGTCTGAAGATGCCACCTGCAATCAACAGCAAATATATAGTGCCATGGGTTGTATGAGCAAGGAGGGCCCCAAACCGGTATCTTGCTTTGGGCCCCCATGAGATCTAAATCTGCCTCTGATTGTAACCACACCCATGTGCTGTAAATGTAATAGTTCACAAACCCTTGCGGGACACGCATATGTAGATCATAGGGCCCAATGCAGATCTGCTCACTGGGCTGCAAGTACTGGCAGTCCAGCGAGCAGGTAAATACTTCCCGCTGCTATACTGAGCTCCCTCCAACCCCCGCCCCTATTTATGGCTGCAATGCGTTCCTGCTCACTTGGGGAAAATCACTCACCATCAAATGATTTTCCCCCTGCTCGCAGCGTTGAGTACGTCTAGACCTACTTGGTACTGCGAATGCCATGGGGAGAAGGAGGCTGGTGACCCTCCCAACGGCCAGCAAATGCCTAGTTTTCCAGGGCACTCCCAGAAATCGCCGGCGTAATACCCTCAAATATCCGCTGCATGTCAATCACCTTACAAGCGGTCAGAGAAGGCCAGCCTGCGCTTGTCTACAGCATATTGTGCGCATGACTAGTCTTTCGATAATCAGCCGAGCAGCGAAGTGGAAGCCCTGTGTATGGGTCTGCCTTGGGCCCATAGCATGTAGTGTGTGGACTGCATCACAAAGTGCAAGATCTGTTTAAAATAAAGATTACTATACGGGTTAATACAATTTTTAATACTTTTTAAATATAAAAATAGCGCTATTATGCAAATGTTTTTGTCATCTAAGAGTTTTTATCACAATGCTAAATACTTGTTTATTTATCACATTTTGGCAATGTAATCTATTCATATAAATAACCAGGTCCAAACAAACACTGCACGCATCACACATTTCATAAGGACACATTTGTTTTCCCATTTGGCACAAGTGTACTTTGTGGCGGGGGAAGGATAGAATTTTTTAGTTCCTACATTTTCTCTACTGAGATCTACTTAAAAAAATAAATGAAAAGAACAAAAGTCTATAAGACGAGTTTGATTTACATTTGTTAATTCCCCCAGGTTTAGCTAGAAAATGAGATTCCCATGGTAAATAGAGTAGTTCAAAAGATAAGGGGGTAATCTTTCATTTGCAAATGCTATTCCATTATTCAGTCTGTGCAGTCATGTACTGGATGTAAAGATCTGGGTGAGTCATAGTTAAGCCACCTTCAACTCAAACAATGTAAAGACCTCTCCTGGGGTCTGGGGGGCTGGTAGACAATAGCATAGGGTGGGGTTGGAGGAAGGGGGTGTGATGCAGTGCACTCAACCAGCTCACACTCAGGAAAGTTGTTATAGGTAGCGTGAAGGAAGCTTTCCTCTCATTCCACACTTCCCACCAAGGATAGCGGAGGATGTTATACATTTTCTTCCAATTAGCTGGGACCTTGCTATAACACTACACATTTCCAAGCAAGCCTCACAAGGACATCTGCTGCCCACTCGTATAACAAGGAATAATACAGCTACTGCTCCTTCCAGCAGCAGCATTACATTGGATAGGGGGCTAAGGGTCTTGGATAAGGATCGCAAAAGGAAGGAGCTATGCTTGGCACAATAACATTAACTGGTAAGATGATTTTGGTGGCTGTGATATGTACTGTACATTGTCAAGGCATTTAAAGTGACAGGGGATACTTTGAAGAAGTTGTGAGGAGTGATTTCTTTATTGCAGTATGGCTTAGCTGGGGATATTCAGTGTTACATGCTACAGATGGCTACTGCACATTGTGAGCCCTCTACGGGAATGCAGAAACTGTCCACAGCTGAGAAGCAATGTGCCAGGCTAATATTTACATGTCTGTGCATTAATACATTTAGAGGGGAACTTACTCAGGGCATTCTATTTCACATGGGATGTTGCTATATGAAAACAATCAAAATTTCCCCCCAATATATAATAGTACAGTATTGCAATTTGGTAGATGAGGATAACATATACACATACATACATATATATATATATATTTTTTTTAAGTTTCTTATATAGCGCACACATATTCTGCAGCGCTTTACGGACAATATTTGAACATTCACATCAGTCCCTGCCCCAGTGGAGCTTACAATCTATAATACGCTTGCAATGATATAACATAATTTATTATACATGAATTAACATAACATAACTTCATATTCTTGTGTGACATTTTTCACGTACAATCTGTGCGGTATTTCCTGAGTTGGTTCCAGTATTTGCTATGGTGCTGGTGCCTTTGGAAAAAGGTGTGTCTGTCTGGGACATGTAATACAGAGTAGCACGCTGCTTGCGCAATGCTGAGAAGAGACATATGCAGACCATTGACTTGTTGTAGGCTATCCAAACTTTTATTCTTATTTGCTTCAGCAATACAAATTGGCCTTTTAGGTGAAAGATTGGTAGTTGATAATATGTGAAGATATCAAGTATAGGCATTATCATTTTAATATAATATAGGGCGAAATATAGTAAATGTATACACTATCCTTTTTATTTTTGGGAGCAGACATTATTTGTGATATATTCGCCAATGCGAATCAGTGCAGCAGCGAGCGCACTTTACGGTGGCCGGAATTTGCACAAAAAAGCTCTTGCTTCCCCATAGGGTAGTGAGCAATTTTGAGCGAATTCTGTCTGAAACTAGCCTGCGAAGGTTGCAAAATTGGGTGCAGTGGCTGGCGTTTAAATGCAGCGGCAACAGCAGCTCGCAATTAATAGGCTCAACCCCATTGTCTCCCATCCCCAACTTTTGAGGAAAATATAGGACTTGTGTTCTGGTGGAGAGAATATTTCTGTACTATATAATGAACCTAGGTACATTTTATGCAGTAAATGGAAAAAAACAACAACTGGATTTGTTCTTTTCCAGTGTGAATCACATTTTTAATATTTGAGAACTGCATCTAAGCATTCTGGAAGCAATGAGTTTAACTTGCAGGGTTCAGGGACAGATTCTCTAAGCTTCAAAAGTGATAAAATGGAGAGTGATAAACAGCCAGCCAATCAGCTCCTACCTGTCATGTCACAGACTGTGTTTGAAAAATGTCAGGCAGGAGCTGATTGGCTGGCTGTTTATCACTCTCCATTTTATCACTTTTGAAGCTTAGAGAATCTGGCCCAGAGTGTGGTATTAGTTAGCTGCCACTGTCCTGTACGGTTTGTCAATGACATGCATTTGTCCCAGATCCTATTGCAAATCCCAATAGTAACCATCCCAGTTAACCCATTCATATTTACAGCCAGTGCTCTTAGTACCTAATAGTGGAGAATGCTGAAGGCTTCTTTATTAGTAAGAATAAGTCATTACTAAGAATATTTTCTTATTCATAAATATGATTTTCCAGCTTTTCTTTCTTCATGTGTTTAAAGGGGGCAATCAAAGCACAGAGAGAGAGAGATAACATTGCTTCTTACATGTTATAGGCTGTGATTGTTGGTAATTTGGGGCAATTCAGATCGGTTCGTTTGGGTCTGAAATTGGCACCATTTTCGATGGTGGGGAGTCTGCACATGCACGAATATGCAACCCCCCTCTGCGAACACCTTTGGGTAGTATTACACTCCCCAAGGTGTTTGGGTGCACCTTCGGCGATCCATATTTTAGTATGTAAGGTGAGTACTCAGTAAGGGGAGGGAAGGGGGCGGCACCAGAGGAACATTAGCGTCACCATACAAAACACTGGGCGTTCCCCCACTTACGCAGGCGTGGCAATGCCTGCTTGGGATGGGCGGATGACATCGCATGACATCAGGGCCCACCCCAAATTCACAGTACAGAAGCCATCTGAAAAGTAAGTGTTGACTCACATTTCAGACCGAAGGCTGGAAAAATCATTTGATGGTGAGCAAACATTGAATGATTTTTCCTCCTTGCGGCCACTTGCAAAGGGGTGTGTTACCGTACACGCGAGTACACGCAGCCGAGAGAGCAAGTCTGAATCAGGCCCTTTATTGCTCACAATTTTATCTCTCTCCGAGCTTTGATAAAGTGAGTATTTTGTATTTGTTAGACAGTTATGTCTTGGTTTTACAGGGCAGCAATGCTATGGAGAAATATTTCATTCACCCCTGGGGAAAAGTAACTACGTTGGGAGAGTAATGCAGTTCCCTCTGGTATCAGTGATGCCTTGGTCACTGTAGTGGCAGACTTTGCATTTCCTTATGCGTCATTGTGCTGTAGTAATTGCTGGCAGATGCACAGGGAGCTTTACATACTGTGGAACATCTTTATTGAGACTGGGAAAGTTTCATCTCATTCATGTGTTTAGAGCTGCATTTGTAACTTCTTTAGGGACGGTGGCTTCACAGTTTGTTCCATAGGCTCAGTAAAAACCGTTACCTTATCCTGCCCAGAAATGGCTGTGAAAGGGATTATCTTCATTCCGCGATGATGTCAGAGGAGAACATTACTAGTTACAGGGAGATGTCAGTACCATGAAACTGCCAGCAAACCATCGTTTTGGCTGCAATATTTTACCAATTTACAGCGATATGGTTCATTTTATATCGCCATCAGTTATAACTCCATCAGCTACCAAGTGGGACAGCTGAACGACACTCCCCTCCCCCGGAAGACACTCCCCTCCCCCGGAAGACACTCCCCTCCCCCGGCAGACACTCCCCTACCCCGGCAGTTTGTGCATGTGTGAGAAAGAGATGTACGCTTACACATCTGCTCGCATGCGAATTCACCATCAAATGATTTTTCCTCTGTTCGGTATGAAAATTATGCCCGGATTTACTTTCCATATGTCCGCTCGCCGACGGATTTGAGGCGGCTGCTGACGTCATATGACGTCATCCCCCCAAGCAGGCTGGGCCACGTCTGCATTTCTTGGGGTCCGCCCAGTGTTTCCATGGGCACGTTTCCATGAAACACTGGCCAGAACCCAGCTAATGCCCCCTGCCTGTCACTCAGGCTGCAAGCACATCGGCGTAAAGAAAATTCGCCAGTGGCGCTCGCAGCCGGCGCATGCACACGTGCATTGGCGACAAAGCGCTTGCGCAGACCCAAAACATTGGAGACATAACACATTCTCACTGCAATTGGACCTCCAGTTGCAGATTCATTAAGAATTAATTAAGAGAGTAGGTTAAAAAAGCCATTGGTTTAATAATAATAATAATACAAAATATCTATATTAGGAACAGATGCTATATAGAAATAATAAAAAAAATGTTTTTGTTACTGACCTCATGCTATCATGATCCTGAGGGGCTTTATTTCTAATATTGCTTTCAGACCGCAAATGCAGGGTCGTACCGGGACTTTTAAACGGTTTAGTCCTGGTGCGACCCTGCGTGTGTGGTCTGTTCAGATTGCATCAGCGAACCGGCAATATTGCTGGTTCGCTGATGTTATGTGGAGGCACATCGGGGGCAGCGTAGGAGTCGGCTCTTAGAGCTAGCGCTGCTCCAAGTGCTGCCTCCTCCATAGTGCGAACGGGAAACAGGTCGCTCGGCCTGATTAACCCGTTCACACTGCACTGCAATGAACCAGTAAAAACCCTTCTTCTTATCCGGTTCAAATTGCTGTGTTGCTACTGGTTAGCTGTAACCTTTAATATCGCACAAATTACCGGGTCGAACCGGCATGAACCCGGTAATTTTGTGCGATGTGAAAGTGGTGTTAAAGAGCCACAAAGCTCTCTGACAGTGATTTTCCCTATCTACAAGTGGTTATTGCTGGTGATAACACTGCCATAATTGAAGGTAACCCCTAACTGATAAATATTTTCACAGTGAGGTTTATACTCAATATCATTAACGATAGGTGCTCTCACGCATCGTTAACAACCTTCTGAACATGTACAGATGAGGGAGGACCTTGAGTGTTCCTTTCTGTGCCAAATTAGCTGTATTAAGGAGGAGGATTATCAGACTTTCTAAAGTGCATTCAATAAAATGATACCACAATCTTATTGGTTGCTATGGTAACACCTTTACTTTGCCTAATTTCTTCAGATCCCCCCCAATACATATACTGTGTTTGCCCCTGTATATGGCTGTCCAGCTGACATGTAAACACTTTTCTAAGTATTTCCTGGACCAATATTAGAATATAGAATTGCAAGCTGTGTATGAAGCGGGTTGGGCCATTGCTGAGTAATGTTTCTATACATTCAATGTTTTAATTAGATGATAATGCTGTAATTACTGCCCCAAGGTGATGCTCCATTTTTGTTCACAATAAATAATGAAATGAAAACCAGACTGGGAGATGTCAGTTCTGGTGGCACAAGCTTTACCTATTATTGAAACAGGACACTTATTCATTGCACAAGGGGTGACACCTAGTAAGCTTTGTCTATTGTAGGGGTGTTAAAGAAGAAATCTCCCTTCTTACAATATGTAGAATTGCTTTATTGATGAAACATACTTGTTAGAGAGAATTATCTAAACTAGCTTATTATAGTCATTACATTAGAGAAAATATGATTAACTAGCTTCGAAAGCTAGTCTGCTACCTTCTGTGTTTGTGCATGTGTGAGAAAGAGATGTAGTTTCACTCTCTGCCAGCAGATGGCAGTGTTTCGGAGACTCACGGACACTAGACATATATATAGATGACTAGACGTATATACAGATGATGATCACCAAGAGAGGTGACTACTGTAGGTGCTACTAATCTAAAATCTGCATGAATGAATTGGTCATTGTAGTTCAAAACTATTGTTAAGGAAATAACTTGCAGAGGAAATGTCCCTTTGCTGTGACCACCCTCGGTGGCTGCTAATGAGCTTTGCTCTTTTTGAAGCTGTTTGTTTAAGTTCCAAGACAAACATACTACAGGGTCACTTGGACAATTAAATGGGGGATATCGATGCAAATCATATAGTTCCTGTTAAGTTCTTGAAACGCTTTTGTCACCTTGTTATAAAGGTCAGTTTTCTTGTACTGTCAATGGCTTTTCGTCTCTCCAAAATGTGGTTTCCTGTGTGGTTTCTAGATGGATCTGAGGAATGTAGATTGCAATAATTGATAAACTGTGTATGGCACTTATGTTACATTTAGATCTCTAGTTGGATGGGAATGGCTATAGTGTTAGAAATTATGTATGTAAAGATTTTTGTTGATATTACAAATAATTTAAATGTACACTATGATTTATTTAGACTTTTAATATTATGTTACAATTTTTTTTTCTTTTCACAAACTCAAATTTTTTTTTTACAGCTAGGGGTATTTTACAGGTGAGCCTTAAGGCCAAGTCCTTGTTTCTCATGTTGGATTATGTCATGTGGCTGCTTGGCTGTTTCTAGGATTCGTGAATATAGGTTGTGGCTTATTCAGAGACGCATGGGTTGACTTGTTGACAGTAAAAAATTCGACAGTCCTAAGGTCTACCACTATTGGTCAACATAGACAAGAGGTCGACATGAATTTTTTTCATATTTTTAATGTCTATGTTGACATGGGCACCATATAACTGTACCTCGCCCCCTTGCATGGCTAGCTTCACTCTTCATGCTTCGGTCACGGTGCCTCGCTGCACTATTATATTCCCCGTCCATCCTGTTCACTGGGATGGTAAAGTATGATTTTTTTTTTTTACGAAAATGTGAACAACTCATGTTGACCATTTGCATGAACCTTTTTCATGTCGACCTTTTTCTTGTGTCAACTCAATGCACGTCAACCTTTTTCCGGTATCTTGACCATTGGCCTGTTGACCTAATGACTGTTGACCTTTTTACAGTCAACCATACAACCGCATCCCTTTGCTGAGGTGCCCAGGATTGCTGAATGGTGTGTTTTGCATATATAATAATATCACAGTTTCTGCAAAGTGGAAAAACCTTCTTCTGTAGACCACTCATGGTACTCGTGTTGATAAATAGGAGGAAGCAGTTGACCTTAAAAAAGGTGGAACAATGACCTAGATACAGATGTTGCAGCCCCTCTCTGCAGCAAATAGCCCCTCTTGGTGTGCTAGGTCTTGGGTACTTGGCCATGTCAAGCTTCTTTTTGATGAAGTGATAAATCCAAAGTATTAGCATAAACAGACCTTACATTAACATGTTTTCATTCCAAGCAACCAACTAGTATCAGTACGCTTCAGTAACATGGTCACCACCCTGCGGTCAGCATTACACTTTGATGGATGATGCAAATAATGCTCTTTTTTTATAATGGTATCATATTTTAATGATATTATTTCCAGGTAACCTAATCTAGAGGAGTTTGAGCGAATTATGATTTGTAAATGTAGCTTGTTAAAAATTAAGCATCATGGATTCTTATCCAATGTTTGCAACATCTGTATTAACAGCTGGAGGGAATACTAAAGCCGTGTACAGCTGGGGCGATTGTTCTAAGTAAGCAATTTTGACTACATCATCAAAATCGCTTAGAATGTTTCCCTGAATCGCTCCGTGTGTACACAGTGGGCGATAGCGATGCACGGCTCTGCTGCAACACTATCGGTCGGCCAAATAGACACTGCAGGCAAGAATATTCTTGCTAGACACTGCAGTGTCTTTTCAGCTGTACGCGAGTATTGCTGCTGGGGATGGCCGCTGGCTTGACAAAAATCCCTTAGTCAAAATCGCCCAGCTGCAGCCCATGTGTAACTTAGCAGACCTGGTAGATCAGACTGTGCGCATCACTGGCCATTCCATTGTGTTTGAAGTCACCAATTTGTATTGAACATTTGTCTTAAATTGAAAATAACAAGCCTGTCATTTAAGCACAGAGACCTTTGCCGTGTGATGGAAGATAGAAAAGCCCTGGAGCAAAGTTTTAGGCCTATACATTTAGATCAGTCGTAAATGGCTGTTAGGAATCCATTCATTCATTTTGTCATCCATAAATGTCATGTACAATAGAGACTGCAATGCTGTAAATGAAACAGTATCTGGTTTTCCTGATAGCTGGAAAACAGTGCTCAATTGTACAGTGTTATCTTAATGTGCAAGAGCTTTACTGCTTCTTCCTTCATACTGCTCTACAGCAAGTAAGCTGTTTGGGAAAATGAGCAGCTCAGCCAGAACTCGTTTCTTTGGCGTCAGTGAAGTATGTGGGCTTTGTAATGCCTATCCTCCATCCATTACTAAATAACTGGTATGAGGAGTGAGATCCTCATGAGGACCATGTTCAACTTATGTGATGTGATCCTGCAAAGTCAGAAAGGAAGCTACTGCTAGATATTTGCTAACTCATTTACACGTTTGATTTCTGCGTATTATGGACCCTGCTCAGGGGCAAATGCATGATTTATACGTGGGGTTCCATGTGTGTGTGTATATATATCATAGGTACTTGTTTCCTAGCACGGCCCCACCGATTTTGATTGTGAGCATCGCGTCGGAAAAAAACGCGTTGATCGCATCGCATGCCAACCAAATCGCATGCGATGCGATCGACGCGATTTTCCATTGATTTTAATGTGAAATACCCCAAAACACCCCGTTTGTATAGAAACCCCCCCTGATGTTTTAAATGGCCCCCAATTTTAACGCCACCCCACTATAGACGCCAACCCGAAGCGGCCCGAAGCGGGCCGGCGGTACGCGTCCTCCGACCTTTTCATACCCCTACTATCCACGTCGGCGTGGAGTTGAGAATAGAAAGTGTGGCGAGCGCAGCGAACCACCGAGCCCGAAGCGTGGCAAGCGCAGTGAGCCCGCGAGGGGACGCGGATACCTTCACAGGTATCAAGGCCCATCGCGGGCTTCACATGGATCCGCGTCCCCTCGCGGGGCTCGCTGCGCTCGCCACACTTTTTATTCTCAGCTCCACGCCGACGTGGATAGTAGGGGTATGAAAAGGTCGGAGGACGCGTACCGCGGACCCTCGTGGGCTCGCTGCGCTCGCCAAGCTTCGGGTTCGCGTCAGTAGCGGGGTGGCGTTTAAAATTGGGGGGGGGCCATTAACTATGCTTTTTTTAACATATTCAATGTTAAATGGGCCATATTGGCCCATTTAACATTGTCACCTATGTGAGATCGCATCGCTGGCCATTATAATGACCCGCGACGGCCGCGATCAACCTGATTTTTACTTTAACATTGTTCCCTATGGGGAAATCGCGTTGATCGCGTCGGTCGCATCGCGGCCCCTTATTAGGGGCCGCGATGGACGCGATCAACGTGATTTTCAGTTTTACCGGCAATTGAGCCAGTTAAACACAGAAAATCGGGTCCATCGCGTCCATCACATGCCTTAAGTACCTTAACTTAAGGCATGCGATGTACCACGACGGAGGCCATGCTAGGAAACAAGTACCATATCATACCTCCCAACTTCTAGTTTGTCTGAAGAAGGACACTTGCGTGCGGCGAAGGTGCGTGCCCGAAATTAGGGGTCGTGGCTTGCCACGGGAGGGGGGCGTGACCTATAATTGCATTGTGCAGCGAGGACACGCCCCCGTTTTACGCGGTGGGGTCATGGCCCTGAGCCTCTAGCCAAGCCCCCAGCCCATCTGGATGCAGGGGATAGACGCTGTGTGCATGCGTACAGCATCTATTTTCCGCTTGCCAGTAACTAACGGGGGACTCCCAACTGTCCCCCCCACCGCGGGACACTGCCAGTGGCGGGAGGGACGCGGGAACGTCCCCGAAAACCGGGACGTTCCCGCGATTATCGGGACGGTTGGGAGGTATGTGTGTATATATATATATATATATATATATATATATATATATGTGTGTGTGTGTGTGTGTATGTATATATATATATATATATATATATATATATATATATATAGATGTGGGGAGCAGATGGCACTCACACGGACTTTTGAAAAAAGGTCAGACAACACAAGGGTACCGACGTTTTGGATTTTAATCCGTTATCAAGGTTTGAACAACCTTGATAACGGATTAAAATCCGAAACGTCAGTACCCTTGTGTTGTCTGACCTTTTTTTCAAAAGTCCGTGTGAGTGCCATCTGCTCCCCACATCTACATTGTCCCCCTTCAGTGGCACCCCGGCAGCTACTATCCATCATCAGGAGTGCCATTCAACGCCAATCTATATATATATATATATATATAGAGAGAGAGAGAGAGAGAGAGAGAGAGAGAGAAAGAGAGAGAGAGAGAGAGAGAGAGAGAGAGAGAGGGGGATAGAGGGAATATTTGTTTGCTATCTTGAAACATCTGAACCTTTTAATGGTCTGAACCAACCACCAATACCGAGTGGAAAAAGAGACTTTTAATAAACGTTTGAAAATTCATGGACTTTACTTTATTTACTTTTAGAAAGTTTAAGGATTACTTGAAGGCTTGTTTGACCTAATCTGTAAGGTCACCTTAAAGGGCGCCATCTTACAATTGTTTCCCACATCCTATCTATCCCCCATCCAACAGGGGAATTTGTAAGCCAGGCAGCCCAACTAAAATATCCAAAGTTCTGTGGCGCAAAACTACAGTCTGTTCTCTCTCTCTCTCTCTCTCTCTCTCTCTCTCTCTCTCTCTCTCTCTATATATATATATATATATCTATATATCTATATATATATATATATATATATATATTTATAATGTTTCCTAACCATCCCTCCCCACAGCCTAACTCTAACACCCCCAACTCTAATAATAAAGTCCCCCCATATACCTCAATTTATCACCCACACACCCACTATTGCCTAACATTAAGAATCCCCGCATACTGATGATTGGAATTCACGCACCTACAACCAAACTGGAAATTTAACTGCATTATATATGATACAAATACACACACACACACACAAAGAGAAGCTGGCACTCCTAGGCTGTACCCTGCCCCCCAAAACACACAGACTGTTCCCTCTGTCACACACACACTCGAAATGCAAACTACTATACCCCCTTCCACAACCACTCTAGGAAAGCAGACTGTGACCTCACCCACTAGGACTGTATACTCCTCCCCACACACACTTGCACTCGGACTGCAAACTGCCCACTACTGTTTCCTCCCTCACACACATTAGGACCGTAGACTGCCTGACCCTCCACCACATAAACACTAAAGGCCCTTGTCCAACGAGTTGGACCTGATTGACTCGAGATTTATCCTATGTGCAGGAGGATCAATCTTTTGCGATCTCTTGGGATTGTGCATTGGGTCCTACACATCAGGCACATATGATTTTGTCAGACAGGCACATCAGATTTTGTCAGTTAAATTGACCCAATACACCTGAATTGGGTCAAATCTGACAAAATCTAACAAGTGAAGTGGCCCATTACTGAAGACTTCCCCAACACTGTACTGTAAACTGCGAATCCCCCCCCACAAGTATATTTGTACGGAATCGGTACATCTGTCAGAATGAACTTAGGTCTACAGTCATTAGGTCGACCCCACTAGGTCGACTGGCAGGAAGGTCGACCTGACTTAAGGTCGACATGGGCCAAGGTCGACATGACTTAAGGTCGAATTTGCATAAAGGTCGACATGAGGAAGGTCGACTGGTCATAAGATCGACATGGGTTTTTCGCTGTTTTTTTATCCGAATGTCGACACAGTCGACATGGACACAGTTGGCAATGAGAATCGGACCCTCGCATCGCTCGCTTCGCTCGCAATGCTTCGGGCACGGTGCCTCGCTGCGCTCGGCACACTATTTTATTCTCCCACCACGCCCTAGTGGATGGTAGGGCATGAAATACCGCCTGTCGGCACATGTCGGCTCAAAAAACAGTGAAAAACCCATGTCGACCTTATGACCAGTCGACCTTTATGCAAATTCGACCTTAATTCATGTCGACCTTGGCCCATGTCGACCTTAAGTCAGGTCGACCTTCCTGCCAGTCGACCTAGTGGGGTCGACCTAATGACTGTAGACCTAAGTTCATTCTAATAGATGACCGCTTCCCATTTGTACAGTTGCACTGCAGACTTCACATTCCCCTTTACTTACTGTACACACACTAGGCTCTACACATTCTGACTTTAATAAGGTCACTTTCCCTACTCTTGGTGGTCTTGCAAGGCTGCACGACCAAAATAAGGGCCTATGTGTACCACAAAAGGGCCTATGTGTCCAAATCGCATAGCACACATTGTATAGGCTCAAATCACACCGGGCAAACATCTCACCATGGGCCAGATGCACTAAGCTTCAAAAAGTGATAACATTGAGAGTGATAAACAGCCAGCCAATCAGCTCCTACCTGCAATGTTACAGGCTTGGTTTGAAAAAATGTCAGACATGAGCTGGTTGGTTTTTTATCACTCTCCACTTTATCACTTTTGAAGTTAGTGCATCTTGCCCCATGTGTGGGCACCATTAGTGTTGCTTACCCACTCACAGGTTTCTTGTGTTTGTTCCCTCCCAGCTTTTTAATGTAACCTAGCCCTGTATTCCTTATATATGTTGCACTGCTGTGTTACAATAAGCAGCATTCAGGGTTTTCTATTAACAGTAACCATAATAATTAAAATGTAATATAAACACCCATGTCAGTATTTTTCTAACATTTTCTACATGTGGTTCCAGTATTATGGCTCTTGAAGGACTCTACTTCCTTTTTATCCTAAATACTTTGAACCACTTAATAGAAATGTGGTTCTCATAAAAATGGAACTTACAGTTGTCACTTAGCTGCTCGTTTGAAGTACTGTTTGTTTACTTATGAACATGTACACAGCAACAACATCCCGTTCTGTTACATAGTATATTTAAGTTGTATTTGTCATGGAGAGTTACAGACTGCAATCATGAGAACAGCGCGATTTTCCTGGAGATGTTGGGCATAGTGGAGACTATCTTCAGCTCACACATCGGCACAGAGTCCCAACGGAAATAGCACATGGGCCCCCTCCTCTCATAAAGCACCCCTGGCCTTTTAGATACAATGATAATGTTTTGTGTTATACAGACGGAGCGCCTCCCAGCAAGCCTGAGGAATCACCAGATTCCCAGAGCTGCTCAGGCTGGCGGACAGGCTCTCCATCTGATGTGGACGCGCAAGCGTCTCGCATGCACCCCGTCAGAACTGTGGCGGGGAGGGGTTTCCCTGCCCATCTCCACTTCAGGGAGACGGGTGGGGAACTGGGAAGGGGCTGCGGGGGAGCTGCTGAGGGTGGTGGAGGGCTTCAACGGAACGGTGCCCGTGAGCAACTCGTGCGTGCGCACCCCCTTCCGGCAGCTTGCGAATGGAGAGTCTATCACCAATGGGAGCTGCTCCATCTGTATATTTAAATAGCATTAAGATATCAGCAGTCAATAACGATTATGGGTCTGCTGTAGAGTTGAACGCAAGTTGACATAATTTGCGTACATGTAAAAAATGCACATATTCACCTATGAGTAGCGGTGTATGTATTTCTGTGACTGGATTGCTCCCATGAGATTGGTATGACAATTATACTTACCACTCTGGAGTCTCGCGGTAGCTGGTCCCGCACACAGAGATCACAAGTATAATAGCACAGCAGCACATGCGCAGTAGTCTCTGGCCAGAGTCTATTGCACACTGACCACAACCTCGCTTAATACGGGATACGGTCATTGGGTCACCACCAGTCAACAAGCATTAGGTAGACACCATTAGGTCAACATGCATTTAGGTCGACATGAATTAAGGTCGACATGCAGGAAGGTAGACATGACTTAAGGTTGGCATTGGTTAGGTGGACAGGGTCATTAGGTTGACATGGGTATTTTTTACAGTTTTTTGAGCCAACATGTGCCGACAGGCGGTATTTCATGCCCTACCATCCACTAGGGCATGGTGGGAGAATAAAATAGTGTGCCGAAGCATGGCGAGCGTAGCGAGCCATGCGAGGGGATGCAGTGCTATGTTTCGGTGTCCATGTCGACACGACATGTGCCGACAGATGGTATTTCATGCCTTACCATCCACTAGGGCGTGGTGGGAAAATAAAACTGCGTGCCGAGCATAGTGGTGTTAAGTTTAAATGTTTATGTTGACTGTGTTGACATTCCGGTTAAAAAAAAATGTCGACCTTACCCATGTCGACCCAATTACACTTATGTCGACCTAAATAGATGTCGACCTAATGCTTGTCGACCATAATGCTGGTAACCTAATGATCCATACGCCTTAATACACCTCTTTTCATGCAGACTCATCTACAAGTGGAGTTGAATATGGCTCAGTATCGCTTGGCTCTGGAGCATGTGCAAAATCCATCCACAAAGCTGACTTGAGTTCAATCCTGCATCAGTTCGAGAGTGTTGTCATCTCAGACAGCCAGTACTTCCACCATTCCTCTCTTTTTTATTTGCCATTGATATAAAACATAAGAATTAAAGCTAAATCTCATGATATATGTTTATAGAATAATGCCCTGGACATGAGTTTAAGAATTGCATACTTTGCGAAATGTGGTCTGCGTATAGGGCTTTGGAAGGGTCCAGGGAGAGGGAAGTTGGGTGTGTACATAGCATATCTGATGAATATAGAATGCTGGGAATTTCTGGAAAAAGTCCAGCTCAGCTCTAGGAATCCCACGGGAGAATTGTCAACCAGCTCCAGATGTCGACAAGGATGACTTCAAGCACATGTAGGCCTTTACATTAAACTGGTGTATCACTAACAACTCTCTTGCATCTTTTACAGTTTTAGATTTTAACCCCACTGCTTCCACAGCTTACAGGAACGCCACTGCCTACGGAGGTTTAAAAGTAGAACATCATGTGCACTGTGGTTTTATACTAACCGCTATTGGTTTCCCTGCTTCATATTTGTGGGATGAAAATGTGTTTTATTGTTTCAGACCTATGCGCAATTCAATTAGATGCAAATGTGGTTCTGAGTTTCTAATTCACGTCAAATTCACATTGCGAATTACATTTGCAATTCAATTCCAAACTCGCATTTCTTTTTCAGAGTCAATTGGCCTGTTTCTATCTGCACCCCCTTGAGCAGGTGAAAAGGCAGCGGGAAAAAAATCTTTATTTTAATACCCCTTTCACATCGCACTTTTAAAACGGTAAATTGCCGTTTTTTTCCCTTTTTAAAACGTTTAAGCCTGCACTGTGAATGCACCACAGCCGATTTACCGTTTAAAGTTAACTGGCATTTCGAACCGTGTAAAAAGCAGAGTCCTACATGGTTCCTTGCCGTTTTTTGTGCAATGTGAATGTGTACAATGTGTCGGAAACGGTATTTCAGGCAAACAACACAAGCTACAGAGCAAAATGACAGGCAATGTTGACACCGCCCCCCCCCCCCCCCCCAAGCTTGTCAGGAGCAGCATATTTATAATGTGCAATAACAGGGAGCAGTGCTGTAGAAATGGGATATGGTCACTAGGTCTACAAGCATAGGTCGACTTGCATGAAGGTGGACATGACTGAAGGTGGACATGACTGAAGGTGGACATGGGAATTTTCACTTTTTTGAGCCTATGTGCTGATAGCCGGTATTTCATGCTCTACCAGGGCGTAGTAAAATAGTGTGCTGAACGTAGTGACGTACTGTGCCCAAAGCATGGAGTGTAACACACTTTTTTAGTGTCCACTTTGAATGTGTCGACATTTGGGTAAAAAAGGTGGAAAAACCCATATTGACCTTTTGACTGTCAACATTCCCCAGGTCGACCTAATGCTTATGTCAACCCAACCCCATGTTGACCTTCATGCATGTCAAGGTAATGCTTGCCGACCTAGTTGCTATCTATCCAATAATCCATACCCATAGAAATCACTGCAGCTGCCATTTTCCTGCTATTTTGTGCATGCACAATAATAAAATTGTCAGGAAATTTGCCATTTTCCTGTAGATCTGTCATGCAAATTAAAGTCTGAGCCCTCTAGAGATTAACAAGCAGTGACAACAAAATATATGTTTATTTTTAACACTGCACTTGAAAAGTTATCATAGCAATTTAAAAAAGAAGTCCTATCACGGGTCTGGAATGCCACTTAGCTGGGAACTGGGTGGGATACAGAAGGCTAGTGTATTACAGGGGAGTCATCAAACATCCCTCCCAACATTTAACATAAAGGATTCGGGACTCTCGCTGCCGCATTGCTGCGCAATCACAGAAAGGGGGTGTAGCTTAATGCCACGACCGCTCTCTGTGAGCATGCTGGCCATGCCCGGGGGGTATAGCACTAATAAAGTCAAGGTACGAGACAGTCATTAGTCCAACGTCGGAATCTCGACTGCAGGGACTCAGACAGCGGGCGAGCACACCTATCCTATTCTCTGGGACTCAGGGGGCTGCGCTCACCAACTATTCTATTCTCACTTATTGGGGTCGTGAATAGCCCCTGTCAGGATCTCGTCTTTCGGGGTTTTAACAGTCAGGATTCTGACGTCAGGCCCCCTTACATTAGAACAATATATCTGATGCTGAAATTGGATGCAATTTCCCTTGAACTCCCCCTGGACCTTCCCGGGAGTAATTCCATCCAATTTTTTACTTTGGTGTCATTTTTTGCATAAAATATATCTCATGCGATTGATCAAGCCGAGTTAAATAGCATAAGATATATCGTATGGTACCATTGTACCATACGATATATCTGATGGGCTGGATTAGGGGCTAGAGGGACTGGAAAATGTCAGTCAAACTTTCTGCAATATATCGTATACTATATATCGCATGCGCAAAAAGCACTACATTTTCCATCCGATTCCGATATATCACAGGTGTGGTATGACCAACCTAGAGGCTCCTATCCGCCTCTCATGGGGCCGCGCATCGGATCGGATGGAAAACACAAACAATGTGGCACTTTTCAGACGATATATCGGCCCGAATAATCGAAATCGGACAAACTCATTCTAATGTAAGGGCGCCTTAATGACTGTTGGGAGGTCATCCGGCACCCAGTCCATGTATCTCCCATGGATAGTTAACTCCCTACTAAACATAGCAGCGAGTTACAGGGAAACTCCCAACCGCCTACCACCGCAGGACACTGCTGCCCACAGGTGGGACAGTCCAAGAAAACAGGACTGTTTCACAAAAATTGTGACAGTTGGCAAATATCAACTCTACAATACCCTTGCTATAAGTTTATTCAACAATAGTCAGAAGTTGAAACAGTTTACTCAATAATATGTGTTTCAGTCGCATCTAGTAGAATTGTTAAACTTGCTAAAGAATTTTTAAGTAAAACATGTTACGTGTAATTATGGATTCTTTAGCAGTATTATGCTTCAGCAAGTGAACTTTTATGGTCTAATTTATTATATCAAAATTGTTACCGTATGTAAAATTTTGCATACTTTATTACACTGCATAAACATTTATGCCCCAGTAAGCAATTTCTATAACCATCTGTTTATAGTCTTAGAATAATCCGTGGATTTGGGTTTATTCGTACATATATACATTGTATACAAAAACAGTATACTTTTGTTATTAGTTATCTTCTAAGGGAAATACAAAACAATATTTTACTGTGAACTTTGATTGACATAGCCTGACATGGTGATATCGCATGCATCGCCGCTGTCCTTATTTTTCTGTATATTATCGGTGAATTCTGAGTTTATTAACCACTGTTTTGTATAGATTTAGGCAATAAAAGAGGGTATCCCAAAGTTTGTCGGACCATGTTTAGGTTGACAGTCAACTGGTTGACACCAAAAGGTCAGCATTGACAAAAGGTCAATACAAGCAAAAGGTCAACATGGAAAAGGTCAAAACAGGAAAAGTTTTTGTGACATTTTTTGCTTCACTTTATGAACTTTTTCATACTTTATCATCCAGATTGATTCCGATTAGGAGTGGTAGAGTGTGATAAGCACAGCAAGCCATGCAAGGTCACATGGTTCACTCATTTGGTTGACTCCCAAAAAAGTGAACTGTCAACCTTTTCATGTGTTGACATTTTCCATGTCAACTTTTTGCTTGAGGTGACCTTTTTTCATTGTCGACCTTGTGCATGTTGATCTTTTTGTTCTCTGCCTAATGACTGTTAACCTAGACTTTGTCTGTGAGCTATACCACAACCATAAAAGAGATGCATCTCTGAATTTGCAGTCAATTAAAGGGTCTAATATTTTACAATCCAAAGTAAAACTCTCCATATTTAAATATTTTGATGAAAGCTATATTGGTATCATCCCTAATTCCATCCCATTTATATCCTGTAAGATGTCACATTGGTAGCATACATAGGGGTAAATTTACTAAGATGGAAGTTTCATATAGGATGTTGCTATGGGCAACCCATCAGGTACTACCTATTATCTTCTAGAAGGTTCTAAATGAAGAAGTAGATTCTGATTGGTTTCCCATAGCAACATATCATTTGAAATAGAACTCCCATCTTAAATTTCTCTAATAGTGTTATATATGTATACATAAAATGTATTTTCCATACTGGACAACCGCTGCATTCTCTTGCATGCTGCAAAGACATATGTACTAACCGGCTATATTTTTGAACATTATGAAGGCACACCATACTTACAACTCTAAATAAAGTTGTCATTATTACATTTCTTCCCTTGCAGTATAAACTGTTTTTGTTTCTGGGTAAAAAATGTGTACAGCTTGATGTTTTTTTTTTTTTTTTACAAAACTACTTATTGAAGAATCAGATCAACAGATCTATCAATCCTTTAGTTTTTAATATGATAAAGAGGCACTGCTATAAAAATGAAACAGTCGCCGGTATAGCTTTCTTGCTCATATATCTATATAAATATGCACAAAAATATAGACAAATGTTTTAATAAGCTTTCATTTTCTCATTGCAGTTGAGCAGCAAGAGCCTGCAAGTGTACTGCTGGATATGGAGCCAACCGAAAACATTGGAGTTGTTCCCAACGATTCACCTCCAAAAGATATTGCAAAGGAAGATGGCCAGGTAGACACAACAGAAGCTACGGATACAACAGTTACTGAAGAAAAAGTAGAGTCACCAGAACAACCCAATGAGAGTCAGTCCAATGAAGTTGGCTTCAGGAAAGTGTTTTCATTTGTCGGCTTCAAATTCACTGTAAAAAAAGACAAGACTGAAAAATTGGAACCCGTACAACTATTAACTGTGAAAAAAGATGAAGTTGAAGTAAATGGCACAGACAATCATGAGGAGCCTATTGATGTCACAGATGTAGAAAAGACTGAAACACAGCAAGAGACCAAAGATGTTGACCAGCAGGCTGAAAGCGGAAATGGGTCAGCGGAGGCAGCCGAAAGTCCAAGCGAGACTCCTAATGAGAAGCAAAATAAAACAGAAGAAGCTGAAGTTGAAAAAGATCAAAAGTCTCCAGAGTCACCAACAAATGCAGTTGTCACTGACACGTCATCCCCCTTTAAGAGATTTTTTACACAAGGATGGGCTGGACTGAGAAAAAAGACAAGTTTTAAGAAGTCAAAAGAGGAAGATCCACAGGAAGTAGAGAAACACATCAAAAGCGAAGAACAGGAAAATGCTGAAGCAGCAGAAACTCTAAAAGAGGAGGAAGCAAATGACAAAGAAACAACTGAAAACCCGCCTGTACCAGATGACTTAAGCAAATCTGCATGTGAGGAATCAAAAGAGTCTATTGAGGAACATATTCAAATTGCAACTGCAGAAGGACCCAAACCAAAGGAATCTTCATCTAATGAACCTGAAGAGACCATAAAATCAGATGAGGGTATTGAAGTACTAAACTCAGAAGAGACATCTGTCCCAGAGACAAATGTGTTAAGTGAGATAAAAGCTGATGCTGATACTTTGGAAACAAAAGTTGAAAATGAAAAAACTGAAGACATCACTGATGCTAGCTCACCACCTATTGAAGAAATAAATGAATCACTGACCATCGTGGCATCTGAAACTGAAGTATTGTCCATCATGGCATCTGAAACCGAAGTATTGGAGAGTCAGCAGCCCCAGTTGGCATCAAGTACTGAATGTACAGCAGTAGAAAAAAGTCAAGAAGTCATTACTACAGAAGCTGAACTGTTATCATCTCAAGAGAAGGCTAAAATTCAAGGCAGTCCATTAAAAAAACTTTTCAGTAGCTCTGGGTTGAGGAAACTCTCTGGAAAGAAAAGGAAAGGGAAAAAAGATGATAATACTAAGGAAGTTACAGCAGAGCCTGCCTCGGTTTCACCAGAATCATCTGATGCTGCAGAGGGAGATGGTGGTGATAGTTCACCCTCATCTCCTGATGAGGCAGTAGAAACATCTCCCACAACAAAAGCATTAGAGGATGCACCTCAGGCTGCAGAAACAGAAGAAGGAACAACATCTGACGGTGAACGAAAGAAAGATGGCATCACACCATGGGCCTCATTTAAAAAACTTGTTACCCCAAAAAGACGTCCAAAGAGGTCATCTGAAAGTGATAAAGAAGATGAAGTTGAAAAGGTAAAAAGCTCAACTCTGTCTTCTACCGAAAGCGCTGCTGAAAATTGTTCTGTTGAAAATCAGGAAGAAACCAAAGAAAATGTTGAAGAGCAAAAACTTGAAAAAAGCACTGAAGAAAATAAAAAAAAGGTTGACAGCTCAGTTTCTTGGGAAGCTTTAATTTGTGTTGGTTCTTCTAAGAAAAGAGCAAGAAAGACTTCAGATTCAGATGAAGAAGAAATACAAAAATCTCAGGAGGAAAACAAGAAAATCGAAGAAGTAGTGAAAACTGCAGAGGTTGAATCTGATAGTCCTATTACAAGTTCACAAGAACAACAAATTCAAGAAAGTTCATCACCAGATCAGGAAAACAGCCCTACTGAAACAGATGGAGGATCTACTTGGCAGTCTTTTAAGAGACTGGTAACCCCAAGACGAAAATCAAGAACAAGAGCAGAAGACAAAACTGAAGAAACTGCTGTAGTAGTCAATGCTGAACAATCTACATCTGAGGGTGAAGCTGGGAAAGAAGAATCTTGGGTACCATTCAGAAAATTGATTCCTGGGAGAAGGAAGAAAAAGTCTGATGGCAAACAGGAGCATGCTCTTGATAATGAAACTGGCCAAGCAGTAAATGAAGCTGCAGAAGATGATTATGATGAACCTGCAGTAGTGCCTTTGTCAGAATTTGATGCTGCTGAGCAAGAAAAGTTTGAGTCCCAGAAGTTTTCTGAAGAATCTGTTCCAAATGATGTTTTTGGAGAACAAGAAGGCTCTTTAGAGAAACACAATGAAGAACTTATTCATGCAGTTACAGTGACTGTAATAGAGGGAGAAAGAGCAGTCACCAGTCTTGAAGAAAGATCTCCATCTTGGATTAGTGCAAAGGTGACAGATACTTTTGAGCATGCAAAGAATACTGAAGAAACCTTGGACAGAATCAAAACAGAAGTGACTGTTGAAGAAACAGTTGTGTTTAGCACAGTGTCCCAGGTAATGTCAGAAACACAACAGACTTTAATGAATGAAATGGAGTTAACATCAGAAGCGTTAACTGCTCTTGAAGAGGCAATAGAAAACTCATGTGCTGAAGAGACAACTGAAATGCTGTCTGCCGTTTCACAGCTAGGGGAATCTGTTGCTTCTACAGAGGAGGCTACACCTGTACCAGAGGAAGATGCTAGTATGCAAAATTTAGAAGAACAAAAAAAGCACACGGATAACATATTACATGCAGCTGCAGAAATGGCAAAACTTTCAATTGATGCTCTAAATGCAGGCAACAGTAGCATATATATTATTAATGATGTTCCACAAAACTTACAATATGAAGTCAAAGCAGATATTTTGGAACTACAAGAGACTCCATGTCTTCAAAAGAAAATAGAAGTCACTGCAAATGAAAAGGCGATTGAAAATGCTTTTATTTCTCAAGTGGAAATGACTGGGAAAAGTTTTGCCATTGTTGCCACTGAACAATTTATTGTCCATAATTCTGCCAACAAGCAAGACAACGAAAGTGACTCTATTTCAACAAATGAAATTCCCTTGTTAACCATTGAAAAAAGTGGTGGAAGTCTACAGATTTCAGCTGAAGAACAGTTTGTAAAGAAAACTCTGCAAAGTGATGATGTACAAGTGGACAAATGGCTTCCATCATCTGATGTGCTGGTCAAAGAAGATGCTGTTCAAATCTTGAATGAAGTACAGAAAGAAGACTTTACTCTTGTGTCAACTAATGTGCAGTCTGAAGAAAGTGCCTCTGTGTCAGCTGAGGAGCACGCTAATGAAAGTGGTCAAGTGTCAGCTGAGGTGCATGCAGAAGAAAGTACCCCTGTGTCAGCTGAGGTGCAAGCTGAAGAAAGTTCCCCTGTGTCAGCTGAGGTGCAAGCTGAAGAAAGTTCCCCTGTGTCAGTTGATGTGCAACCTGAAGAAAGTGCCCCTGTGTCAGCTGTGGTGCAAGCTGAAGAAAGTGCCCCTGTGTTAGCTGAGGTACAAACTGAAGATAGTGACCCTGTGTCAGCTGAGGTGCAAGATGAAGAAACTGTCCTTCTGTCAGCTGTGGTGCAAGCCAAAGAGAGTTCCCCTGTGTCAGCTGAGGTGCAAGCTGAACAAAGTGTCCCTGTGCCAGCAGAAGTGCAAGCTGAAGAGAGTGCCCCTGTGTCAGCTGAGGAGCAAGTTGAGGAAATTTCCCTTGTGTCAACTGGGGTACAAGCTGAAGAAAGTTCCCCTGTTTCAGCTGAGGTGCAAGTCAAAGAAAGAGCAACTGTATCATCTGAAGTGCAAGCTGAAGAAAGTGTCATTTTGTCAGCTGAGGTGCATGCTGAAGAAAGTGCACCCGTGTTATTCGAGTTGCAAGCTGAAGGAAATGCCCCTGTGCCAGCTAAGGTGCAAGCTGAAGAAAATGCCCCTATGTTAGCTGAGGTGCAAGCTGAGGAATTTGTCATTTTGTCAGCTGAGGAGTATGCTGAAGAAAGTGCCCCCGTGTTAATTGAGGTAAAAGTTGAAGAAAGTGCCCCCGTGTTAAGTGAAGTGCAAGCTGAAGAAAGTGCCCCTTTGTTACTTGAGGTGCAAGCTGAAGAAAGTGTCATTGTGTCAGCAGAAGTACAAGCTGAAGAAAGTGCCCCTATGTTAATTGAGGTGCAAGCTGAAGAAAGTGTCATTGTGTCAGCAGAAGTACAAGCTGAAGAAAGTGCCCCTGTGTCAGCTGAGGTGCATGCCGAAGAATGCGTACCTGTGTCAGCTGAGGTGCAAGCTGAAGAAAGTGTTCCTGTGCCAGCTGATGTGCAAGCCGAAGAAAGTGCCCCTGTATCAGCTGAGGTGCAAGCTGAAGAAAGTGCCCCTGTGTCAGCTGAGGTGCAAGCTGAAGAAAGGGTTCCTGTGCCAGCTGAGGTGCAATCTGCAGAAAGTGCCCCTGTGTCAGCTGAGGTGCAAGCTGCAGAAAGTGTTCCTGTGCCAGCTGAGGTGCAAGCCGAAGAAAGTGCCCCTGTATCAGCTGAGGTGCAAGCTGAAGAAAGTGCCCCTGTGTCAGCTGAGGTGCAAGCTGCAGAAAGTGTTCCTGTGCCAGCTGAGGTGCAAGCCGAAGAAAGTGCCCCTGTATCAGCTGAGGTGCAAGCTGAAGAAAATGCCACTGTGTCAGCTGAAGTGCAAGCCGAAGAGAGTGCCCCTGTGTCAGCTGAGGTGCAAGCCGAAGAAAGTACCCCTGTGTCGGCTGAGGTGCAAGCTGAAGAAAGTGTTCCTGTGCCAGCTGAGGTGCAAGCCGAAGAAAGTGCCCCTGTGTCAGCTGAGGTGCAAGCTGAAGAAAATGCCACTGTGTCAGCTGAGGTGCAAGCCGAAGAGAGTACCCCTGTGTCAGCTGAGGTGCAAGCCGAAGAAAGTGCCCCTGTGTTGGCTGAGGTGCAAGATGAAGAAAGTGCCCCTGTGTCAGCTGAGGAGCAAGTTGAAGAAAGTGCCCCTGTGTCAGCTGAGGTGCAAGCTGAAGAAAGTGCCATTGTGTCAGCTGAGGTGCAAGCCGAAGAGAGTGCCCCGGTGTTAGCTGAGGTACAAGCCGAAGAAAGTGCCATTGTGTCAGCTGAGGTGCAAGCCATAGAAAGTGCCCCTGTGTCAGCTGAGGAGCAAGCTGAAGAAAGTGCCATTGTGTCAGCTGAGGTGCAAGCCGAAGAGAGTGCCCCTGTGTCAGCTGAGGCACAAACCAAAGAAATTGCCCCTGTGTTGGCTGAGGTGCAAGCTGAAGAAAGTGCCCCTGTGTCAGCTGAGGCGCTAATCAAAGAAAGTGCCCCTGTTTCAGCTGAGGAGCAAGCCGAAGAAGGTGCCCTTGTGTCAGCTGAGGTGCAAGCCGAAGAAAGCTCCTCTGTATCCACTGAACTCAAAGCTGAAGAAAGTGCCCCAGTGTCAGCAGATGTGAAAGTTGAAGAAAGTGCCCCTGTGTCAGCTGAGGTGCAAGCTAAAGAAAGTGCCCCTGTGTCAGCTGAGGTGCAAGCCGAAGAGAGTGCCCCTGTGTCAACTGAGGTGCAAGCTGAAGAGAGTGCCCCTGTGTCAACTGAGGTGCAAGCTGAAGAAAGTGCTCCTGTGTCAGCTGAGGTGCAAACTGAAGAAAATGCTCCTGTGTCAGTTGAGTTGCAAGCTGAAGAAAGTGCCCCTGTGCCAGCTGAGGTGCAAGCCGAAGAAAGTGCCCCGGTGTCAGCTGAGGTACAAGCCGAAGAAAGCTGCTCTGTATCCACTAAGCTCAAAGCTGAAGAAAGTGCCCCGGTGTCAGCAGATATGAAAGTTGAAGTAAGTGCCCCTGTGTCAGCTGAGGTGCAAGCTGAAGAAAGTGCCCCTGTGTCATCTGAGGTGCAAGCTAAAGAAAGTGCCCCTTTGTCAGCTGAGGTACAAGCTGAAGAAAGTGCTCCTGTGTCAGCTGAGTTGCAAGCCGAAGAGAGTGCCCCAGTGTCAGTTGAGGTGCAAGCTGAAGAAAGCGCTCCTTTGTCAGCTGAAGTACAGGCTGAAGAAATTGCCATTGTGACAGCTGAGGTGCAAGCTGAAGTAAGCTCCCTTGTGTCAGCTGAGGTGCAAGTTGAAGGAAGTGCAGCTGCATTAGAATCTGTGAAAGCCATAGAAAATGCCTCTATGTTAGTTAAGGTACAAGCCGAAGAAAGCACCCCTGTATCCACTGAGCTCAAAGCTGACGAAAGTGCCCCTGTGTCAGCAGATGTGAAAGTTGAAGAAAGTTCCCAAGTGCAAACTGATGTACAAGCTCAAGAAACTGCCCATGTAATAGGAGAGTCTAAAACTGAAGAAAATACCCCAGTTGACCAATATATTCCTACTGAGATGAAATCAGAAGTCTCTATCACTGAAATTATGCTTGAAGAAGTTCTGGTTGCAGCAAAGATTCAAAGTGATGAAGATGCCAGTGCTGAGTTGCCAGCTGTGCATTCTCTGTGTGAAATAAAGTTTAAAGATGTTTCTTCTGTAGATGATGTACGTGGTACTGAAAGTGTACCTTTTGCGCCAGGGATTCAGATCGACGTAAGTAGTCCTTCGGTGACTGAAGAAGTAGATGGAATTAAGGAAGAAGTTGGGGACACAAAAAGTGTGACAATTGTAGACCAATTAACCTTAGGTCATGACATCTTTACAGGAGTAAAAGAGGAACTGATCACCTCAGCTATTCCAGAGTTTCAAAGCTTGGAGGCCAGAAGCACATCTGAGCCAGTAACTGCAGCTGCAGGGGAAGAACTGGTCTTAGCAGAGACTGTAAAACTTATTGAGACAACAGGAGACAGCATAGAGCTTGTTCAAATTACTGATAACACAAGAGTTGAAGGCAATCAAGAAACTTCCATGGGTCTGCAGACTGTTGTTGAGTCTGTCTCTCTGAAAGCAGCAGCTATTGTGGATGCCGCAATAGAAGCAGCTACAAACTGTTTCGTTGTGGATGCTACTAGTAATGGTGACACACTTGAGGATGCTACAGCAACAGAAAATGGACTTGTAGCAGAAAAAACTGTTAGCCAATCTATCTGCCTTGAATCACACAGTATACAAAATGTAATTGAAACAGTCATAGAAAAAGTAGATGTTCGTCATGACAATGAAGTTGTCAGCATAACACAAGGACAAAGTCTGGAAAATGAATTTGATCCTGAAGTTCCAGAAACTGTACCTGTATGTGAGCCCATCAAAGTTCTGAACACTATAGCTTATCGAGAACATCAGAATGTAGAAGATGTAGACGATCCTCAAAAAGAAGTATTTGTTTTTAGAGTGGAGCTTCAAACTAAAGGAAATTCAAAGGAAGACATCACTTGTGCAATTCAGAAAAATCAAGCAGGCTGGGTACTAAGAAATGATGAACACAAACCATCCGCTGTAGAGTGTGACTTAACGCAGGCTAGCGATTTGATGGAACCAGAAGCAGCACAGTTAGCACAGAATACAAAGGAAGAAAGCAAGCCATGCGTTTCCAGCTACTTTCAGGAAGAGAATATACAAGAAATATCCACTCATACTGCCTTTTCAGAAGTGAATACACAGGAAAAGTCCCAAACGGTGGAATCCTGAGACGTAATGTAAGTTCCACAAAAAAAAAAAAAAATTGATCCTATTGTGTTCTAAAAAGCATTTAACCCTTTGAGTACCAACATCTCTGCCAAAATTGGTAGCCTAGCACATTTGTTATATAAATTCAAATAACAAATGTGTAAAAAAAGATTATATTTCATGTATAAAGTAAACATTGCAGGTCATTATAATGAATAAAAATGTTTGCTTGGCAAATTTCACACCTATTTTTACAAGTGCACTCCGCACTTAAAGGGTTAAAATAGCAATTTAAATTTGTATATGACTTCAAAATCTATAATACATCATTTAGGGGGGTATGCAATGTGCTGCCGCTATTTCCGACTCTCAGCCAATAAGAGGCCTTACATTCAGGGGTCTCTGATTGTCCGAGAGAGCTCTCTCTCAGCCAATCAAAGGGCCGCTCAATGTATTAAACTGGTTTGTTTTCAAATTCTGCCACTGCTAGTGACCCCACCGCCTGTCAGGGCTCCTTCGCAGCGATACTCTGCTCCGACGGATGCCACCAGCGCTCCCTCCAGCCCCCTTGAGCGATCGCATGTGGTTAAAAAACGACATGCGATTGCTCCTGCAATTCGATAGATATTATGTACAGCACATACTATCTATCAATGCATCTTTCAACCGGCGGGCCCATGCATCGCGTCGCATGGTACACAATCTATCAAACAAAATTGTCTAAATTGAATGATTGTATGCAATACTGTACCTCATAAGTGTATGTGCGACATTACAGTTGTTTTTCGAATAGCTTTTACAATTGAAGTAAACAATAAAGCACATTTACTAATAACTATCCGCTTATTTCTTTCAACAGTTTAATGCAGAATTGAAGAAATGAATGTGAAAGCTGCTTGAAGCTGCCAAAGGGGTGAATACTATAACGTGAAAAGAGCTGACAACTCTTGGTTGGAAGAATGGAGCAACTCTGGTTTCATCTATAGGAATAAACTGTATGACAATCCTGAGATCTTATCAGGAGCTTTAGCCAGAATTGTCCCCCATTCCTAAATATTTAATGTCCGTCTCAAGGCTTTCCTATGTTCTTGTTTGCGAGGCTAAATTATAAGAGGCGGAAGAAACTAGGTAACTGTTTTTCCATTTGCCTTTTAAAGGTACAGGGCACCAAAGTCTTAAGTCTGGCTTAAGGCTGTATGTTTAAGCTACATTACTAGAGGATACTGCTAGCGTTCTATGTTCATGTAGACAAGTCCAGAACTGGAGGGGGACAGCATTGTGTATTTATGTGTATATCTCATTTTACTGTATATTTCCTTTTTTCAAGAATATATGTATTAAAGAAGACAAAAACAGCAAACTAACCAAACATACAACGATTGATATATATAAAGCTACCTGCATGTAATAACAAATGTATATTTCTGCAGCTTTCCTTTTTAAAAAAAAACGAAAAACGAAAAGAACAACTTGTCTACCAAAGTCTGAAAGTAGGATCTCGGTATAGCTGTAAGACAAGCAAAGATGTGTTTGCTGTTTTGTTGTCTTCTAAAGAAAGTTCCTGGTTTGAGGAAAGAAACGGTAGAAGTTATTGTTTATGGTGACATTTAAATTATTACCCAAAGTTATTATAAACAATACAAACCTATATTATCTGCACTATGAATTTTATAAAGACACATGTTCAATTGTTTCCTTTAGGGTTTTTTTTTTGTCTATTTACTTTTGCCTTCATTATGTCACATAAATGATCTGGGTAAGTGCAGCTTCGCACCTGAATTATCTACCTGTGAAATAAGTGACTCAGTTTAACCAATTGCCTTAGGCTTTTTTGTCAGTTTGCATTTTAGGTTCAATAATGCTGGGTCTTGTTACTCAAATGGAGAGTCCTCATAGATCTACAGTATGTGGCAGAAGAGTCGGCCTATTTGCACCATTTATTTGTTTTTTTTTTTTTATGTTTTCATTATACTTCTGTACATTTTGCTAAACTGTGATTTCTAAACTATATAAGTTCAAATAAAACTCCTGCTTTTATTTCTGTGTTTGGAATTTGAGTAAAACTTTTGATGCATAACTCCATTAACAGATGTCATCTACATGATGAGAACAAGGCTCCTATTAAAGTATGGTATATTATATTATAGCACAATTATTACATGGAGGAAGGATACAATAATACGGATCACCAGCACAAAGACCACTTTCACACTGCCTAAACCAGGCATGTCCAACGTTGGCCCTCCAGATGTTTTGAAACTACACATCCCAGCATGCTTTGCAATAGTTTTAGCATTCTTTAATAGCAAAACTGTGGGAAAGCATGATGGGATGTGTAGTTTCACAACATCTGGAGGGCCAACGTTGGACATGCCTGACCTAAACGTTTTAAAAACCTGTATATTGGTATTTAAAACGGGTCTGAGCCTTCACATTGCAGTAGATTACCGTTTTAAATACCGTTTAAGTACCATTCACATCAGTCAACCCGTTTAATCCCCTGAACACGTTTCAAGGCAGAATGCAGGGGACAGCCTATCACAGGTCTGTAATCTGTTGGTTTTACTAAATACAGTTTCAGAGCCATTCTCACTGCAGCCTAAATGTTTCAAAATGGAAAAACCCTTAACCTTTGTAAACATTTCCAGACTTATTAGACAAAATTGTAACTTTGATCTATATTACCCTTTTGAGTGCCAACATCTCTTTGAAAGATGTTGAAGATAACCGCTAAAAATGTCAGCCTGGCTCACATTTGTTATATAAATGTAAAAAAATTATGTAAAAAATTATTATATTTCCTATACAGGTTGAGCATCCCTTATTCAAATATCCGTTATCCCGATTATTCTGAAAACCACAGTTCTAGGGACATATGTAACTGGCACTACTGGGGAAATATTTAACTGGCACTGCTGGGGAAATATTTAACTGGCACTAAATATGAGCAAGAAAATGATTGCTTGGCAATCAAATTCAGTACCTGAGATAATACACAAACTTTGTTTCCTGTTTTAAAACCTTGTTCATGCACAAATAAGATATATTTGAGTGTGTTTCATGTGTTTGATGTATTTATACAACAAGATACTGCATTGATATATAAAAATATTTCAAAATACGGAATAATCCGTAATCCAAAATGCTTCTGGTCGCAAGCATCTTGTATAAGGGATACTCAACCTGTATAAGGTAAACATTACAGGTCATTATGATGAATAAAAATTGGCAAATTTTCACACCTATTTTGACCAACTCACTGAACACTCAAAAGGGTTAAAAGCAGATATTTAATTTTGACATAACATTCGTCATAATGTTCATTTCTACAATCAGCTGTTGCAGTCTAATTATTTTCACTATTAATAGTTTTTAAAATGCTAATCTTAAGGTAAAAGCTATCAAACATTCTAAAGAATGTAAAAGTTGTGCATAGTAACCAATCAGATGTGAAGGTAATAAGATAAACATAAACCATAATATATACTGTAGGAAAATGTCAGCTTTATCTGTAGAAAAGTGCACAATAAATTGTGCAAACTGCAACTGCATCCCGATACGCCCCCCCTTTGCCAGGCCGAATATAGCTAAAAGTGCTCTCTATAAACAGATGGTGCCTGGCTCATCCAGACAGTGGCTAGCGAAATTATCGCCAGCTCCCGCCAGGGGGCGCGCACGCACGAGACGCTTGCACGCCCTGTGGCCACCGAGATCCCCCCGGGTCCCAGCCGCTGAATAATCAGTAATTGCATTATGCACTCCCGATTTTGTATGACCTTATAAATCAATTAAACAAATATACATACGATTTAAGCCACAAAGGGTATTTTGAAAATACAATATTAAAGTCCAGAGGGTTTGAAGGTAGACTCCTAGTTTTAGACAGTGATGATCAGAAAATTATTGTTATATTGGATAATCTTCTGGATGAAGGAGAATTTAAACAATGGTCACAATATTTTAAAATGTTAGTGTGATGATGTCAGACTGGGTACAGGTGTGTGATCGTTACCTGATGTTTCGGTTTTCCTTTTGGTACTGCTTGGCTGCGACCTGCCTGCTTCACTCGCCTGCAATTCAGAGGGCGGAGGGACAAAGGCACCCTGGGATGGTAATACCCCAAAACAACCACACAGAATGGTCGCCACACATGAGGACGGTGATCAAAATAATTTAATTTACGGCAGGAGGGATCAAAAATCACCGCTATGAAAGGGGTTAAACAATTCAATAACTATGACACTGGAATGCAATAATTGGCAAAAAGATACATATAAAGACAATTCTCCTGTATGATATTGTGCGCAATGGGGTCACTGTGGCATTTGTAGGCCACACCTCACACAATACACTGCAATAATAAGTGCAATATACTGTTTCCAACAATGAATGCAATAAAAGACAAACAATAATAATGTCCTATGAAGAGGATACCGTGCGCAATGGTGCCATCTGTAACCTCTGCAGGCCGCAATTCGCACGGTATACTGCATCACCAATATCACTATGCACTAGGACCACATTGCAAATAATTCTAACCATCAATCAAAAGACTTGCAATCACATTTAAATAAATGACAGTAATATGCCACAGATTATACCTTGTGTTAATAACAGTAAGTGTCCAGATACCAAAGAATAAGTCCCTGAACTGCGCAGTTCTACAATAGCACAAGGTACCTGTTGGGCCTAGGTGCACCGTAATTGAAGTAGCAACTACTGTAATGCAGAATTTGTAATCCAAGGCAAAGGGTGTCCAATACTGCGTGTGACTCAAATAACAGGTTTCCAATAAATGGCCCAGTCAGCCTTCAGGCTGTGATCACAGGACTAGGACTTGGGAAGTACAGGCCCTAATTGAAACAGGGGCAAGGGCTTGTCAGTGCAGGCATAGCATGACAGTTCCTGGGGTAATGGTGGGTGGCAAGTGTGAGTGGGGCACTGTCAGGGTACCTGAGGCTCTGTTGCCAGCTCCTGTTGCTGACTCCTGCCAGTCACTACTCCATGTGCTGCAACACTCTGCTGGCTTCCTGCTGTTCCTGTTACTGCTGTGAGGCACAGGCCCTCCTGCCCTTATGCTGCCAAACAATGCTGGGGTCCTCTCTCTCTGGTCCCTACTGTCAGTCTGGGCACCTTCTCCCTGCAGACGCTGGTCACCGCAGAACAATCCCCACATGCTGCTCCGCTTGGGATCTCTCTCTCTCAGCTTAGCTCAGTCCTCCTGCTTACTCATTACACAGCAGGGGCTCTCCCTCTCTCTCCTTCCTGGCTCCTCTCACTGCACACAGCACACTTGTTACACTCAAATCTGCCCAGCAACAGCAGGGCTCTAACTTCCTGCTTCTCTCCCAGCACCTTGCCAGGTCCTAAAGTCCCTCCTGTCCTCTGTGCTGCTGCGGGGTAGCTGCCTAGCAACCCTCCAAAATCCTGTGTATTTTTAGGCAGCATTGGCCACCAATGATTCTGTGACACAAAAAGGGGTACTCCAGTTCTGGCTTGTCACATGCTTCCCCGCTGGAAGAATGCACGTCCGCGGGCATTATGGCTTAAGTAACAAAAGTACTGGTACAGTCTCTTATTTAGAAACAAAACATTAAAAGGTCACATTACCTTTAATCTGTGAAACATCTTTACATTTTGGCATAACATTAACACATTAACACATTTACATTCAGGGCGGGTTACCTAAGCCTGGTAAAAGCCTGTCAACCATGGGGCCTGGGTTGTGCAGAGGCATGTCCCCCACGGATTCCCTGCCCCTCCGCCTCAGGCAAGTCTTCTCTCATGTTCTTTGACTGCACCTTAAATCACTGCATGCGGTCGGCATGGAGCACGCGATTCCTCTTTTCCACTTTTTCTGGACCTGTTGATGGCCTGTTGTATCAAGCACAGGAATTCTTCTCCTGTAATCGCCCTACACTCCTGGTCATCACTAGGTTTTTCTTCTCTGGGACGGGTCTCAGACTTTTCAGCTGTGTTTGTGAATTCCGTAGTGGCCTCTGCTTTGGGCGGTGGCATAGCTGCCTCTGGGCTTTTGGGTTCCAATGGTTCTATTTTCTTTGTCACAGGCATGTGGGCCACAACTTCAGGGCATCTCTTCCGTTCAGTGGTACTAGCATCTGCCTGGTCACCTGTATCTCCCATTCTTGGGGTGTACTCGTGTTCGGTTCCAGGCCTCTCTTCTTTAGGCTGGGCCTTGGCCTTCTTTGCTTCCCTTGGGGTTTCTGCAGGGACATTAGGTTGAGACGGTGGCCTAATGTGCTCTGGAGGATACTGTGGTTTAATTGCATTTTCATGGCACTGTTGCACTGCCTCACTCTTACCCCGTATGTCTGGTCTCTCGCTTGTTTCTAGCCGTTCCTTTTGTATTGAGACTTTGGGTTCCGGTGGTCGTGGCGTCTGATCACGCTGGGGAGGATTGGTGCTAGGTCGGTCAATTTCGCCATGAACATCCTGTAGTCCTCTTTCTCTCTGGCTGTGTTGACCATGCAGCTGGTGCCTGTATGGATCGTTGCAGTGTTGCGCGAAGCGTCGACCTTCACTGCGGTTTGTCACGTATGTGCTGCCTCTCACTGCAGCACCACCGGGGCCTGTTACATTAGTCGCCTTGATGCCTCTTTTTCCATTGGTCAGTTCAAATTCAACCCATTCTCCGTTTCCTAGGCTTCGGAAGTATTTGTTCCTAGGGGTCTTCTGGATGCCAGTATAGTGCACATATATGGTTCTCCTATTGTCTGCCCTTATGAAGCCATAGCCACATGCTACACTGAACCACAATACCTGTCCGGTCAACTTTCTTGCTCTGACTCGCTGATCCTCAGTGTCAGGTGGTATTCTCGCTGTGGTCTGATTTTGCATGAGTTCTCGCGGACTTAGTGGTGGGTTTCTTTCCGAGGGTCGGTCCTCCTCGTTTAAAATGTCCTGATGACAATTTCTTTCGATATGTCTGCTCTGTCGGCATCTTCGGCATATCGGCCTGACCTCTTCGTTGACTTGATCGGTTGAGCTTCTTCCTATTCCTCTAGCCACACTCCACCAAGGTCGGCCTCCTCTATCTCTTCGTGGACGCCATTCATTGTGTCTGGCTTCACTCTGTTCCAGCCTTTGCCCCATTTGGGCGAGGCCTAAGGCCAGCTCAGTGATCTTACTGTTGATGGCAGCCAATGGATCTGGGCCTGCTGGGGTTTGTGATTCTTGGAGAACCGCTTCTCTCTTTCCACTAGCCCCCTGGTGTCCGACTTCATAGTGGCCCTCCACATCTTCCTCTTCCACGTCCTCAGCGTCGACATTCAGATCCCGTTCCAGTATTTGCAGAGCTGACTCTTTGAGCTCGGTGAACGTGCAGCCTCTTTCCTGCCGCTCCAACATTCGGAGTTGGGCGCGGATACTTTCTTCCCGTGCACCTTCTACAAAGAGTCCTATGAGGATTTTGTCGGCTTGTTGTATCTCTCGAGGGTCTAGTGCCTGTACAGCCTTCATGGCCTCGTGCAGGCCCAGCGCAAAGTCGCGCAGCGTTTCACCCGGTTTCTGTTTCCTAGAGTACAGTCTACATTTCACTGCCGATATAGTCTTTGAGTCGAAGATCTTTGCAAGTTTCCCGAATATTTTGTCTACCGTCGATTTTTCATCCTCGGACCACGACTTGACTTCTCTCAGGGCAGAACCTTTTAGCTGTGCCATCAGGATCTCTATTCTCTGTTTCCCACTCAGATTGTACAATTCAAAAGTTGATTTCATCCTGTCCCGGAATTTTTTGAAAGTACTTGTACCTTGAGTACGTGTGTTTCCCGAGTACGTAGGCATCCATGCTGCACCAAAATAGTATGGCATTGTGATCGGTGCCGCCATCGCCATGGGTGCATTATTTCCTCTGGGTGGTGTTGGTAGCAGTCTTCGGCCTGACCTGGCTGGAGTTTGGGGTTCCGACATGTTGTCCGGTCCTGTTCGTAGACGCCAAGTGTGATGATGTCAGACTGGGTACAGGTGTGTGATCGTTACCTGATGTTTCGGTTTTCCTTTTGGTACTGCTTGGCTGCGACCTGCCTGCTTCACTCGCCTGCAATTCAGAGGGCGGAGGGACAAAGGCACCCTGGGATGGTAATACCCCAAAACAACCACACAGAATGGTCGCCACACATGAGGACGGTGATCAAAATAATTTAATTTACGGCAGGAGGGATCAAAAATCACCGCTATGAAAGGGGTTAAACAATTCAATAACTATGACACTGGAATGCAATAATTGGCAAAAAGATACATATAAAGACAATTCTCCTGTATGATATTGTGCGCAATGGGGTCACTGTGGCATTTGTAGGCCACACCTCACACAATACACTGCAATAATAAGTGCAATATACTGTTTCCAACAATGAATGCAATAAAAGACAAACAATAATAATGTCCTATGAAGAGGATACCGTGCGCAATGGTGCCATCTGTAACCTCTGCAGGCCGCAATTCGCACGGTATACTGCATCACCAATATCACTATGCACTAGGACCACATTGCAAATAATTCTAACCATCAATCAAAAGACTTGCAATCACATTTAAATAAATGACAGTAATATGCCACAGATTATACCTTGTGTTAATAACAGTAAGTGTCCAGATACCAAAGAATAAGTCCCTGAACTGCGCAGTTCTACAATAGCACAAGGTACCTGTTGGGCCTAGGTGCACCGTAATTGAAGTAGCAACTACTGTAATGCAGAATTTGTAATCCAAGGCAAAGGGTGTCCAATACTGCGTGTGACTCAAATAACAGGTTTCCAATAAATGGCCCAGTCAGCCTTCAGGCTGTGATCACAGGACTAGGACTTGGGAAGTACAGGCCCTAATTGAAACAGGGGCAAGGGCTTGTCAGTGCAGGCATAGCATGACAGTTCCTGGGGTAATGGTGGGTGGCAAGTGTGAGTGGGGCACTGTCAGGGTACCTGAGGCTCTGTTGCCAGCTCCTGTTGCTGACTCCTGCCAGTCACTACTCCATGTGCTGCAACACTCTGCTGGCTTCCTGCTGTTCCTGTTACTGCTGTGAGGCACAGGCCCTCCTGCCCTTATGCTGCCAAACAATGCTGGGGTCCTCTCTCTCTGGTCCCTACTGTCAGTCTGGGCACCTTCTCCCTGCAGACGCTGGTCACCGCAGAACAATCCCCACATGCTGCTCCGCTTGGGATCTCTCTCTCAGCTTAGCTCAGTCCTCCTGCTTACTCATTACACAGCAGGGGCTCTCCCTCTCTCTCCTTCCTGGCTCCTCTCACTGCACACAGCACACTTGTTACACTCAAATCTGCCCAGCAACAGCAGGGCTCTAACTTCCTGCTTCTCTCCCAGCACCTTGCCAGGTCCTAAAGTCCCTCCTGTCCTCTGTGCTGCTGCGGGGTAGCTGCCTAGCAACCCTCCAAAATCCTGTGTATTTTTAGGCAGCATTGGCCACCAATGATTCTGTGACACAAAAAGGGGTACTCCAGTTCTGGCTTGTCACATTAGATTTTTACTTAATATGATAACACATTTTCTAAAAATTCAGAATGTTATCATACTTCGTATGAGTGCCTTCATTCATCCATTCAGTACAAGCACTATTTCAGCTTTCTGAAAATGGTGTATTAGGATTAAATCATTATATGATTTATCATGACAATTTAAATATTACTGAAAGGAGGTCCTTGAATAATCATTATCTGATAAATAATGAGTTTATCATTATACAGAAGCTGACCTAGGAGGTGGAAAGTTATTTTATTTATTTTATTAACAGTTTTTTAGAGTTTTTGCAAAACGTGCATACACATAAGCATTCTTCCATGTCTGAGTGCTCCATTCTGATGTTACCTAGCACATAATGTAGAAAGAATGGAGTTTAAAAGCAGGATCTCTGCTCGTACTAGTTGTAAACCTTTTCTTGAAAAAACAATATTATAGACCTCTGCAGTGGAATCTGCATTCTGTGAAGATCTGATTACTCTGTTTTCCAAAACACACAGAATCAAAACAAGCTTGCTGCAGCTATAACAAATAAAAAATATATAATATAAAATGCCCTTTCTGACTCTCAGGTCAGCCCCCTTTCTGTCCCTCTAGCCAGCACCATATCCGTCTCTTCAGTCAGCCCCCTTTATTTCCGTCCAGCCCCCTTTCTGTCTCTTCAGCCTCTTTTCTGTCTCTCCAGCCAGGCCCCTTTATTTCTCTCCAGCCCCCCTTTCTGTCTCTTCAACCAGCCCCTTTTCTGTCTCTCCAGCCAGCCCCCTTTATTTCTTTATTTATTTCAGAAAGGGGGCTCCCCTTTCTGTCTATTCATCCAGACCCTTTTCTGTCTCTACAGCCATCCCCCTTTATTTCCCTCCAGCCCCCCTTTCTGTCTCTTCAACCAGCCCCTTTTCTGTCTCTCCAGCCAACCCCCTTTATTTCTCTCCAGCCCCCTTTCTGTCTCTTCAACCAGCTCTTTTTCTGTCTCTCCAGCCAGCCACCTTTTTGTCTCTCCAGCCCCCCTTTCTGTCTCTTCAACCAGCCACTTTTCTGTCTCTCCAGCCAGCCACCTTTTTGTCTCTCCAGCCAGGCTACTTCTGTCACCCTTGCACATTACATTTCAAAATAAGAAAAACTGTCTAGAGACATTTCAAACAGAAATATTTTTAGGAGGACGCTAAAAACCCTGGCACAGATGCTGGGGGTAGGTTAAGAGTCAGGGACTAGGGGGAGGATTATGAGTAGTGACTTGGGATACGGTAACAATAATAATATGAATGCTGGAAGAGCAGTGGCGGCACAGAAGTTATGGTTATGTGACCAGGACGCTAAGTGGTTCAGCTGCAGTTGCCAGGAGCAGGAAAGTAACTGTGGGGCCATATTTAACCCCTTCAGTGGTGGGGTTTGCGGGGGAAGGACAAACCTACCAGGGCAGGTTTGTCCTGCCCCCACAAAACCAACCACTGATCAGAGGCACTCGTCTTGTGAGAAAGATTTTAGTAAATACAGTGACCGACGTTTCGGGGTTCGCAGATCCCTTTATCAAGGTGTACTAAAGTGCAACAGTGCAAAACAAACCTTAACAGGGAGGTGTGAGTGAGGATTCCCAGTCCCGGAGCGGGTCGCCGGCGTCTGTTATCACTTCCAGGGACGTGCGCAGCTTGCTGCTGTTTCTCAGTTGCTAGGCAGCGGCTCCGGCCAGGGAGCTTCCTGTGCTAGCAGGGAAGCATTTCTGTTGCCTGGATACCAGGCAGGGGTTAAGATTCGCTGCAAGGGGCAACTCGCCCTTCCGACATTGATTACAGGGAGAGCGAGTGGCAGCCAGCCCTCCGGAACACAGCGAGTGTGCAGCGAATCCTAAACAGGATTCGCTGCACACGGCGATATTTTATATTGAATACTGCCCAAAGTCACAATATTAGTTTATACACTTACTGTAGGTGCAAGCATAGTTGTGTCTACATAAATACACATGATATACCATTATCCTCGCTGGGTTACCTACTCAAAAGAAAGAGGCCATAGCAGGGGCGGATTGTGTCTTCATTCCGGCCTGGGAGCGCGCGGGTGTGTGTGTGTTGGGTGGGCAGGGTGGCAGCGGTATGTAACGTGTGCGGGGGGTGGCGGCATTATGTAGCGTGCGCAGGGGGTGTGCAGCGGTAAGGATATGTAATGCGCGCAGGGGGGGGGGGGGCTTTGGGGGCGGCTCACCTGCTGCTGCTTCTTTCTGGGAGCCTGGTGCTATGCCGCTTGAAGGCCCTGGGAGGTGCTGTGCGCGCATGCGTAGCAGCCTCCCATGGCCATTTTGGATTTGGGCAAAGTGCTGCGGCCGCTACCGGCGGCCCAGCCAGCCCAGGGGGGATCGCGACCGGCCCCTTTTTAAAGAGTTTTGGGCCGGCCCACTGGAAAATGGCCCGGTTTCCCGGTGGGCCAATCCACCCCTGTGCCATAGTACCGCACACATCCACATAAGGTAGTGTACAATCAGGTGGCCGCATGTAATGCATGCGGGGGGTGGGTGGCGGTATGTAATGCGTGCGGGGGGTGCGGCGGTAGAGGGAATTGCGGCCGGACCCTTTTTAAAGAGTTTTGGCCCGGTTTCCTGGTGGGCCAATCCGCCCCTGTGCCACAGTACTACACACATCCACATAAGGTAGTGTACAATCAGGTGGAAATGGTTTAATGGGACACAAACAGCTATTGGTTTTGCAGATGACTATAGACTCGATAGGTAGAGTACTTTGGTGCTGGTTCTGAACCTCTTTTGATGCAGTCATGTTTACAGATTAATACTATTCTAGTAATAGGCCTGTTCCTGGCGTCCATTACTGGTGTACAGGTGTCAGTCCCTTGTGTACAAGAGTCAGTCCCTGGTGTAGAAGCATCAGTTCCTGGTGTAGAAGTGTCCAGTGGCGTAACTAAGTTTTGGGCGCCGCCGTTAGGGGGGGATGCCCCCCCCCGCCACCCACCCCCAATCCCCCGCCGCCCCGCCGCCCATGCAAACCCTCCCCCCCCAATCCCCTGCAGCCTTACCTATCGCGCTGGTCCCGGCGGCTCCGTTCTTCTGCTGAGGACCACCACAAAATGGCCGCCCCCATACAGCAGACAGTTTCAGAGAACTGTGTGCTATATGGGGGTGGCCATTTTGTGGTGGTCCTCATTAGAAGAACGGAGCCGCCGGGACCAGCGAGATAGGTAAGTCTGCGGGGGATTGGGGGGGGGTGGGTGGTGTAACTATAGCACCGCAGCCCCCGGCACCCCCACATGCACAGCGCCCCCCCCCCGCGGTGGCGGGGGCTGCGGTGCTATAGTTACGCCGCTGGAGTTGTCAGTCCCTGGTGTAGAAGTGTCAGTCCCTGGTGTACAGGCATCAGTCCCTGGTGTACAGATGTCTATAACTGGTGTACAGGCATCAGTCCCTGGTGCACAATTGTCAGTCCCTGGTGTACAGATACAAATGATGGTATACCCACTGGTGAGACAGAAATAAACTTACACAATTGGTATCTTTGGTAACAAGAGGATCAGAGTATTAAGTCTGGAAAAACTCAAAAAACAAAAGAAGACCATAGTGCAATATTGTAAAACACTTCCAATGTTTTTAATTTTCACAGGCCACTCACATGAAGGAGATCAAAAAGCGCAGGTAACAGGTCTTTGATATCAGGTTCAAAGGCTGATCAACCTATAAGGGCTATCACCACCAAACGGACAGGACACCGATGACTGCCTCTGTATAATCTTACCTGAGGGACCACTGATGATCCGGGTCATATATACCCTGAATGGGTGATATGCTTTTACTTTTTTTTAAATTGTGAGGGTACCAATAAATTGTTCCAAACTTTTATGCCACAGGATTGCACTATTCTATTTTTCATTGAGCCCTTATAGGTTGATCAGCCTTTGAACCTGATATCAAAGACCTGTTACATGCGCTTTTTGATCTCCTTCATGTGAGTGGCCTGTGAAAATTAAAAACATTGGAAGTGTTTTACAATATTGCACTTTGTTTTTTGAGTTTTTCAGAATTAATACTCTGATCCTCTTGTTACCAAAGATACCAATTGTGTAGGTTTATTTCTGTCTCGCCAGTGGGTATACCATCATTTGTGTTTTATCTGTATTCCTAAGCTACTTGTGGTGGAAGCTTTCTATGGTGTTACCCTGGGCTGAGACCCTGCTTGTGCTGTGGTTATCAGAAACTTTCAATCCCTGGTGTACAGATGTCAGTCCCTGGTGTACAATTGTCAGTCCCTGGTGTACAGGCGTCAGTCCCTGGTGTACAGGCGGCATTAGACTCTACCATCAGATGCATCATGGAAACCTGGAGCAGCCCCTGCTAGGTGCAGAATCACCATAACAGTATGGCTTCCAATGTAGGAGATTAGAGGGCTAGATTCTCTAAACTTCAAAAGTGATAAACTGGAGAGTGATAAACAGCCAACCAATCAGCTCCTGCCTGCCATGTCACAGGCTGTGTTTGAGCTGATTATCATTCTCCATTTCATCACTTTTGAAGCTTAGAGAATCTGGTCCTAAGCGCCTGAGCCCAGAACCTGTTATGTGACAGGCATGCAGCATTCCATCACACAGAGCATCTCCATGTGTCTGACAGCCCCAGCCCAGTAACACCCAATACCACTGCTCCTCTGTACATACAAACTGTAGGACACCTGTACTGTGGGCTCTTTAGTGATTAGAGTCATGCAGGGCCGGCTCTACCATTAGGCAGCTTTAGGCAGCTTCCTAGGGCGCCAGGATCTGGGGGGGCACCACCAAGTCTATGAGGAATATGCAACTTCTAAGACCTCACCACCTAGGGTGCTGAGAAGCCTTACACCGGCCCTGGAGTCATGTGCCATTGATATACATCAGCTGTTTGTGCTAATATCGACATTGCATGTGGCTCAGGCTCTGGCTCTTCCCTGCACAGAGAGAAGAATCAAACTACAACATGTCCAGTGCCTTTATATGACACCAATGGAGTACAGTAAGTTAAACCTCTTGGCATTGCAGTGAGTCCCCACATGCAGAGGCAGAACTCTGGGAGGCAATGGAGTCATCTGCCGCCGGGCTCCTGCTCCCAAAGGGGCACCTCTCCCTTGAAGTTTAAATCAGTTATTTAAAAGCCAACAATATTGCTTCTGTGGCTGAGTTCTGAAATATATATACATGTTCTATCTATCTATCTATCTATCTATCTATCTATCTATCTATCTATCTATCTATCTATCTATCTATCTATCTATCGATCTATCTATCTATCTATCTATATGCTGAACAGAATATATATATTTTATATAAGGTTATATAGGGTTGTGTTACATATGTGTGTGTGGGGGGGGGCACCAATATATATCTTGCCTCCGGCAGGGGCGTAACTATAGCACCGCAGCCCCCGCGACCGCAGGGGGGCGCTATGCATGTGCGGGCGCCGGGGGCTGCAGTGCTATAGTTACGTTACACCCCGCCGCCCGCCGCACCATCCCCAGTCTTTACCTGTGCAGGTGGGGGGGGGGGGGGACGCTGTGAGGCGGCTGGAAAACGGACGCTGCGGGGGACACAGCTGCGGCAATTACTTACAGCTGAGCCGGGCAGGGGGAGCCGGGAGCTGTCTGTACTGAAGAAGAAAAAAAAGCCCATACAATGAATGGGCAGCCTGTGATTGGCTGCTGAGCGCTCTCTCAGCCAATTGCTGACTGGCTGAGAGAGCGCTCAGCCAATCACAGGCTGCCGATTCATTGTATGGGCTTTTTTTTCCTTCTCCTTACGTACTGACAGTGACAGCTCCCGGCTCCCCCTGCCCGGCTCAGCTGTAAGTAATTGCCGCGTCTGTGTCCCCCGCAGCGTCCGTCCCCTCAGCCGCCTCGCAGCGTCCCCCCCCCACCTGCATTGATGGCTACCTGGGGGAGCGGCAGGCAGCGGGCGGAGGGGCGGGTGAGTGGCTGGGCGCCCTCCCTTTAACGGCGGGGGGGCGCCCAAAATGTAGTTACGCCACTGGCCTCCGGGCAACTGGAACGAACTTACGCCACTGCCCGCATTGTGTCATACATGAGATACAGTCTCAGGGATGATGAGTATAAAATGTATTGCTAGATTCATGCAAAGCTTTACACTATATATATATGGGGTGATACACGGAAGATCCATAGGAAACCCGTTCTGCACCTGTCAACTGTTACCTGTTAGCTAAAACTGTGTTTATTTACTTTACTACTATACACCACTTATCAGTCAGATCCGTGCAGGCTTCAGTTTGTAAAAAATAGAAAAATTAATAATTTAAAAAAAATGGTGTGGGGTCCCCCCCACGGGCATGACCAGCCCCAGGCTCAAAGAGCAGGTCATGGTTTAAAAAAAATTAGGGAACAAACTGAATAGGGGTTCCCCGTATTTTCTAAAACCAGCACCAGGCCCAAGGGCCGGTCCTGGTTCCCAAAATACAGGGGCAGGGGCGGATTGGCCCACCGGGACACCGGGATAATTTCCGGTGGGCCGGTCCAATAAACCCCTTGGCGGGCTGGTCCGTTGACTGTCCCAGGGCTGGCTGACAGGCAGAGGGCTGCTGCTCCGTGGCCGCTCGTGGAAACCGGAAGCTGCTCCGGCTAGCCGGGAGCAGCATTACAGCAGCAGAGCAGCTTGTCAGCGGCTGAGGGGGAGAGCGGATCGGCGTCCGGGCAAGCAGGGTAAGTAACTGCAGTCACAGTAACCCTGCTGATGCCCGGCCCCATCCGCTGTGGAACCGCTGTGGGGGAGGGGGTTTGCGGGTGCTGTAGGGAGAAGGATCCCTGTGAGGGAGGTGGGTCGCCGGGCGCTGCAGTGCCGCTGGAGATGGGAGGGGGATAAAGACTATTGGGGGTCAGCTGACCACTGCAGGGGGGACAGAGAAGGGCTGCCGACAGTTGCTACATACTGCAGGGTGAGAGAGGATGTTAGTATTTGCTGGTAACTTACAGTATGTGTGTTGATTGGAAGTGGGTGGTCTGTTTGTATGTATTATGTAAGCCTGTGTGTTTCAGCATTTTGTGTTGGCATTCATGTGTCGGCATATGTGTGTCAGTATGTCAGCAACTGTTTGCATGTGTCAGCATCTTTGTGTCGGCATTTGTGTGTGTCTGTCAGTATATCAGCATCTGTATGCACGTGTCAGCATCTTTGTGGTGGCATTTGTGTATGTCGGCGTCTGTGTGTTTCATCGTCCTTTTATGTGTGTCAGCGCCTGTCTGTCAGTGTTTCAGCCCCCTAGATACAGTAACCCCAACCCGGAGTGTCTGGGCCGCAGACAATACTTTTAGTGTGGCCCTGGCATTTTGCCCTAATCAAAAATGCTGGTCATGTGCGGCAGCCCTCCTGCGGCCATTTTTGAATGAGTGTCAGTGTATGTACAGTATGTATGAATATGTGTCAGTGTATGTATGTATGTATGTATGAATGAATAAGAGCGTCAGTGCATGTATGTATATATGAATGAGAGCGTCAGTGTAAGTGTGTATGAATAAGAGTGTCAGTGTATATGTGTATGTATGAATAAGAGCGTCAGTGCATGTATGTATATATGAATGACAGCGTCAGTGTATGTATGTATGAATAAGAGCATCAGTGCAAGTATATATGAATGAGAGCGTCAGTGTATGTATGTATGAATAAGAGCGTCAGTGTATGTATGTATGAATAAGAGCGTCAGTGTATGTATATATGAATGAGAGCGTCAGTGTATGTGTGTATGTAGGAATAAGAGTGTCAGTGTATGTATGAATGATAGCATCAGTGCATGTATGTATATATGAATGAGAGTGTCAGTGTATGTATGTATGTATGAATAAGTGCGTCAGTGTATGTATGTATGTATGTATGAATAAGATCGTCAGTGCATGTATGTATGAATGAGCGTATATATGAATGAGAGCGTCAATGTATGTGTGTATGTATAAATAAGAGTGTCAGTATATGTATGTATGATAGCATCAGTGCATGTATGTATATATGAATGAGAGCGTCAGTGTATGTATGTATATATGAATGAGAGCGTCAGTGTATGTATGTAGGAATAAGAGTGTCAGTATATGTATGTATGATAGCATCAGTGCATGTATGTATATATGAATGAGAGCGTCAGTGTATGTATGTATATATGAATGAGAGCGTCAGTGTATGTGTGTATATATGAATGAGAGCGTCAGTGTATGTATGTATGAATAAGAGCGTCAGTGCATGTATATATGAATGAGAGCATCAATGTATGTATGTATGTATGAATAAGAGCGTCAGTGCATGTATATATGAATGAGAGCGTCAGTGTATGTATGTATGTATGAATAAGTGCGTCAGTGTATGTATGTATGTATGTATGAATAAGATCGTCAGTGCATTTATGTATGAATGAGAGCGTCAATGTATGTATGTATGAATAAGAGCGTCAGTGCATGTATATATGAATGAGAGCGTCAATGTATGTATGTATGTATGTATGAATAAGAGCGTCAGTGTATGTATGTACGAATAAGGGCGTCAGTGCATGTATATATGAATGAGAGTGTCAATGTATGTATGTATGTATGAATGAGTGTCAGTGTATGTATGAATGATAGCATCAGTGCATGTATGTATATATGAATGAGAGCGTCAGTGTATATATGTATGTATGTATGTATGTATGTATGAATAAGTGCGTCAGTGTATGTATGTAGGAAATAGGAATAAGAGCGTCAGTGTATGTATGTATGAAAAAGAGTGTGGGCCGGCTCCTATATGGCATTGCGACACTGCATTTTTTGGGGACCTCCCTTGACTCCCGCTGCCTTATCTGTGTGTGCTGGGCTGTTCACTGCTGGAAGCTGCTACAGGTTGGGCATATGCTGGCCAGCGATGGTGCGGACACTCGGCCATATGAAAGCAGGGGGCGCAATGCACACAAGTAGAACAAGGCTGAGAGGAATCCCAGGAACCAAAGGTCCCCGATGGAGTGCAGTAATACAGAACATCCTGCCCACAAACAGCCCATTTAAAGCCACAGGAGGATCAGGTTAGTAGTGACTACAGTGGGGTTAATGTGTTCAAACCTTCAGTGTCATCAGGAGCCACTACCCCCCCCCCCCCGACTAACCCTAACCATACACCTTCCTCACCCCATACCCTAACTATACATCCCCTTAGCCTAATCCTGATTATACCCTCATCACCTTACCCTAACTATACATGCCCCGTAGCCTAACCTTAACTACACATCCCCCATAGACTAACCCTATATATACACCCCTTACAGCCCAACCATTCACATCCCACCTGCAGTATAACCCCACCTATCCCCCTCCTCACAGCCTGGACCTAACCATACACTCCCCATGGCCTATAACCCTAACTATACACTCATTAAACCCTGCAGCCTATAACCCTAACTATACAAACAACCCCCCCCCCCCCCTGTTGACCATGCTCCAGTGAGACCCCCCCCCCCCCCCCCCCCCTCATTAGGGCTGCTTCAAAATGTTTCCCGGGCTGGTTTAAATTCCCAATCCGCCCCTGTACAGGGGACAAAACAAGTAGGGGTCCCCTGTATTTCAAGAACCAGCACCAGGCCCAACCAGCCAGCAGGGTAATGCCACAGCCGGGGGAGACTTTTTATACAAGTCACCCCGGCCAAAGAATTAACCCCCTGACTGGTCAGCCTGGGGTCCCCCCCTCCAGATTTTACCTGCCCAGGCTGAAGCCTGGGGCTGTCCCCAGTAAATTTGTTAAAGATAGACTCAAACTATTGTATATTGCTGAGGAACTATGAGCCCAGCATGCCTCCCCTGCATGCAGGGACTTAAAGAACCACAAGTCCCAGCATGCGGGACAGTAAAGGGTCCGCTGGAACTTGTAGTTCCACAGCAATACAAATAGTAAAATAAACACACTGACACACCAGAAAAATAAAACTTTATTCCATAAATAGCCCTTTCATACAGATACTTACCTATGTTGAGCCCGTAGGTAGGTCTAGGTACATCCTTTGGGTACCTGTGGAAGGAAATGATACTCACCAGGTCCTCCGGCGTAGATCAAGTCCTCTTCATTCCAAGTAGCATCCCGGGACTTGGTAAAAAGCAAACGCTAAAGCCAAGCCGCGGACTGATGCCATCCACCAGAATACTGGCTTCTGATTGGCCTAGATGTAATGGGAGCTGATTTTAGCAAACAATGATCAAGTTTCATGGAGTTGGACTTTGGACCTTATTCTGGTCCACACGCAACGTTGCAAAATTTGTAGCGTTGCGGGTGGACTAAACGCCCCCCTTTGCAAGACACGATCCCCGCATAGCTGCAAATGGATGATTTGCACAATCATCCATTCACAGCCTGGGGTGCGAGGGAGAAATCATTCGATGGTCGGTGACCATCGGATGATTTCTCCAGTGCTCGCAGATCAAAGACACCTCTATGGTGACTCTGATCTGCAAGTGCCTTGTGGGGGAAGCAGACGGGCAGCTGACATCTGCTGCCTGCCCTCCATACCCATGTCACCGTGTGATTACTATGGGAATGCCCAGCGATTTCATGGGAACGACCACACTTCTAGGTGCGAGTGGGAAGGCGAACATGTATTTAGCCTTGCCTTCTTGCACCCTGCGTCTGCACATGCACAGAAATGCACATACGCAAAACATCTATCTTGAATTCTTGCAGAAATTCACTTTAACCAATAGAATATACAGTATAATACCCCAAACATAAGCATCAGTTTGTTCAATATTGTTATTCATTCATATAATTGTCTTAAATGTAAAATAAACAAGCAAGGATCATCTCACAACTCAGTTGTATTAAACAGCATGGGAATAACCCACAATAAACCTGATCATATGTGTGTTACAATGTGAAACACTAGATGGCACTGTTACTGTATAAATAGGTCTCCATATACAGCATACAGTGTTGTGATGTTATCCTGTCCTGTGGAATCTTCTGTGTTACACCAGATTAGTGCTTACAGTGGTCCTGGAGAGGTGGTGGAACTCCCCCCCCCCCCCCCCCCATATATCAAAGCAAGGGTGGGTGCTAGCTGCAAGCCTTACATTTTTGGTCTATCCCACACACCCATGAAAAGAATAAGGCGGCCCACATAATGACACCCCTAATTAAAATTATGCATCACAGTGCAAAACAGTTTGCACCAAAGGGTTACATGCTCAGTGCCAGGTGTATCTTGCTCGATGCCAGGGGTTTCATGCTCTTTGCCGGTGGGTTTCATGCAGTTTGCCAGGGGTTTAATGTACAGTGCTAGGGGGTTACATGCTCAGTACCAGGGGATAGATGCTCAGTGCCAGGGGTTACATGCTCAGTGCCAGGGGTTACATGCTCAGTACCAGGGGTTTCCTGCACAGTCCCAGGGCTTTCCTGCAAAGTGCCAGGGGCAGGTGTGGTATGGGGTTCCGATCAGTCCCGGCGACAGGGGGGGTCAAGGGGTACAAGTGTGACGGGCCCCGGCAAACTGAAGGGCCCCAGAGCCCGGCCGCGGCCCGTCTGTAAGCTGTATTACCTTTCATGCAGCCCGTCTAGTTTGTGAGCCACCACCTGTCTGTGGACACTGAATCTCAGTGCCGCGGTGACCGCGCAGCAGGGAGACACTGCAGCGGGAGCAGTCTGGGAGGGGTGGGAGGGGTTACAGGTTGTTGTCCCCCACAGGACTCGAGATGCAGCACCCGGCGCGTGGCACACAGAGCAGTGGCACACGCCGGGTGGTGCGTCTCGAGTCCTGTGTGTGTCTGTGTGCAGACCGCGCCGCCCGCAGCCGCTCAGCAATCCGATTCCTAACCTGGGTCGGCTGCCTGGCGTCCCATCTGTCCTGTGCATGGATGGCAGGGGGAACCCAACCTGTAACCCCTCCCCCCTCGCAGACTGATCCCGCTGCATTGTCCCCGTGCTGCGCGGTCACCGCGACGCTGACTGCACCTACAGTAACGCCTGATAGCAGAGGCACGCCACGCATAGCTGGTGGTCTTCAGCTATTTCAAGGAAAGGAAGCAATGGTTGGAGAACATTGCGCTCTGCTCTCCCGAGTCCTACCTTAAGTGATCAGAACAGAAGCAGCTGCAGTGAGTAGCTGTGAGTGAGCACTACAGGGGGCATTATGAATAGAAGTGGCACTACCAGGGGGCCTTAAGGAAATATGAGGCACTACAGGGGTCTCTGTGGATAAAAGCAGCACTACAGGGAAAATTAAGGAAATAAGCAGCACTACAGAGAGCACAGTATGTTTCCCCCCTGGTAACGAGCATGTGAATCTTGACATCAAGCAAACCCCTTACAATGAGCATGTAACTACTGGCAAAAAGCATGTAGGCAAGCGTGGTGCGTGGCATAATATGTTATTGGCATTACAGCATGTGGTATAATATGTAATGGGCTTTATAGTGGATGGCATTATGGGGGTTATTCTGCTTGCTACAGTGGGACCGTAAACGGGCGGATCGGGGTTTTTTGTTCTGCGCATGCGTAGCTTTCGCAATGCGCAGGCGCGCTGACTTCACACCGCTCACGGACGGGTCTTTCCGTGCGAAAAAACCTGTCCGCAAGAGTACGGTCATTGTGGGTGGCATAGGGGCGTGTTGAGGGGAGCGGCCGAAATAATGAGGAAAACTGGGCGTAAACATGGGCGTACACGGGGGTGTGCACCAAAAATGTACGGTGCTACAACCGCTCGATCAGCGAAAGCACCGTGCATTTCGGCCAGAAAACAGGCGGACGCCAACGATACCTCCACACTAGAGATACCGTATGAGAGCGGACACCTGGGTCTGCTAATTATCGCTGATTACTACTCAAACTCATACACCTGAATGTAAAAAGCAATGCTGCAGTCTATTAAGTCAGCCCACAAACACATTGGAAGCATATCTTTCTACACTTCTCTACATGTAAAGGTTGGTTTAATTGTAGGTAAGATTCATTTTACCTGCTTATATATGCCAAGGTAGTTAGTTTATAACCATTTACACCCATTCAGTAAGTGTTTTTATATACTTTAAACAGCAGGATACTCAATTTACAGAAGTCGACCTATGTCAACTTTTTCACTCTAACACAAACATAACTTTTTGTAAAAGTAAAAGCAATGTGGGAACACATAGTGATTAAAATGCCACATTAGAACATAATAAATATACATGTAAGGAGGGTTAAAATGTTGTTTTATTAGGGTGTTCATTAAGGTAGACAAGTGAGGTAATAGAAAACAATAATTGAATAACAATTAGAATAATTAATTAATTGTCTTAATTATTGTTGAAAGGCTAGATTAGCAGGTCCATATATGTGAAGGGTATGCCACTGTGCACGGACGTACACTCACTCTCATGATCGGTGACACACGCTGAGTTTTCCATTGAAAAAAGCGAGACCCGTCCGTGCACTGTGGCGTACGCTCAGATATACACAAGATGTCAGTGGGCAAACGGACGAGAGACGTCAGTAAATGGTGGCGTACGCTCTGTTGTACGCCAGTTATCGGTGTCTAAGAGGAGATTCGTCCGTGTACGGTGGCGTACGCTCAAGTGTACGCCACTTCCCTTTGTCGGTGTTTGTGCGGATGTTTTGTGGGCGGACTTTCGCTCACCGTCCACGTACAGGAAACGTACGGTGAAACGGACCGTACGTACGTTTCACCGACCGAACCAGAATAAGGCCCTATGTGTAATGGCTATTACAGTGTGGGGCATATCTAATAGGCATTACGTGTGCGGTACAATGTGTAACAGGCATTATGGTGTGCAGAATAATGTGTAATGGACATTACAGTGTGTGGTGTAATGGGCATTACGCCGCATGGTATAGTGTAATAGGCATTACTATTAAACAGTTTATATTGATATAAGTAGCCTGACACTGTTTGGGCTTGTGAGGCCTACATGTTTTTATGTCACTGCAAGGCCTTCAGCCAACCAATTTAAGCATGGCAGCGACCATTCCGGTGGTATCCAATGTCTGGACATGCAGGTTGCAAAAGTGGGGTGGAAGGAATTTTTTTTTCATGCTAGGTCATGCCTTTTTTGCTCTGTGACAAATTATGGTGGGGATTTTTAACTGTTCGCACTGGGAGCCAAATTGTCGAGAAACAGTCCTGATGGATGGCCTTACTTATTGCGCATGCGCGGCACCCCATGTCATCTGCTCCTGTGCCCGGCCTTCTCGCAGGAGTTATGGGACGTTCGGAGAAGAGAATTGAAGTGTACAGTAAGTTACATTGCTGGTCACAGGTCGCCAAGTTTATTGGGGTTGCCTTCAAAGAAGAATCAGATATAGCATGGGTTCAAAACAAAGGTTAGCATTGTGAATTACCGCAGACAATGCTGCTGAAACAAAGGGCCCTGGATTCTCAAAGTATAGGTGGGGCGGGCGGGGGGGGGGGGGGCCCAGATATATCAGTGTACAGGGCCCCAAGATTTCTGTTGCCAGCCCTGGTTCCGATAGTCATGATCCCGACAGTCATTAGCCCGACGTCGGGATCCCGACTGCCTGGACCCAGACAGCATGGTGAGTGCAACTAAACCCCTTGCAGGCTCGCTGCACTGGCCGTGCTGCGGGTATGGTGGCTAAGCCACCTATTCTATTCTCCCTCTATAGGGGTCATGGACCCCCACGAGTGAAAATAGCGGGTGGCCGTCGGGCACCCAGCTGTCGGCGCTTTGACTGTCGGGATCCTGACTGTTGGGATTGCGTCCGGCACCCGCCAGGGGCTACATGCACAGTGCCTGGGGTTACATGCTCAGTACCTGGGGTTTCCTGCACAGTGCCAGAGGCTGCATGAAAAGTGCCAAGGGTTCCATGTACGTTGCCAGGGGTTACATGCATAGTGCCAGTAGTTACATGCTCAAACAGGGCACTTTTTGTTAATTTCAGCTTGCCACACCTGGGGGTGGAAGCTGAAATGCTGGTGCCAGCAGGCAATAGTGAGCTACAGGAGCTACAATTGAAAAGCTACATTGGGTGCCTGAGTGTGGCAGCTACTGGTGCTAACAATTTAATTCCCCTAACTGCCACTGTTGGGCATAATGTGTTATGCTGCTTACACATTATGCCCCACAGCAGTGCCACTTACACATAGCTCTACCCCCTACAGTTTACACCTCATATAGCTCTCCCCCATTTCATGTTATGCCACATGCAGGTCTTCCCCAACACAGTACATTGCTGAAACGCAGTACACATTCACCCCTACCAACCCCTCCTCACACAGCACACATTCCCCCACCCACACAGGGTACACCTCCCTCGTCATACAGTAAACACACATATCCCCCTCACATTCCCCCTCCTTCCCTCCAGCCCCACTGTAAGTTTCTCTTATCTGTGTCAATGTGAATCTCCTCTGGGAAGTTCCTCTTAAAATGTGCAGGCTGCAGCATTAGACAGGCGGGCGATGACATCAGCGTGTTCATCCTGCCTCCACTGCCAGCCGTGGACAGGAAATGTAAGAGTGGTGGGTGGAGGGAAGGCCAGGTAACTCACAAGCTGTCACCATGCACAGCGGTGATGGGCGGTGCACAGCAAGGCCTGGGAAGCCATCATTAAGCCCCAAAGCCAGCCTGTCACTCATCACAGCTGCCCCGCCCACCACAATTGAAGGAGGCTGCTGAGCTGCCGCTGGAAAGTGAGTAGTGACCTGGCAAGGCAGGCAGGCGGAGGCAGAGCAGTCATCATAGAGAAGCCTGCAGGTCAGGCTATGAGCAGTTTGACCTGCAGCTTTTGCGGCCGGCCAAGGAGGGCGGACGGAGGTGGAACTGGTTCCGCCTCAAATTACAACGCAGTTCCACCCCATTATGGCTCATTGCACCAGATTATTACTAAGTATGTTTTTCTTTGTATTCTGTGGCTTACCCCAGGAGATAATGTCATCTTAAGATGGCATTAACAATTGTACTCTCTAGGCTCATGGCTGTCTTAACAGAATTGAAGGCGCTGGACAGAGCAATGCACAGGGGGCCCTGCACAGCACCATTCATGACAAAAAAAACTCCTGTGGTCCCGCACGGACTCTCCACATGCTTTTATACTGACACCAACTGCAATTCCAAACGTACTCAATGGCAGTTGGTATTGCTCCCCTATGTTGCACGCAGAGGGCGTGCACAGCAAGGTCCGGGGCTGCAGCAGCTCCCGGCCGTGCACTCCCCCTGCTCCGGCGTCTCTAGGGCTGGTTGCTTAGCAACCAAGGACGCCGGGGAGGTAGCCGTCGGGCACGGGATCAGCTTGCGGCTCCTGCGGCAACCCAGCAACAGGGCAGCGCGCCGTCCACAGCTGGGGGAGACGTAATAGGAGGCTGGGCAGGCATCCCTCCTCCTGATTGGACAAGACTACCCTTTTAAGGGAGGCTGTCCTTTACGTCCATGCCTGTGATAGCGTCTTGCTAGCATTCACCTGCCTGTCTTGCTTGCTTGTTGGTCTGCTCCCAACCTGTTCCCAGCCTGTTCCTGGTGTTGGTCCTGGAGGATCTGTCGCTGTCCTCTCTGGTGCCATAAGTTCCCCTTTGGTGAGTCTGGTTATTTATTTATTTCTGGTCTCTCCTGAGCAATATCTGTCTGAGTTTCTTTACCTCTGGAATTGTCAGAGGTTATTCCTGTGTTCCGCCGTGTCTTTATTGGGGTGCTTTTCCCATCAAGACGGTCTCAGTCTTTCCGTGTTGTTTGTTCAGTGTGTAGTGTGCTTTTGGTGTGGTGTTATTTATCCTTGTGTATGTGACGCGGTTGCTGGTGATTGGCGACTAGGTCGCTGGTGCATTAGCTGCGTTAGCCAGTTTTGGCAAGTTGCATTTTCTTTATTTTCAGTTAGGCTCCTTAGTTAGTTTCCCTTTTGGCTGTACCCTAAGGGGGTCCCCGGTTCTCTGTCACCTCATAACACCTGGCTGCACCGGAGCTTGGGTGGGCTTAACTCGCCCTTTCAAACGTGGCGGCTACAGGCGAAGCCTAGTACCTGCGGGAACCGGTCACCTCTCTTTGGGGGTCAACAGATACAGAATAGGGTTCCGCCGTGGCTGTTCTAAACAGCAGTCCCGGCTACGGGTTCACACCCGAAATCCATAACATTATCACCGGCCAGTAAAAAAAATAAATAAATCACAGGATTTAGGAGTAGGGGATTATTTTTCTTTTCCTGGGTACCTGTGGTTGTTTCCAGTCTGCTGGATTTTGGGTGTACTTCTGCAGTTGAATATGAACCCGTCCCCTACCAATCCCGCTCAGGCATTCGCCAACCAGCTACAGAATCTTACTCAAATGGTTCAGGAATTTTCTCTCTTAAAATGAATCTCCCAGACCGGTTTTCCGGAAGACGCAAAGATTTCTTTAATTTCAGGGAGAGTTGTAAATTATACTTTCAGTTGAAGCCCAGATCATCGGGGTCTGAGGCCCAGCAAGTGGGTTTGATCATTTCCTTGCTACAAAGAGATCCTCAAACCTGGGCTTTTGGGTTGAAACCAGACGACCCCGCGCTCCGTACTGTGGATGCCTTTTTTAAGTCCCTTGGGCTGTTGTATGATGATCCCGATAGGGAAGCATCTGCGGAGAGTCATTTGCGCACTTTAAAGCAAGGTAGAGATCCTGAGATCCTGTTGAGGGATACTGCGTGGAGTTTCGCCGGTGGTCTAACGACTGTGGGTGGAACAACTCAGCCTTACGGAGCCAATTCCGACTTGGGTTATCCGAGGCCATTAAGGATAGCCTTATTCAATATCCCATGCCAGAAACCCTTGATGAATTGATGGAATTGGCTATTAAGATTGACAGGCGCCTCCAGGAACGGAGGTCGGAGAGGGGTTTCTCCTTTAGGCCTACTACTTGTGTCTACACTCCCCCTGAGGAAGTTGATGAACCCATGCAAGTGGGAGTGTTCAGAATCTCTCCGGAGGAGAGGGCCCGCAGGATAAGTGGGGGTCTTTGTCTTTACTGCAGTAGCAAAGGCCATGTGTTGTGCAACTGTCCTAATCGGTCGGGAAATGCTCCGACCAAGTGAATGGTGGGGAGGTTCACTCTGGTCTGCAGCAGATCTCCTCTCGTAATGCTGTATTAGTCCCGGCTAGGCTTCTTTGTAATGGTACGGAGACCTCTGTTTCGGCCTTCATTGATAGTGGGGCTGCAGGGAATTTTTTGGACACCTCCTTTGCCAATGAAATTGGTGTTCCTCAAATTCCTCTTGACAAGGTCATCGCGTTACGAGGTCTGGATGGTAGTCCTCTTTCTACTGGGTTGATTACTCACAAGACTCCACCATTACGTTTACAAATTGGTATTTTTCATTTGGAAAGTATTTCCTTTTACCTTACTCCCTACCCAGCCGTTACTTTAGTTTTGGGTCATCCTTGGTTGCATAACCATAATCCATCCATTGATTGGCAGTCGGGTGAGAAAACTCGCTGGAGCTCTTTGTGCTCAGGGCGTTGTATCCTCAACCCTGTAGTATTAGCCGCCGTTTCTGTAGAAGACATTCCACCCAGCTACTCAGATTATGCTGATGTGTTTTCAAAAGACAAGGCCGAGGTATTGCCACCACATCGTCCTTACGACTGTGCCATTGAGTTAGTTCCAGGCGCACCGCTCCCAAAAGCTAGACTGTACTCACTCTCTGGTCCCGAGACCAATGCCATGAAGGACTATGTGCAAGAAAGTCTGGCAAAGGGGTTTATTAGACCATCCAAGTCTCCTCTTAGTGCTGTTTTTTTCTTTGTTTCTAAAAAAGATGGGTCAATCAGACCTTGTATTGACATCCGAGCTCTTAACAAGATTACTATAAAAAATACCTATCCTTTACCGTTGATTTCCGTGCTGTTTGATCAGCTCCGCTCGGCCAAAGTCTTCTCTAAAATCGATCTCAGAGGGGCCTATAATCTTATCCGCATAAGATCTGGGGATGAGTGGAAGACGGCCTTTAGTACTCAAACCGGGCATTACGAATACCTCGTGATGCCATTTGGTCTGTCTAATGCGCCTGCAGTTTTTCAGGACTTTATAAATGATGTATTGAGAGAGTTCCTGGGAAGATTCGCTGTTGTCTATTTAGATGACATTTAGATTTTTCCTGAGAACCTAGAAGAGCAACGCATCCAGGTTCGTCAGATTCTCCAGAAACTCCGCGAAAACAATCTTTTCACCAAACCAGAGAAATGCTAATTTGAGGTTTCTAAGGTATCTTTTTTAGGATACATAATCTCGCCAGAAGGATTTTACAAGGAACCAAAGAAACTGCAGGCAGTTCTGGATTGGGTGCGGCCTACGAATCTGAAAGCCATTCAGAGATTTCTAGGCTTTGCCAATTATTATAGACGCTTCATTCGTTCATTTTCTGACCTGGTTGCGCCCATAGTGGCTCTTACTAAAAAAGGAGCTGACCCCTCTAGTTGGTCACCACAGGCAGAACAAGCATTTGTAACACTCAAACAGGCCTTTGTTTCCGCACACATCCTAAGACATCCTAATCCTGAGCTGCCCTTTATCATTGAGGTAGATGCCTCGGAGGTAGGGGCAGGGGCTGTCTTGTCTCAGAAGGATCTTGTTTCCTTGTGTTTATTCCCCTGTGCTTACATGTACAGGAAATTCTCCTCGGCAGAGGTTAATTATGATGTCGGCAACCGGGAGTTGCTTGCCATCAAATGGGCCTTCGAGGAATGGCGGCACTGGCTGGAGGGGGCCCGCCATCAAGTGTAGGTAGTGACTGACCATAAAAATTTACAGTAAATTGAGTCAGCTAAATGCCTGAATGCCCGGCTGGCCCGCTCGGCTCTATTTTTCACCCAGTTCAAGTTTCTTCAGGCCGTGGTCAAAGAACGTCAGGGCGGATGCGCTTTCCCATTGCTTTCTTCCCAAACAGGAGGTGAAGTTACCTGCTGAACCCATTCTTTCTGCTTCAGTCATACATTCTGGTCTCACTCAGACCTTGGAAGAGCTCCTCCGTCCAGTGCAGAATCAGGCTCCCAGTCAAGTGCCTGCCGGTCATCTCTATGTTCCGCAACCCTTAAAAAGTAAGGTGTTTTTGGAGTTTCATGATAGCAGGATTGCAGGGCATCCTGGAGTGGAGAAGACGTTAAAACTCCTCTCCCGTAGTGTTTGGTGGCCGGACATCTCTAAGGACACTAGGGAGTTTGTCTCCTCATGCCCAGACTGTGCTAGGCACAAAGTCCCAAGGTCCCTGCCTACTGGCCTACTTTTGCCCTTAGCCATACCTTTGAGTCCATGGTCCCATATTGCCATGGACTTTGTGGTCGAACCTGCCGGTGTCCTCTGGCTTTCAGGTAATTTGGGTCGTTATAGACTGTTTTAGTAAAATGGCTCATTTTGTGCCTTTGCCACAGCTGCCGTCGGCCAAGGAGTTGGCCAAAATTTGTCTTCAACACATCTTTAGACTCCATGGGTTACCCAAGGATATTGTGTCTGACCGGGGTCCTCAGTTCATTGCACGGTTTTGGAGACTCTTTTGTGCCGCCCTGAAAATTAAGCTCAGTTTGACATCTGCCTACCATCCTCAGTCAAATGGTCAAACGGAACGGCTTAACCAGTCCCTGAAGCAGTACTTGAATCTTTTTGTTTCCAAGGCACAGAATGATTGGTCAGATTTTTTGCCCATTGCCGAGTTTGCCTACAACAATTCGTACCATTCATCTACCAAGGTGCACCTTTTTTTTGCCGTCTACGGATTTCATCCCAAGGCCAGTGCACTTGGTCCTGAAGGGCCAGTGGTGGCATCTTCAGCAGCCTCTCGCTTAAGAGTCATCTGGAGGGAGGTGCATTTGGCCCTCAAAAAGGCTGCTTTTCGTGAAAAAGTATTTTCAGATCGGTCAAGGCGGCCTTGTAATTTCAGGGTGGGTGATAAAGTCTGGTTGTCGACTCGTAACATCAAACTTCGGCAACCTTCGTAAAAGTTTGGTCCCAGATTCATTGGGCCATTCTTCATCATAAAAAAGGTTAACCCAGTAGCCTTTCACTTACAAATTCCCAGGTCTCTCAAAATTGCGAATACATTTCATTCCTCTCTCCTTAAACCAGTGATTTCTTCGAGGAAATTCCCTCGAAAGATGGTTCAAGGCAGACCTCCAGTGGAGATCCATGGGCAAAGGGAAGTAGAGAAAGATTTGCTCTGCGGATGCACTCCAAAAGGACAGAAATTGATTAGTACATTAAAAACTTTAAGTCTTTATTTCAAAAATTATTAAAAGTTTTTTTCAAAATCCTGTGTCCATTTTAATCAATGGATTCACAGGAAAGGCTCCCACTTGCAGTGAAATTTTTGAAGAAATTTACAACATTTTTAGACACACTCAACACATAACATATAATAAAGTGCTAATTGCAATTAGCACTTTATTATATGTTATGTGTTGAGTGTGTCTAAAAATGTTGTAAATTTCTTCAAAAATTTCACTGCAAGCGGTAGCCTTTCCTGTGAATCCATTGATTAAAATGTACACAGGATTTTGAAAAAATATTTTAATAATTTTTTAAATAAAGTCTTAAAGTTTTTAATGTACTAATCAATTTCTGTCCTTTTGGAGTGCATCCGCAGAGCAAATCTTTCTCTACTTCCCTTTGTTCTATACGACATTTGCCTGGATGGCACCTCCGCCAGAATAAATAAGGTGGCATCCTGTGAACCCCTGGAAGAATTTAATATATAGGGGCACTACTTTGTGTGCGGAATACCCATATCCCCCACTCCCCCATTTCCCCTACATGTACGAGATCCATGGGCAACCCGAGTTTCTGGTAGAAAGGATTCTGGATTCCAAGATTTACCGTGGCTCGCTTCGTTTCCTTGTCCACTGGAAGGGATATGGACCAGAGGAGAGATCATGGGTCTCTGACAGAGATTTACATGCCCCGAGACTCAAGGGAAAATTCTTTTAGGACTTTCCACACAAGCCCGGGTCTAGGGGTTTGTCAACCCCTCCTCAAGGGGGGGGGGTACTGTTGCACGCAGAGGGCGTGCACAGCAAGGTCGGGGCTGCAGCAGCTCCCGGCCGTGCACTCCCCCTGCTCCGGCGTCTCTAGGGCTGGTTGCTTAGCAACCAAGGACGCCGGGGGAGGTAGCCGTCGGGCACGGCTTCAGCTTGCGGCTCCTGTGGTTGCCGAGCAGCGGGGACGCAGGGTGATGCCGGACAGCGTCACTTCCACTGCCCGGTGGTTGCCACGGCAACCCGGCAACAGGGCAGCATGCCGTCCACAGCTGGGGGAGACGTAATAGGAGGCTGGGCAGGCGTCCCTCCTCCTGATTGGACAAGACTACCCTTTTAAGGGAGGCTGTCCTTTACGTCCATGCCGGTGATAGCGTCTTGCTAGCATTCACCTGCCCATCTTGCTTGCTTGTTGGTTTGCTCCCAACCTGTTCCCAGCCTGTTCCTGGTGTCGGTCCTGGAGGATCTGTCGCTGTCCTCTCTGGTGCCGTAAGTTCCCCTTTGGGGAGTCTGGTTATTTATTTATTTCTGGTTGCTCTCCTGAGCAATATCTGTTTGAGTTTCTTTACCTCTGTTATTGTCAGAGGTTATTCCTGTGTTCCGCCGTGTCTTTATTGGGGTGCTTTTCCCATCAAGACGGTCTCAGTATTTCCGTGCTTTTTGTTAAGTGTGTGTAGTGTGCTTTTGGTGTTATTTATCCTTGTGTATGCGACGCAGTCGCTGGTGATTGGCGACTAGGTCGCTGGCGCATTAGCTGCGTTAGCCAGTTTTGGCAAGTTGCCTTTTCTTAATTTTCAGTTAGGCTCCTTAGTTAGTTTCCCTTTTGGCTGTACCCTTAGGGGGTCCCCGGTTCTCTGTCACCTCATAACACCTGGCTGCACCGGAGCTTGGGCGGGCTTAACTCGCCCTTTCAAATGTGGCGGCTACAGGCGAAGCCTAGTACCTGCGGGAACCGGTCACCTCTCTTTGGGGGTCAACAGAGACAGAATAGGGTTCCGCCGTGGCTGTTCTAAACAGCAGTCCCGGCTACGGGTTCACACCGGAAATCCGTAACACCCTATTTGAATTTTGGACTGTGCTGCAGTCCCACCTCTGGAGCTGCCTCTTGCCACCGCCCAGGCAGAGTGCCCTGTGCAAGTCTGCAAATGGCTTGCGAACATATTGGCGATCATCGTCCAACTGCAAATCCATTTGCAACACACTATTGAATGATTTTCCCAGTCTGTCTAAGTGTATGTAACCCTGTCCCTTCCACAATGATGCAACAGATTCAGGCTGACCAGAGCTGGAGCTGACGCCTTGTGCCTTAGGGCAGTCCTGTGTTTTGACACACCCACAAAACATCAGGTTGCTGCCATTAAATGAAGGCTTCTTGTCAGTATATATGCAAGGGAATTGTGATTAGATTCTTCATAGTTTTTGTCGCTATTTGGCCTTGCGCAGGTGTAATACAATCTGTAGGCATACGCAGCCATATGAATCGATCGTTGTACGAATTTTCACAACAGTGATTAGCTCTATATAACAGAAAACTACGTTTACATACTTGGTGTCTCTTCGGGGTAAGGTCAGAAGACAGGCTCCGGAACCTCTAAACAGATCAGGATGATGACGACAGATTCCCGACAGCTGGCATCCATCGGTGGAAGGGAGGTCAAAAGTTAGGCTGCGGGGGGAGGGCGGTTAGGCGATGGTGTGCAGTGGTTAGGTTTAGGCAATAGTGGTGAGGTTTAGCATCCAACTGTAGGGAGTTAGGGTGGCAGGGGAAGGGAAAGTATTTCCTCCTTCGGATGTCGGCATTCTGAGGGCCTGCATCCCCACCACCATCCATACGTATTCAGGGCTGGCGCTACCAATATGGCAGCTTTAGGCAGCTGCCTAGGGTGCAGGCCGCTGGAGGGCACCTTTTGTTCAACCACAGCGGGTCCGACTATTGCTGTCTCCAGCCCGCACACCCTTTGGTATCAGCAGCCGCCCACCCTCACTCCCGTCCGCCCTCATGCCTGTCAGTAGAAGAAGCTGTCCGCTCGACGCCCGTCAGTATCAGCAGCTGCCAGCAGTCACACCCGTTAGTAGCAGCAGCCGCCCGCCCTCACTCCCATCCACCCTCGTGCCTGTCCGTAGCAGAAGCCGCCCGCCCGACCTCACAGCCGTCATCAGCATCAGCTGCCCGGCCGGATCTCTAATGACAGCTGCCTGTCACAGCCGCCAGCGCTGCCGAGCTGTGCTGGGCTGCGATGGCGGAATTCTTCAGTAATGTGTAGCTTCAGCCTGCGCCGCAGAGGGAAGAAGGAGGCGGGAACCCAGCAGGGGTGGACTGGAAGGGAATCCTACTTTCCCTAACTTGGCTGCCCAACTGCTGCTTACCTTCATGGAGGTTAGAAAAGCGGCTGGAGGGTTAGGGAGGGATGTACATTTTGGGGATTGATATAAGTATGGATGTAGTGCATGTGTGTATCTTGTGTATGTATATATGTATGTATGTATGTATGTGTGTATGTGTGTATGTATGAGAGAGGCAGTATTTGGATGTATATATGCAGTGGCGTAACTATAAATTTTGCTCCCCCAAGCCAAAAAAGTTGTGGCGCCCCCCCCACTAACTAATATATATATATATATATTATACACACAGGGATCCAGAAAAAATTACAGTGGGGGCACTACAATAAATAAATGGGGGGGGGAGGGGCAGTTTCGTGCAGGTTCCTAGAAAAGTGTGTATGGTCTAATAAAACGGGTTGTGGACTCCAAGGAAATATTGTTTCCAGGAGCCACAAATTCATTTTCATCATTCCGGGTGCATGGGATACAGTTCTAGCTGGGGACAGATGGGTATATGCTGGGCAGAGAGAGGGAGACAGATGTGGGGAGAGGGGAGATAGATGCTGAGGAGTGCGCATGGGGGAGATGCTGGGTAGAGAGAGGGTGGTACAGATGTCGGGCAGGAAGAGGGGGACAGGTGATGGGCAGGGAGGTGGTACAGATGCTGGACAGAGAGAGGGGGAGAGATGCTGGGGATGGAGGGGGACAGACATTGGACAGAGAGAGGAAGACAGGTGCTGGGAAGAGGGAGGGGGGATGAATGGTGGGCAGAGAGAGGGGGTGGTTTGCAGGGAGTGGGGGGAGGGATGGTTGACAGGGAGAGGGGGAACGGATGGTGGGCAGAGAGAGGAGATGGATGGTGGGCAGACAGAGGCCGGATGGTGGACAGGGAGAAGGGGAACGGATGGTTGGCAGGGAGAGGAGGGGGGCAGATGCTGGGCAGCCATAGGGGGGAGAGAGAGGATATCCAGTGAGTCGGCGGGCAGATACTGGGCAGGTAGAGTGGGGACAGATATTGGGCAGGGAGTGGGGTAGGCACTGGGATGGAACGCAGGACTGGGGGGCGGGCATAGATGGACTACCTCATACATACATACATACATAGATACACTGCCTCCCTGATATATACAGATACATACAGTACATACATACACTGCATCCCTCAGACATACATACATACATACATACAACCATCCATACACTACCTACCTCATGCATGCATACATACATACACTGACTTCCTTATGCATACATACACTGCCTCCCTCATACATACATACATACATACATACACTGACTTCCTTATGCATACATAAATACATACACTGCCTCCCTCATACATACATACATACAACCATCCATACACTACCTACCTCATGCATGCATGCATACATACATACATACACTGACTTCCTTATGCATAGATACATACATACACTGCCTCCCTCATACATACATACATACATACATACATACATACACTGACTTCATAATGCATACATACACTGCCTCCCTCATACATACATACATACATACATACATACATACATACAACCATCCATACACTACCTACCTCATGCATGCATGAATGCATACATACATACATACATACATACATACACTGACTTCCTAATGCATACATACACTGCCTCCCTCATACATACATACATACATACATACATACAACCATCCATACACTACCTACCTCATGCATGCATGCATGCATGCATACATACATACATACATACATACATACACTGACTTCCTTATGCATGCATACATACATACATACATACATACATACATACATACACACACACACACACTGCCTCCCTCATACATACATACATACATACATACATACATACATACACTGCACCCTCATGCATACATACATCCATCCATATGTCCCCAAAATGACATCCATACATATATCCCAAGATATTAATAATATTGTACATACCACTGGCGCTGGCTGGAGGGCCTGCCAGCAGCAGCACTAGGGAGTCCAGCAGCAGGTGTTTGCAGGGGCCAGCTTAATTGTCCCCTGGCAGAGAAGAGGCAGCAGTTCTGGCTCCAGGAATACATGCTTGTTCTCAGCACTGACTGGAGGGAGGAGGCGGGGCTCAGAACTGCAGCGTGGAAAGTGAAAGTAAAGTGACTTCTTCTGCTGCTGCTGCTGATGCTGCCCTTCTATGTAAGCCCCAGCTCCTGAGTCCCGTCCAGCAGCAGCTGCTGCTTTCATCCCAGCCGGCGCTGCTGCCTGTCACACGCTGGGACACACTAGTTAGTATGCCGGGCGCCCACCGCAGGCGGCTCCCCCAAGCAGCTGCGGGGGCTGCCTTTATTGTAGCTACGCCCCTGTAAATATGTATGTACTGTATGTACGAAGGCAGTGTATGGGTGTCTATGTACATATGAGAGAGGCAGTGTATTCATGTATATATGAAAGGGGGGGGGGCAGAAGTTTTGCCTAGGGTGTCAAGAAACCTTGCAACGGCCCTGTACGTATGTATTCTGCCTCTCCTTTAACTTGCCTTTACATGGATCGTAAATTTGAAGCGGCTGGAGCTTGGAAACCAGCCGTCCAAAAAAAATGTCCAAAAAATGCAGGTATACCCAATAGTTTTAAGGGAGTTGTGGAAGGGTCAGACTAATATTTGCAGTGGAATGGGAATAGCGAACCATTCACCAAATTTTCATGGGACGGGTTTTCTTTAAGGGTGGGCGGTGGCTATCTGCTTGCTGTCATCTGCAGCCTTGCAGTGATCAGGTGTAAATCAGGTCCCCTGTCCTATACAGTATGTTCCCTATGATCCACTTTAGCCCAATAATGTAAAACAACTTTCTATTTAGAAAAAAACAACAACACAAAAAGTGTCACGCATAAACACAGTCCTGATATCCAACTTACCCAATTAATTTATACTCACCTAGGAGGCCAAACTAGGTCAGAAAGTTTGGGGCTGGTGGTGCAGCTGACAGTGGCATCTAAAGATGCATCAACGGTTATGTCAAAATCTACAAATGATAGAAGAGGAAAACTGCTGGGCATGGCTGGTCATATGACTAGTGCATCTGCCTCTCCGCTCAATAAAGCAGTAATTAATGGCAGCGAGTTACCAGTCAGGATAGCACCCAACTGGTGGTGGCGTACTGGCCAGCTACCCTTCCAATAGGCCCTTTACATTCACCGGAGGCAGTCGTTTTATGCCAGGTGGAGTACATGCATGCTGGCTGTACCTTTGGGCTATCATTATTAAAACACTTTATAAAGAATTGCCATGTAAATATTGTTAAACTAATGCTTCGAAAGCTAGTAGATGTAGTTTCACTTGCTGGCAGTATTTCGGAGACACACGGACACTAGACATATATATTATAGATCCTACATTGAATTATTGGCGAGATTTATTATAACCAATAGTATATACTGTACAGTATATTTACCCCAAACATAAGCAATTTTTTTTTCAATATTGTTATTCATTCATATACTTGTCTTAAATGGAAAAGAAACAAGAATCAGCTCCCAACTCAGTATTCTCAGTTGTATTAAACAGCATGGTAAAATGTGTAACACTAGATGGCACTGTTACTGTACAAATAGGATTCCTTATACAGTATACAGTACAGTGATGTTATTCTGTCCTGTGGAAGATATATCTTCTGTGTTTAACACCAAATTACTACTAAATATGTTTTCCTCATAGAAACATGTAAAGAGTAAATCATGAAAGTATTCTTTATATATTGGGGCAGTACGGATGGTGTAATGGTTAGCATTACTGCCTCACAGCGCTGAGGTCATGGGTTCAATCCATGGCTCTAACTGTGCAGAGTTTGTATATTCTTCCCGTGCTTGTGTGGGTTTACTCCGGGTACTCCGGTTTCCTCCCACAATCCAAAAATATACAGATAGGTTAATTGGCTTCCAACAAAATTAACCCTAGAATGTCTGTGTGTGCGTGTTCATGTGGTAGGGAATATAGATTGTAAACTCCACTGGGACAGGGACTGATGTGAATGTTCAAATATTCTCTGTAAAACGCTGCGGAATATGTGTGCGCTATATAACAAACTGTAAATACATTTATATGATTTTGCACTGGAAATTAGCCTTTGTGTCTATTAGAGAGTATAGGGGGATATTAACCACCAGGCAGGTATGACTCCAATTCCCAAATTTATAGTATAGGCAGATTTTGCTTTATATAGGGCTGGAGGTGCTCCCAAAGTCAGAGAAACAGTATAAGATATACACTAAGAAAAGAAGACTTTGGTTGGGGGCACTGCAAAAAGAAGTTTGATCAAAATATGAATGTGTTAAAACTTAGCTTTTAATTATTTATTAATAATATAGAGTCCTATAAATTCGACCAATGGGGTGTCTATGGTCAGGACAGAATTACAAAAATTGTGCACACAAACAAACATAAAGTATATAGCCTGTTGTATAGTTTAACCTATGGGGCAGATGTACTGTATTATAGCAGCGCTTATTGCGCCCCTATAATATTTCCTGCTTTGCCTCATCAGCGAGGCGAAGCAGGAAGGGACATCGATAAAATGTATTAACATATTGTCTGCCAAAGTGGGGGAGCGCTAACTCCCCCCTCCGGCGATATCCCCTCCTGGAGATAGCGCATCAGTTTACACTGATGCGCTGTCTCCTGTCCCCCGGCCAGCTCACTGCGCATGTGCGGGATCTCGGTACTCACGCAAGATCCCCAGCGCAGCCCAGACCTAACAGCAGGGACAGCGCTGTCCCTGCTGTTTAGATAGGGCTTCGCCAGCCTGATGCTGGCGAAGCCAGAAGCAGCAGCGGATGGAACGGTCAGCGATGCTGACCGTTCATGCATTCGCCTGCTATCATTTAGATAGCAGCGCCGATATAGACAGGGGCGCATTACCGCACGCTGGCGCCGTCATACATGGGGGAGATGCGGTATAGTGCACATAACGTGCGCTGATACCCCTTCTCCCCCATAACGACCCTTCATACATCTGCCCCTATGTTACTAAGTGGAATTTTTGCAACAATTGGCTACATTCACATTCTCAGTTCAATCAATTGCTCCTTTTGGCTATAAAAGAGAAAGAGAGTATTGCAAAGGTGACAGTGATCAATGTTTGTCCCTATAGAGTCTCAGGTCCTGCTGTAGGAGATACTGCTATTAGCTGCCGGTTACCACTGCCGTCAGCCTGTGCACCCCGTGTGTGCACACTGTCAGCCATCAGGAGTTTGTACAGGGGATCCTGCTAAGGCTGCTGGTTGCCGCTACAGGCAGGGTGTGCACTATCAGCTGCCGGGATTCTGGGATAGAGGGAAGTATACAATTCTGACTGTCTATTTCAAAGAAAAGAGCTATATTTGATGTTTTCATTGAGCCCCATCGGGGTCAGTGTCCCCAGGGTGAAAATCCAACAGCTCTTCCTTTTGATGAGTTCTGTGTTCATGTCTCCACCTCTAATGCCCCAATATATCGTTTCCAAGCCATATTCTTTAAAAAGGTTCTGATCCCCATTCTGTTTATAGTGGAAGTGACGTGCCACTGTGGTTAGCTGTTTGTTTTTTTCTCAGATCAGTTGAGGAATTTCTGATTTTACCTAGATGTTCTAGGATCCACTGTTTGAGCATTCTACTTGTCATTCCCACATATGACATTCCACATTCACAAGAGATGCAGTATATCACCCTAGTGGTTCGACAGTTGATATAGTCTTTCATTTTATGCATTCTTCCGTATTTATCCTTGGTCTCCTTCCTCCTTTGCATGTGTTGGCAGGCCTTACATACTCTACACGGGTAGGAGAATGACAATACTGGTTGTTTCGGTTTGGATCATGTACAGTGGCTCTTCACTAGATGATCTCTCAAGTTTGGGGAGCTTTTCCAACTTATATCCACCTTGTTGCCCAAATTTTTGGACAGATCCTGATCAAGATGTAAAATGTGCCAATGTTTTTGGATACACTATTATTTCCCTTCATTGTTGGTTGAATTCACTGATAAACCTGGGATTCTGTTCCACAGTTTCTGTATGTTTTTTTCTTATTGCCAAATATGAGGGTTTCCCTTTATTTGTTAGGTGGGGATTGTTGTGCTATTTTCAGTGATCTGTTACTGTAGCCCCTTTCCCTTAGTGGAGAGGCTAACTCTCTAATTTGCTCCTTGTAAGTTGTGCCTTCTGAGCACTTCCTACGAAGGCAGAGGAATTCCCCTTTGGGGATCCTGTCTACTGTGGGGGGGGGCCTGGGGAAGTGATGACTTGTTTAAAAAAGTACAAAAAAAGTATTGGAGTAATTCTTCTCCACCAGGATGATGTCATCAATATACCTGCACCATAAAATGATGCAGTTCGTGTATATCTCGTTCTCCTCTCTAAATACTCTCTCCTTCTCCACCATCCTAAGCATAGCTTTGCATAGCTTTGTGGTGGGCGTACAGTCCACTCCCATCGCTGTCCCCCTCGTCTGCAGGAAAAATTGGTCGTTGAACGTAAAGAAGTTGTAATTTAATACAAAGTGCATACGTGTAATTGGAAACTTTGGGAATTTTCCTTGCTCCTCAATATCTAGAAAATATTTTATGGCATCCAATCCCTCCTTGTGGTTGATGATTGTGTACAGACCTTCCACATCCAGGCCTACCAACAATTGACCATCTTCCAATTTGATGTCATGCAGTTTTTCGAGAATATTGGTGGTGTCTCTGGTGTATGAAGGTAACTCAAAGACAAATTTGCGTAGATGGAGATCCAGAAAAATACAAGCTTTCTCTGATAAGCTGCCTATCCCTGATACAATTGGTCTACCAGGTGGTATTGTAGGATTTTTATGTACCTTCTGGAGTAGGTAGAATGTAGAGACCCTCTTGTTTTCCATCCAACGATACTCAAATTTACGCTTGGTAATGGTTCCTTCTTGTAAATCATATAAGACTGTGTCATACTATGTTGCTTACATTTATTCATCACCATTGTTACATTTTATATAAACTGCTAAATGTATAAAATAAAATACAGGTAATACTTTAATAGCATAAAATCTAAGGGAGCATATTTATTAAAGTAATTCTGCAGACAATGTACAAAGTGTAAGCATCCCATGCAGATAAAAGTCTCCATGCTTTAAAATGGTGCTAGCAGCCCTAATAAAATGTGGGATTTAGTCACTAGGTTGACAATAGGAATGTATTGGGTCGGCCACTGCATTGGGTCAGCCACTGAAGGTCAACATGCATGAAGGTTGACATGCCTGAAGGTCGACAGGGTCATTAGGTCAACACATGCATTGGGTCGACATAGGTTAGGTTGGCATTCAAAAGGTCGACATGGGGGTTTAACTTCTTTTTGAGCCGACATGTGCTGACGTGTCATTTCATGGCCTAAAAACCACTAGGGCGTGGTGGAAGAAATAAATAGTGTACTGAGCATAGTGAGGCACAACGCGAGCACAGCGAGCCATACGAGGGGACGCAGTACACTTTTAGTGTGTCGACATTCGGGATAAAAAAGTGAAAAACTCCATGTTAACCTTTTGACTGTCGACCTTGCCATTGTCGTCCTTCAGACATGTCCACCTTCTGTGATTGACCTAATCAATGCATGTCGACCTTCCTCTTGTCAACTCTATGACCCATATCCATAACTTCTGTAAAATTGTCCAAGCTCTGGAATTCTTTGTATCTTAAGATGACATTAACCATTGTGTACTCTGTAGGCTCATGGCTGTCTTAACAGCATTGAAGGCCGTGGACAGAGCAATGCACAGGGGGCCCTGGCCAGCACCCATTCATGACAAAAAATAAATTACCTCTCCTGTATTCCCACACCGACTTTCCACATGCTTCCATACAGCACTCTGTCAGCACTCTGATTGCTAGATAGCTACATCTGTCCACCAATCAAGCTGAAGTCCATTTGCTGTCTGCCTGGATGTTGGATGCAGGTAGAGAATTCTGCACTCTGATTGGAGGTTGGATGCAGGTAGAGAATTCTGCACTCTGATTGGAGGATAGCTCTAGCTATCCACCAATTAGACAGCATTTCGGTGTAGCTAGCAGACAGCAATGTGGTGTCTTGCTGCAGCATACGAGGCAGGAAGAGAATGCTGCTTGGTTACTCTGATTTGGTTGTAATTCACAAAGTGCCCAGGCAGTATTATCTACCCTCCTCCCATATAGCTCTGGAGCACCCAACCTTGGAAGACAGATGCCCCCTAGTCCAGTCAGCCACACTTGAAGGCCCCTAGAATCAGTGGAGCCCTGGGTATCTGGCCAGTGTTCCTGTATGTTAAGAATCGGATGTCTGTGCAGGATATATATTGCAGATTTTCCCAAGAGAGGGATCCACCAGATCCTCAGTGATACCCCCTCATGCATGGGGTATCACTGATGCGACCACTGTACTTTACATATGGTAGGGACAGGCTCCTATCAAAGCACTTGTCCGCAAATGCTTTACATAATACATCCCTCTGGTACAGAATTTCTTATTGCTGCAAATAGTGGTGATATTAAATTCTAATGATCAGATCTTAAACCTGAAAATTTGTAACTGAGCCCTTTGTTAAAGGGTGCAGCCTGCTGGGACATACTCAGACCACTGTCCTGCATACTTCCTGTATCATTGATGGAGCTGAGCAGAACACAGATGTGCTTGCAGCAGCACAGTTTTATACTGGGTTGTGATATTGATGTATAAAGAGTTTTGGTACTAATGTGGCACCCTGCAGTGGGTACCACTAGACAGGGCATGCAACGCTGGCCCCACCACAGAGAGGAGGTTACTTACCCTCCCCATCGCTGCGTGCGCCGGGAGGCAGGAGGCGGGGCGCACCCGGATGACTGACAGGGAGCAGGCACGGCGGGGATTGGAGGAGAGATGGGTGCGAGAATCAAGGGGAAGTGAAGTAGGCGTTGGAGGAAGGAGGAAGGAGAGAGGTGACCGGAGCCGACGCAGAGGGCGGCACAGGGCTCCAGAGTCAGAGGCATCCAGCGCGTCTCTAAAGCCGGAGGCTGACAGGCAAGCGGGGATCGTGGCAGCGGCGGCTGAGGCACCACACACAGATCTCTGCTCCCTGTCCGTATGCGATGGACGGAGCAGCGGCACAGCCCCCACAGCCCCAGCAGCAGTATCTGGAGCGGCGGATGAGTCCCCCTCCAAAGGAAATAGCACAGGTGCTACCCTGACCCGGCACTGTGGTGTGACCGGGCAGTACAAAGAGGCCGCAGGACCTGTGTGCCCGTGGCAGAGGCCACGGCAGCAGCAGCACCAGTACCAGCTATGGACCCGACGCCTATCCGGTGGCCAACAAAACGTGAGTCAGGCCCTAGTGGCCACACAGGCCAGGGGGCAGCTTTAAAGGGACGGTGCAAGTGCGTCCAGCAGGTGTTAGGGGGCAAAGTATAGGCCCGGCCCAGTGAAGAGGGGCCCACCGACTAACCCCTGAGTGAAGTGGAGCAGAGAGACCCCGATGGTCACCAGTGAAAGACCAGTGCCCATCATGCCCTCTACCTAGCTCCCGATAGGGCCACATGACTAATTTACCAACCTGCCAGCTGCACCCCACACGGATGACTCCTCAAGCCCCTCGTCCATTATAGAACGGAGGGATTCTGTTGTAAGGCAAACAGGCTACTGATCCGTAGGAAAGCCTGCTTAGTATTATCCCAGGCTACTGATCCGTAGGAAAGCCTGTGGAAGGTGGGACCCAGGCCACTGATCCGTAGGAAGGCCAGGTTGCCCCTCAGGGACATCTCCCGGGAGAAGGGTATGTTAATCCCTGTGCACGGGACGAGTCCTAGACTCTGATTCAGGACAAGAATCGGTACCGGTACCATTGGTTCACGTAGTGTAGGTGTAGTATACCTGTTTAGCAAGAGTGAGTAGAGTGATTTAGGAGGGTAACCCTGATGTTGTTTATCGTAATGTAATGCGTGTTAAACAGTCTCATTCGTACCCAAGTATGTTAAGTAGGGTATAACGGTTATATAGATGCTAGTTGCTAATGATGAGCAATAAATCTATATCTGTTCTTTAAATCGCATCTACTGTTGTCTTTCCAATACCCGGGATTAAAGATCCGAAACTGCCTGTGCATCACATTCGAACCTGCCTGTGCATCACATTTGGCGTCATACGAACAGGATCCAGGGTACAATTGGGAAGCGATAAAGGATGGAACAACCAGCGGCACCAGTGGTGCCAGCGCCACAAAATGCAACGCCAGGAGCGGAACCCCAACAGGAACAGCCCGCACCACTGGGGGTCACGTCCATCACGTGTCCGTACTATTCGGGGCCCCGTGGATGCCGACCTACAGCGGGGATGCAAACAAATCGTCAGGGGTGACGTTCGCACAGTTTAAAAACAAAATAGGATCGATGCCCCGACTCTACATCCTTCAAGAGCAACAGACGGTAGAAATATTGATAGCACAGCTGACTGGGTCCGCCCTACGTGAGGTGATGTCATGGAACAGATCCTAAACAGATTATTTACCATGTTTGAAACAAGAAATCTCCCGGAACTGAAGATGAAACTATACGGGAGGAAACAGCAACCTGGAAAAACGTTACGGGACTACGCCCTCAGTCTGCAGGAGGCTTTGAGGGCAATACAAGCTATCGACCCAGAAGAAGCTAAAAACTCAGATGAGACACTGACCGTCCAACTTATAGAAGGGGTGGTGAAGGAAAGTATGCGTGCACAACTGAGGTTACTCCGTCGACAGATGCCTGGGAAATCGTTCAGGGACTTCAAAGAAGCCGCCATCGCAGTAGCTGGCACCGAGGTCAAACGAGAAGATGAAGACCCCGAGTTATTGGGATCAAAGGAACAGCGGGACCTGCATGGGCCCACCACCACCAGCCAGGAAGGAGCAAGGACAAGCAAAGACATGGCTGCACAAGGCAGACAGAACCTCCAAGAAGACAAACTCTAGACGCTGAGCAGACAGATAGAGCAGCTGACGGCAGGAATGGCAGAGATGTACCAGAAGAACAGATCACCGACCGGCGATGATAGAGAGTCGGGGTGGAGAACCGAATGGCGTAGAGAAGCGGGAAGCCAATGGAACCACCCAAAGCAGTCAGACAGGCGACTGACAGATCCGACTGAGAAGCGAGCCCTGCAACACGCCATCTGCGTCCAGAGGAGCCAGGCGGGGAAGAAAGTACTGGCTACGCAGATACAAGGAACCGTCAAGTGGTTTAATGTCCGAAGTGGATACGGCTTTGTCAACAGAAATGACACGAAAGATGATGTCTTTATCCACCAGACGGCCATCAAAAGAAACAACCCCCGGAAGATCCTGCGTAGTGTTGAAAATGGCGAGACGGTGGAATTTGATGTGGTAGAAGGAAAGAAGGGTGCGGAGGCAGCAGACGTGACTGGCCCCGGCGGTGTACCGGTTAAAGGAAGTCGGTTTGCCCCCAACAGACGTCGGGTCCACAAATGTTTCTACCGGCCAAAGAGAGATAGTGCTGGAGAATCTGGCGGAGAAGCCGTAAGCAGGGACCAGGAGTACTTAAGTTTAACGCTGTCCCGTGAGGACACGGCCAGGAAAAATGGGGGTGAATGTGGCACCCTGCAGTGGGTACCACTAGACAGGGCATGCAACGCTGGCCCCACCACAGAGAGGAGGTTACTTACCCTCCCCATCGCTGCGTGCGCCGGGAGGCAGGAGGCGGGCGCACCCGGATGACTGACAGGGAGCAGGCCCGGCGGGGATTGGAGGAGAGATGGGCGCGAGAATCAAGGGGAAGTTAAGTAGGCGCTGGAGGAAGGAGGAAGGAGAGAGGTGACCGGAGCCGACGCAGAGGGCGGCACAGGGCTCCAGAGTCAGCGGCATCCAGCGTGTCTCTAAAGCCGGAGGCTGACAGGCAAGCGGGGATCGTGGCAGCGGCGGCTGAGGCACCACACACAGATCTCTGCTCCCTGTCCGTATGCGACGGACGGAGCAGCGGCACAGCCTCAGCAGCAGTATCTGGAGCGGCGGATGAGTCCCCCTCCAAAGGAAATAGCACAGGTGCTACCCTGACCCGGCACTGTGGTGTGACCGGGCAGTACAAAGAGGCCGCAGGACCCGTGTGCCCGTGGCAGAGGCCACGGCAGCAGCATCACCAGTACCAGCTATGGACCCGACGCCTATCCGGTGGCCAACAAAACGTGAGTCAGGCCCTAGTGGCCACACAGGCCAGGGGGCAGCTTTAAAGGGACGGTGCAAGTGCGTCCAGCAGGTGTTAGGGGGCACTGTATAGGCCCGGCCCAGTGAAGAGGGGCCCACTGACTAACCCCTGAGTGAAGTGGATCAGAGAGACCCCGATGGTCACCAGTGAAAGACCAGTGCCCATCATGCCCTCTACCTAGCTCCCGATAGGGCCACATGACTAATTTACCAACCTGCCAGCTGCACCCCACACGGATGACTCGTCAAGCCCCTCGTCCATTATAGAACGGAGGGATTCTGTTGTAAGGCAAACAGGCTACTGATCCGTAGGAAAGCCTGCTTAGTATTAGCCCAGGCTACTGATCCGTAGGAAAGCCTGTGGAAGGTGGGACCCAGGCCACTGACCCGTATGAAGGCCAGGTTGCCCCTCAGGGACATCTCCCGGGAGAAGGGTATGTTAATCCCTGTGCACGGGACGAGTCCTAGACTCTGATTCAGGACAAGAATCGGTACCGGTACCATTGGTTCACGTAGTGTAGGTGTAGTATACCTGTTTAGCAAGAGTGAGTAGAGTGATTTAGGAGGGTAACCCTGATGTTGTTTATCGTAATGTAATGCGTGTTAAACAGTCTGATTCATACCTAAGTATGTTAAGTAGGGTATAGCGGTTATATAGATGCTAGTTGCTAATGATGAGCAATAAATCTATATCTGTTCTTTAAATCGCATCTACTGTTGTCTTTCCAATACCCGGGATTAAAGATCCGAACCTGCCTGTGCATCACACTTTCACGGAGCCACTTACATAGTTAGCGTAGCGTACCTTTCAGAATCAGATGGTTACAGTAGCGAAGTTTTCCCGCGGTAGTCGCGTGAGATTCCCTGTAGTCAGTTCCCTAGACTACACGGCAGCGTCCCTGTCAGATGTAGCGTACTGTTCCCGCGGACAGCGTAGCGTAGTCAGTCAGCTGTTATAGTGAGCGATAAGCAGCGTATCTAGTAGATAAATGGTCACCCGTGTGAACGCATAACATAACTTTTGAACATAACTTTTTCCTTGGATAATTTTTCATGAATTACCCCCCTAAAATGTAATGTGCTTCCAAGGGAAAAGTAAGGCATTGTCAAAAGGTCCTCTCTAAATCTTATGCTGACAGGTTTAGCCACAAACCCTGACTTATTACCAATAAAATTGTAAAGTTAGTTTAACGAGCTTAAACACAACAGCCATTATTGCTATAATACTATATATTTGCATTATTTGTATATGTCTGATGACCATGCAGGAGATATTCCCAATATTCAGCTTCTTTCTCATGAAATAAATTCTGGTAATCCGCACAGCTGTTAGGTCACTACAAGCCAGAAATATGGCTGCCCCAGGACCTATGCTCCCAGCTGTTTCTATACAGCAGAAAAATGCAAAGAATTATAGTATTTTCATTCCTCCCATTCATTATATGTTAAAGCCTTGATGATGATGAGCAATACTCTTTAAACTTAACTATTGGCTTTTAATAAGAGTGTGTTCTTGACAGATTTTAAAGAGACCCTGAGGCCAGTGATGGTTACATTCAGACATAAAAGATTTCAGGAAAACCTGCACGTTTGTAGATTAAATATTTACTTAAACCTAAGCTTACTTGTTTCTGAAACCTTTACATATGTGACATTTAAGGAATTTCACTCTTTACATTAATATAAGGAATTCAAATAAATGAATCTAGAATCGGAGGCATCCTGTGATACCCACTATTATTTAAGTCACACAAGTAGTGTGACCCTTGCTCTCCCCACTACTGCCAAACCCTAACACCCTTACCACGCTGCATAGACCAACAAACCAACCAGCCAAACCCCCTTCTAAGTGGCTAACCGTACTTCCTCCTCCCTACAGCCTATCTTCCTCTTCCCTGCTAACCCTGCAGCCTAACCCTAACCTCCCTTCTTCCCTGGCCCTGCTGCCTAAACTTGCTCCACTCCTTCCCTGGCCAGAAACCAGTATTCCCCACTTACTTACAGTTCAGCATACCGGCAGTCCGCATCCTCATTGATATTGATATTCCGGTGCCTGTCTCCTAACGGTAGTCTGGATGACAGCATTGGTATGAAGACCGGTATCTCGACCACCAGGATGCTGAATGCTTCACCCTGACTATCTATCTATGGTTCCTGTGTATGGAATTCTATGTCCCTGCTGTTTTTTTTATGTAACTTTATTAATAGATAAACAAAAATGATATCTACATGTATAATAAACTCAGTTGAGAACAGTGGTTATGATATCAATGATGTATATCTTAACACCCCACTCAACATCTGCTTCTCAAACCAGTGCCATGGGATTGGCTTTGTCAAAACATCTGGCAACATACTTGAGTCTTACAATATGTAAGCAGAACCACATCATGAGGGGACATTTAATAGGATGAGAGATTCAGAAAGTGAGAAATTTGGTAGGAAATTTCCAGTTTTTTTAAAGCGGCAATCATTTACACTGCAAAACCAGTTTGATTTTGCAGTGTAAATGATTGCTGCTTTAAAAAAACTGGAGATTTCTTACCAAATTTCTCACTTTCTGAATCTCTCATCCTATTAAATTTCCCACAAGCTCTTTACTGGAACATAAGATTGGACTATTCCCAAGTTTGAGCAAGTAGCCACTTGTTGACTTGTGATCTCTGTATTACCTGCCCAATCTTCCCTAAACATACAAATGCCCCAGGTATTTTCTTAGTTGTACTATGCCAAGGGCTGGCTCTGGTTCATACAGAGTCTTATCAATGGTTTTTCCAAATAAAAGATATTAAAAATAGCAGGCTGGGATTGCTTCTGTCCAAAAAATATCTGGTATATCAACTAGTATATCTACATCCATAGGTGCCGATTCTGTGGGTGCTCAAGGGCCCGAGCACCCACGGAAATTGATGAGCACCCACGGGCCCAAGTCACGCTGCTGGGCCGCCATATTAACTTGCTAATTTGCAGCTGCAGCACCCGAATCGCCAGCCCTGCCGCCCGTTAAACAGTATGCCGAGAAGAGTGTATTCCGCCCGCTCTTTAGTGACCCAGCGGCTGCCGCATATAAGATGCTGCCCAGCGCCATTAACAGAGCTGACAGAAGCATCTTCCCAGCATTCCTGTGCATGGGGGTACGTACGGTTATCATAGAGAAACAGCTGCAGGTCCACAAGTTATGTGAAAACAGGGAACACCTTTGCCGTAATTTGAATATTGGAGACAACTATGCTGTATACTGGTATTATTTTGTGGCCACACCCCTTCCCCTTGAAGCAACTCCCCTATATTTTTGGCTTGAGCACCTACCAGCAAAAACATAAATCAGCACCTATGCCTACATCAAAGAGCATGCTGCTCCCACTGTATACATTTTACTCTGTAAGTATTGCTACATTACAGTTGTCTGTAAGTCTAGGTGTGTACACATGGGAGATCATTCTGATCCTCACACTGGCACGAGGGAGCGATGTTTTGCTACTCCGCATGTGCATAAGCACTTACAGTATGTGCATCAGCATCTATGCGCACGTGCAAGCTCCGTTTGTGAAGGGACACGATGACTTGTATAGTCTCTGGCCCATTCTCACAAAGCATTGTTGGCGGAGGCCGTGGGGTGGCAGGCACGAGTCGCTCCCATGGGAATGCCCAGTGTTTCATGGTTATCGGCATGAAAACACTGGGGGTTCCCATGGTAATTCAGCCATGACACGGGTGCCGAGGGGCGGGCAGCTGACGTCACAGGATGCCTTGTTTCTGTACAAGGATGCCGCAAATCTGAGTCACCAGAGAGTGAATTTTGACTGTATAGTAAAAATTGGATAGAAAGTTAGCCAAAATCTTAGTGTTTCTTATGATTGCGATACCGATGAATGGCCTCGTTAGGATAGACTGGATATTGCATAGATAAATAGACTGTGGACATACGGTGTAATTCTGGCTATCGATTGTGCCTATATATAGTCAACATTGCAGAGAAAGTTATTCTGAATCGCACAGTATTCAGTCACATTCGATGGCAATTCAATGCCGTTGCATGCCCCCATTTAGTCAGTATCAAATAGAAAAATAGACTGTGCAGGTAGGTCGATCTTAACTATCTCGCCTGTAAAATGTATTTGGCCTAGGGCAGTGGTTCCCAACCCTGGTCCTCAAGTACCCCCAACAGTGCACGTTTTCCAGGTCACCCGGCAGGTGCACTCATTATTCAGGCACATTTGAAAAGATCCACAGGTGGAGCTAATTATGTCACTTGTGATTCTGTGTGGAAACCTGCAAAACATGCACTGTTGGGGGTACTTAAGGACCAGGGATGGGAACCACTGGCCTAGGGCACAATTGCAAGATAGTCTAAATCTGAAGTACATCTAAAGTGCAGTTAGCCAAAATTGGATTCTTGTTATAATGTATTACTAATCTTAAATAATGCTCCAATAAATCAGCTCCTAATTTTCAAACACATGACAATTAAGGCCATACGCACTAAACGATATTGGTAACACTATATCATTCAGAAAGGGCTTTCTGAACGATATTGTGAACAATATCGTCCAGTGTGTATGCTGTTCATCGTTAATGATGCACACTCCTGCACGTCGTTAATAACCCCTTTCCTCATCCAAGCATGTTCAGATGAGTTAGGACATTGTCATTGATGGCCAGCTGCCCCCCACCGTCGGCTCTACTGTGGGCTGCATCGGTAAGTGTGTATGCACTTGCCGATGCCGGTCTCCCCGCTGGGTCCCCTATCGTCATCGGCAGGATCGGTGTAGTCTGTGTGGGGCTTTAGGAGATGATTGCTTGGATCATCATTTCAGATTAGTAAGGAGTGATAACCAAGAATATCATTCACTTATTAATAAGTCCCATAAATCCATATCTTTTTAGAAATGGCCTGTGTCTTGCCACTTGAAATATCTGTCCCATTATTTGCATGTAGTGTGGCTACCTTCTTTTTAATCTAACGTTAACAGCTTCTACATGCGTAATAAACAAAGTAGAGTATAATGGTTGCGATATCAATGACACGTGCCTTGCATTGCTGCACTTAGCAGGAGCCAAATTACATTGGGGCCCATCATCAGTTCATCCCCCACGATCTTTGCACACTAATATATTTTTCACAATACTCTAAGGGGGCATACACACACTGAGATTTGTGCTTAGTGATCTGTCAAAAGTGATTTAGGGTAGTTAATTTCCCTTGAACTCCCCGGTGTCTAGATAGCAGGGGCGGATTGGCCCACCGGGAAACCGGGCCGTTTCCCGGTGGGCCGGCACATTTTTAAGTAGTAGCGGCCGCCCTGCATCCCTGGCTGGGCCGCGGCACGCCGAACCGCCATCTCCGCAGTTACCGGCCGCGGCCGCAGCAAAATCCTCTAATCAAAGATGGCCGCGGCCATGGCTGCGGCCGTGACCACAGTTAATATGGCCGCGGGAGGGCTGGTGCGCATGTGCGGCCGCACGCAGCACCTCCCGCGGTGCTTTCGGCCATATTCACCTAAAACGGGGGCGTGGCTTTATGGTAGCCGACATTCCATCCTTTTTTGGGAGCAGCACATATGCCGGGGCCACCAGGAAGTCCCACCTCCAGCCAGGACAATGATGAGAGGTATGAATCGTACAGGCACATAATGGCAGTGTCTGGTATTGCATTATGTTTCACCTGGACTTTGATCAATTACAATTTTCCTGGCAGTACACTTCCTTCATTATTTGAGGGGTCAGGGGGATCCAGTGAGTTGTCACTTGTGCGGCTTGCTATGTTTTTCTCATGTGTCTCCTGAATGGCAGCCTCAACCAGTTACGTGATTAATTATAAACACTTGAAAGAAGCAGTTTCTGAAAATAGGTTATCGAATGTCAAATCATTCTGTGAGACAGGTAATTCACATTGCTGCATTATGAATAGTGGCAAGACATTTCTGCCAATTCCCAGTTTTAAAATTCTAAATAAATTGGATGTGGATGTATCCGCAGAAGTTTTCTGCCTGCTATCCCCACTGTCATTGCATTATGGGGTTATCCAACCTGATCGCAGCCCTGCGTTTTCGCAACGGTGAGCGATTATTGTACGATTGTGCATGCGTCTAGGCCAAAAATGCATGTGTGCGTCAGAAGCGGCACATAATATGTAATGGGCATCTCAGTGTGTGGCATATCTGTAATGGGTATCATGGTGTGTGTGGTATATGTATAATTGCATCACGGTGTGCGGCATATGTTTAATGAGCATCATGGTGTTTAGCATATGTATATTGGGCATCACAGTATGCGACATATGTAAAATGGCATCACGGTGTGCGGCATATGTATAATGGGCATCAGGGTGTGTGGCATATGTATAATGGCATCACGGTGTGTGGCATATGTATAATGGGCATCAGGGTGTGTGGCATATGTATAATGGCATCACGGTGTGTGGCATATGTATAATGGGCATCATGGTGTGTGGCATGTGTATAATGGGCATCACGGTGTGTGGCATATGTATAATGGGCATCAGGGTGTGCGGCATATGTATAACGGGCATCTCTGTGTGCGGTATATGTATAATGGCATCACGGTGTGGGGCATATGTATAACGGGCATCACGGTGTGGGGCATATGTATAATGGGCATCACGGTGTGAGGCATATGTATAATGGCATCACGGTGTGCGGCATATGTATAATGGCATCACAGTGTGCGGCATATGTATAATGGCATCACAGTGTGCGGCATATGTATAATGGGCATCACGGTGTGTGGCATATGTATAACGGGCATCTCTGTGTGCGGTATATGTATAATGGCATCACGGTGTGGGGCATATGTATAATGGGCATCACAGTATGCGGCATATGTATAATGGGCATCATGGTTTGTGGCAAATGTATAATGGGCATCATGGTGTGTGGCAAATGTATAATGGGCATCACGGTGTGTGGCATATGTGTAATGGGCATCACTGTCTCCCCTCCCTGCATCCCCCACCACTTATTGACTCCCCTCCCTGCATCCTCTGCCACTCTGCATTCCCCCTCCTACCCTGCATCCTGTGCCACCATGAGCCCTCACACTCTGCGTCCTGTGCCACCCTGTGTAAGTCCTCCCTCCCTTCGTTCTCAGCCACCCTGCATCTCCCCTCCCAGCATTGTACGCCACCCTCCGTCCCCCCTCCCTCCCTGCATCCTCTTCCACCCTGCCACTCTACTCTCACCCCTCGTCACCCCCTTCTCACCCTTCATTACCAACCCCTCTCACCCTGCACCAACCCCCTCTCACCCTGTGTCTTCTCATTCCGTTGCATAATGTGAACTTTAGCTTTTTTTAAACTCAGTGGCAAAAACTGGGTGTGGCCTCGTTGAAATAGGCCACACCCACCATGCTGATAGGCCACTCCCCCCAAAAAAATCAACAACCCCCTTCCGGTTAGGGCTGCTTTAAGATATTTCCCGGGCTGGTCTTAATTCCCAATCCGCCCCTGCTAGATAGCCCATACACACAAAGCGATGTGTGCTAAAACTTTTGTGCTAAGCAAAAAAAAACACTAAGCGATCAAACTAGCTTGTGCCTACATGCACACAGGATCTGAGCTGGCGATAGTGATGCGTGGAACGTCCCTGTACGCACCATGATTTGGCAGAAATCACAACGTGTGAATAGATGGAGTGCCTCTTGTTTAGTGGGGGTCTGGCAGTCGGATCACCAACAGCCAGCCCCCGCCGGAAGAAAGGGGACAGGGGAGCGTCTTGTTCCTTCCGACAGAGCACCCAGTCGGTCCCCGCCACTTCCCCGCCACTGTCCGTCATTCCCCGCCGCCTCCTTGCACCCCCCTAACACTGCTCATCTCCCTGAAGCGGTGACGGACAGGGTCCTTGTCCCCGCCACCAAAAAACTGGGATGTGCGCACGTGTGAGACGCTCGCGCGTCCCGGTCAGTTGGAGCACCTCTCTGCCGGCAATTACCAACGGGGACATTCTGTCGATCCCCGGCAGAGATCACCCAAGATTTTGTGACACCTTTCACACTGACATCACCAGAGGTGAGTCCTGAGCTGGCGCTGGGAGATTAGAGTATCTCTCAGCGATGAATTTTCCATTGCAGTGAATGGGTCTCAGGTCAACCTGGGTTACCCATTTACACTGCACAGCGAGCCGAGTTGAACCCATGTTTCTACCAAGGTTAAAATACCAGGTCTCGTGATCCAGGACATTTCAAATGGGAGCATTTACACTGCCTGCAAATCCAGGTTTTTGTGCGCTCCTGTGCAAAAACCTGGGTTATATAGGCTGGTGTAAAAGGGGTATTAGTAGGGAAGCCAATCCCAGAGCATTTTTTCAATCCCGGAATTCGGGATTGAAAAATGCCCAATCCCGGAATTCCCAGGATCCCGGGATTGGCTTCCCTAATTAAAAAAACCCGCCCCGGCCGCTCCGCATATTTACTTACATGTGCAGTGCGGCTGGGCGGGTGTTCGGTGAAGCTGGGAGGGTGGGCGGTCCATTGCTGGAGCCGGGCGGGAGGCGGCCACTTCACTTCCGGAGCCGGGCAGGGAGGTGTGCGGGCGGCCGGGCAGGCGGCCGGGCGATGACAGGACGGGGCTGCTCAGCTTCTTGGCCTGCGCAGCGTGACCTCTGGCCTCGTCACGCTGCGCAGAGCCACAACGCCGGGACGGGAGTAGCCGGGCAGCGTCTGAGCACTTGCTCAGACGCTGCCGGCATTAGACTGCGCATGCGCAGTCTAATCCCGAAATCCCGGGATTGGAAACTCCAATCCCGGGATTGAAATCCCGGCGTTTTAGGGGCCAAATCCCGGGATCCCGCCGATCCCGATCCCGGGATTGGCAACCCTAGGTATTAGTTACAATTAGAGTGGCCAACCCCGGGATTAAGATTGGTGGGATCCCAGGATTTGGTTTCCAATGCCGGGCAGTCTCTGAGCACACGATCAGACGCTGTCCAGCAGTTCCTGACCCGGCATGCGGCCCTGCGCAGCGTGACGTGATGTGAGAGGTCACGCTGCACAGGCCGCACCCCTGCAACACCTGCCCCTCTGACTCCGCTGCCATCCACCTGCCCACCCAGTGTGGCATCTCCGCATTGATCCCTGGCTGCACCGCCTGCCCCGCTACCCAGCCACACTGCCCACTGTACCACCCATGTATAATTGTGGCGTTGGTTGGGGGCGTGGGTGTTTATATATATATATATAATATATATATATATATTTATATACCTGGTATAAAGGTCCCAGAGGAGGACCGAAACGTAGATCCCCTGCATCTCCTGCCATGCTGCCTAAAATAAAACCTTGCTGACTGAGTAATACAGACTGGTGAGTGACGCCAATTTATTTGAAATGTATATATTCCATATGGTAAGCCAATAACCTATGGCAATGGACCGTCACCCCAGCAGCTAACACCAATCCAAAAGTGAGTGCCAGCCGTATGAAATATATATATATATATGTATATATATACAGTCCAAAGTATCGGCACTCTCCCCACAAGTAAGTTTATATACGGCCCCGGGTGCCCTCTTGGGTAGGCAGATGATGTAGATAGCAGAAATGTAGCGGCACTCTCAGGAATAACAGACACGTACTCAGCAAACTGCTGAGTACGTGTCTGTTATTCCCAAGAGTGCCGCTACATTTCTGCTATCTATATATATATATATTTTTTTTTTATCTGCTACAGATGATAACAGTTTTCAGTTTTATATTGATCCATTTCTTTCGTCTTAATCTGTATTCTATAATATACTGACCATAAATGATCACATAATTAACAATATTGGCACTAGGGATGCCAATTCTGGGATCCTAGGAATCCAGAGATTGAGCATTTTTCGGTACTTGTGTATTATCAGGGCGCCCAATTTCATCTAAATCGCATAAGATATCATATACGATTTAGCGGCCGATTTGCGCCCAATTCGATCCGCGATGCGATTTACCGGCCGATTTTCGGACGATTTTCTGCAAGGGGCCCACGGAAAACGATCCCGAAGTGTGGTGAGCATAGCAAGCCCCGTGAGGGGTCGCGGAATACACGTCAAGTAATCCGTGTCCCCTCGCGGGGCTCGCTGCACTCGCCACGCTTCAGGATTGCGGGGCTCGCTTCGGTGGCTCGCTGCACTCGCCATGCTTTAAAAAATCATCTCCACGCCGACGTGGATAGTGGGGGTATGAACAGGTCGGGAGGACACGTACCACGTCCCTTTGTGGCACTCGCTGCGCTCGCCACGCTTCGGGATAACTTGGATAGTGGGGGTGTGCAAGGATGGAATAGCATCCAAATTGGCAGAAAATCGGGTAAAATCAGCCAAAAATCGCATCTGATTGTTACATCCGATTTGCGGCCGATTTCGCGGGCGCCGTGATAATACACAAGTACCCATTTTTCAATCCCGAATCCCAGGATTGAAAAAATGCCCTGGATTGGCATCCCTAGTTACAACTTCGATGTAAAAAGAAAGTTGTATTTTTCTTGTCTATGCAATCTTCCGGTGCTCAATGCTTGGGGGTGTTCTGCTTTGAATAGTTTTACTGTTTTTTCAATTTCCTGCTAAAACCCACCAAGAAATGGTGGCTTCTACAAATTGGCATTTAGTAAATTTTACCCCTTGATGTGTAACCAGCCAGGCACTTCTTCCCCCTATGGAAAACATACATAATCAGTCTCTTTAGTAAAGTATTTGTAGATTTTCTGTAGCTCTGTCTATATACTGCAAAACATACAGAAACAAAATACCTTTAAGCCACTTTAAGGCAGGTTTAATCAGCAATTTGTTCTGTAAGTTTCTGCATTTTTGTGTTTCATAAGCAGCTTTACTGCACATTGCAGAAGGGAGGAACCCAGATGAATGTATATGGAAACAAGTCAGTTCAACTTTTGTCTCATCGATGCACCTGTGTTTGCCTTGGGCTTGATTAATATCAAATGCTGGGTATAGAAAACTAATAGGAACACGATATGGATGCAAGGAAGTGAAAAAGCAAAAAATATTATAAATGGAATCAGTGGCATAACTAGATTTTTTTGGGCCCCATAGCAAAATTTTGTGACGGCCCCTATGTACAACTCAATGGTGAAAAATGTATATGGCACATGTATACTTTGAAAGGTAAGGTGGGCCCATCTCAGCTCTGGGCCCCATAGCAGCTATTTTCCCTGCAACTATGATAGTTACGCCCTTGAATGGAATCTATTATGATCAGATGTTCAGGGTTTCAGCATGGGCTCAATGTTTTCTTTTTATGTCTGTGTGGATTGTCTATTGCTTTATTACTTTAATCTTCTGTATTATGTGCATTGGTTTTGATGTCTACAAAGCACCTTGAGTCCTGTTGGAGAAAGAGAGCTAAATAAATAACTTTTTTATTATTATTTTTATTATTATAACAAGCTGATGAGCCTGATTGACACCCGTTCACAGGACTGCAAATTTGCAGCCCAGCTGTTTATTGAATGACCACGCATGAGTATGCTTCGTAGTGTACAAGAGCAAGGCCATCCTGCGATGCCATACGCAACATGATTGACATGCGGGCAGTGTTTAGGGGCAGCATCCAGCCTTTTCCGGGTAGAAACCTCAGGCGGCACCCGGACATTTACAGGGAGAGCCTCTGACGTCAGCTTGGCCTCGAACTCCTCAACATGATCACAGCACCAACCACATCCTGTGTGCTTCGTAACATGGCTCACCAATAACCCCCCCCCCCCCCCCAGTCTAAGGTATTGACATATGGTATGGGGATTGGGTGTGGATCAAAGGGTTGATTGTGTCTAGGTCGACAGTATATTATATGTTGCCACCAAAAGGTCAAGAGTCGCAAGATTGACATTGACAAAAGGTTGACATGGAAAATATCGACATTGAGAAAAGGTTGACACCAGCAAAAGGTCAACAAGAAAAGGGCAACACAAGAAAAGGTAGACACAAGAAAAGGGCGACAAGAGTTTTTCGCAATTTTTTGGTGTCAGTGTCAACACCTATTGACATGCCAACCTCGATATTGACAACCGATCTTTTGGATACCATGGGGATTCATGGACTTGTGTTATTAAACCATGCAATGTGTTTCCAGTCTTAAACTGGGCAGTTTTGTGGGTATGTGCCCAATGTCGCCTCAGTTTGCTCAATAGCTCAGGAAAGTGGAACCTGTGTGGTTTTCTGCTCCTGCAGCCCAACCAGTTCAAGGATCGCTGTTTTGTGCTTTGTGCACCATTAGCTGTAAACTGTAGAGCTGTTGTGTTGGCAGTGTGTTCCACACAATTTGATAGCAACCATAACGCTGGTTTATGTTCTGCAGCAGCAGTAACTCACTCATATGTATGACAGGCTGGTACAGTGAATGTATCCGGTATACATCATATGGCAATGATAAGGTAGCGTCTCTGGCAGTATGGGATGAAAGGTTGCACATCAGTGCAGACTGACTCCTGCTGGAAGGAACACACACCGCCCGCTGCTCTCCATCCTGTCACCCCTGCACCTCTTCATCCCCCTGTCAACGCTGCACCTCTATGTCCCCCTGTCTATATTGCATCTCACTGTCCCCCTGCACCTTTCGGCCCCCTGTCACCCCTGAAGCTTTTCATATCCCTGTCACCCCTGCACCACTCCATTCCCCTGTCAACTCTGCACCTCTCCATTCCATGTCACACCTGCACCTCTGCAGGTATGCACCCTGAGCCACCCCTGTCACCCCTTTTACCTCTATGTCCCCATCATCTTTGCAATATTCTATCACCCCTTGCACCTAACCGTTCCCCTGCACCTATTTATCTCCCAGTAACAAAAATTACTACCCAAAACTTTTCTAACCTGTGGGCGGCAGGCAGTGTGACAGGCAACATGCGGGCAATGGGTAGTAGGCAGCAGACTGGAGGTGGTGGGGGTGTCAGGCAGCACTGCCCTCCTGCCCTCGCTTCTGCGATAGCAGTGGCTGATTCCTGTCTCCATATGTGCATCAGCCACTCCCGCCACAGGCTGCAGCTCTCCAGTGATGGCTGTCATTGGAAAGAGCAGTGCCGTCGATCGGATGGCAAACCCAGTTCCAATCTGTTGCAGGTGGAGGGGGGCCCTTTCAGAGAGGGGGGCCCAGGGGTACTGACCCCCAGAGCCCCCCTTAATCGATAGTGGCATATAAGGATTTGCCCAGGGCCGGATTAAGGGGGGAGCAAAGGGGTCAGTACCCCTGGATTCCCCTCTATCTAGGGGCCCCTGTGGTTGGGAGAGGTGTGTCCTGAGCTGGCGCTGGGCGATGAGAGCATCTCTCCATTGCATTGAATGGTTCACAGGTCGCATCAACCTGGGTTACTCGTTTACACTGCACAGCGAGCCGAGTTGATCCGGTGTTCAACCTTGCTTTCTACCAGGGTTATAATACCAGGTCTTGCGATCCAGGACATTTCAAATGGGTGTGTTTACACAGCCTGCAAACCCAGGTGTTTGTGCACTCCTGGGCCCCACTGTGGTCAACATTTATTTTTTTGCTAAAGGTTTTGTGCTTGGGAGTGGGGTAGTGCTGCAGCTTCACCTACAGTATATGACAGTGTAACAATGATTAATGGTGCTGAGCATTGGGAACCAAGGCACATTGACTGCAGTGCATTACTGGGAGTTGACTAAGTCCCATGAGACTTTGCACAAGAGGGCAGAGGCTGAGAGGCTTGTGCTGAGCTCTGCTTGGTGGAGCTTATCGCATGCTTCTCAGGCCCCTGGAGGACGGCAGCAGCTGCGGCCTCATGTAGCAGCAATTTCTGATGCATTTTGCTAAGCCTGGTACTGTAGCTTTATCAATTCGAAGCGCGTCCGATAATGCTGCTACATCCACTTTCCACCAAAGATTTTTGGATTGTAGTCGGAACCAACCCCACAGGATTCCCCATTTCTACCAACCTTTCAGGAACCTGCAACTCGGGGAACAACAGCCATCAACTGTAACCGCACCCCAGGCTATTCATTCCTGTCTTGGAAATCAAGGATTCAAAATCACATTGTCCCTTACTACATCTCCAGTGGATATTGGTGACTATTTCCAGCATTGCAACAGAAGCAAGGGTTTTGAACCAGTATATCGTGCGCTAGGACATGCAGCTAATGTACAAGACAGAGGATTGAAGAACCACTTCAATCAAAAAGGACATACAATACCACAAATGTTTCTGAATTGTCCCAAAGCGCTTAGTCCAAGATGAATTTTCTTAATTTTCGTTTAGGAAATGTGCGGACCCCAAAACAAAAAACAAAGAACAAAAAATTGTGTAATACCATTTAAAATTTAGTAACAATACACCAGGATTATTTTGTAGTATTTGACCCGTACCAGAATTTTTTGTCTACTGATATTGTAGACTCAAGCGTTTTGGTAATATGGGGGCTGTATCCCAAGCAGGTCACCTCTCCTTCCTTCTTCCTTTTTCCTCTGAATGTGATGGTAAACACTCAGAGGGATAAAAAGAGGGGAAAGAACTTCTTGGTGCAGTAGCGTTTTATTAAACAAAAAAAGTGCAGTAAAACATGCTTGAGTCTACAATATCAGTAGACAAAAAATTCTGGTACGGGTCAAATACTACAAAATAATCCTGGTGTATTGTTACTAAATTTTAAATGGTATTACACTATTTTTTGTTCTTTGTTTTTTGTTTTGGGGTCCGCACATATCCTAAACGAAAATTAAGAAAATTCATCTTGGACTAAGCGCTTTGGGACAATTCAGAAACATTTGTGGTATTGTATTTCCAGCATTGGGCCGACCACATGGACATTGAATGGACATTTGTTCCTTACCAGCACATTCAGGGGAGGTAACTATCCATTTTATACTTATTGGGTAAAATTAGGAATGGACTCTCCAATATCGTTGCTATACTTGTGATTGGGGGTGGATATCTTATTTTATTCAAATCTGACCGATACCATTGTTTTTCAACCGTGTTGTTATATAGTATGTTTTATTAAAAAATGTTGTAAAGACCATCCAATTTTTATTATTATTCTCTTTCTGAATTGGTTTAGCACAGTTTTTCCCCCTCATTTTCTCTTTTTCTATATGTACAGATGGAGTGCCCGTCTTTCTAGCAGGGGCTGGTGGTAGATTCACCAGCCGCCAGCCCCCACCAGCCACTGGAAGGGGATGCGCAGGCATTAGATGCGCGTGTGTCCCCTAATACAGAGCTCTCTGCCAGTCCCCACCGCTTCGCCGCTGGTGTCCGCTGTCCAATCCCACTGTCCCGCTCCCCCCCCTAAACCTGTCCGTCTCCCTGAAACTTCCCATTCAGATGGAGCGGCGGCTCGCCAGCGGGGGTGTTCTGGCTAAGAGGCGCTCCATCTGTATACGCAGTAGTAACTACCCCGTTTTTTTTTTTTTAAAGCTGCTGCTGAGAGGTTGCTCTTATCAAGTGTCTCCAGTTTCATCCCCCATCAGAGGGTTGGTCCTAATTTACATTTCTTTTAGTGTCTATGTACTTTCTATTACCCACGGTGTGTGTTTATTGTGAGTACATGACAAGTCTTTCAGTAAGACTCTTGTCTGTCAATATACCCAGGTCACTGATTAAGATGAATTGACTGAAACATAACTACCTTGTGAAAGGAAATTGGAGGTCTTGTCAACTTGACATGGCGTAATCCCATCTTTGTGAATCATCTCAAGTACATTATCTGTGGCCCCAGGTTGCTGAAAGAACAGATTACAATAAAAAGATTATGGTATTTGCCATGCTATTTACTGTATTCATTTTCTGGAATATTGCTTATTTAAGAAAAAGTGCGTGTTTGTAGTACCGCTCCCTCAGTATAATACAGGACCAGTATTGTTTTTACAGATGATTTCAACTAAAATTATTTTTCGACAATGGCAAGCAGTCATCTATCCTCATAGGGTAGACAGTTGACATAAATATGTCTTATCGTACAAAGTATGGAGTGTAACCATTGTACCAGTAGCAGTAGATGGTGACAGGCGTCTATGGTTGCTGAAATAGGTAATGTACTTGAAGTCGACATATTGAAATGGATGTCGCCAGTTGGCATGTGGCCAATGCAGTTTTCCATACACTAACCATAGTTTAACCTACGATAACCAATGTCTAACCCTAACTGCTTAACCATAACAGTAGCTTAACCCTAAACCTAACTGCAGACTAACCCTATCCACAGTTTAACCCTTACGCTAATCACAGCCCTAACCTAAGCCTCACTAAAGCTTCCTGCATCCTTACCCTTACTGCGGCTTAACCCTACCCTAACTGCAGCCTGTTAGTACCACAGCCTAACCCTAACCCCAACCTAACCCTAGCCACTACTTAACCTAACCACAGCCTAACCCTATCCTAACTGCAGCCTGATAGTACCACAGCGTAACCCTAACCCCAACCTAACCCTAGCCACTACTTGACCTAACCACAGCCCAACCCTATCCTAACTGCAGCCTGATAGTACCACAGCCTAACCCTAACCACAACCTAACCACAGCCTAACCCTATCCCTAATCTCAGTTTAACTCCAACTCTAGCCATAGTTTAACACTAACCTCAGTATTCAGATCATGTGGTCAATCTATTGTTGACATTATGAATGTAGATATCGTGAATTTATAGGGACTGAACACTTTATAGGGACTGAATTTATAGGGAATATTTATTAGGGACTGAACACTTTCACCAGGTTATGAAATAGTAAATCAAACTATACACTTTAGTGCTGCAAGACCAACTCTTGATATCAGCAACTGCTTTTTGACAAAACAGTCATATTCAATTAAATTATTAAATACTAGCTGACGCGCCTGGCGTTGCCCGGGAAAACCTTAAGTTTTTTTTATTTCCAAAATTCCTGAAAAATGTAATCTTACAGTATGCTGTGCCAAAGACCTAAGATTGTAATTTGTTATAGATTCCACCATAATGTTAGAATGTGTTTGCATTGATACTCAATGATGGCAATGAAATCAGGTGTGGTGGTGTTGTTTGAAACACAACGCTCCTGAGTTGATGACTTGTATGTGTTGATGAATTCCATATCCACTCCTGAGATTTAGCACCTATGACATACCCTCCAACATCTGAGGGTCAAAATCAGAAAGGGACGTGGCCACAGGAAAGGGGGCATGACCACACCTCAATTTCTATACTTTCAATGGTACAGTTTCTAGGGTGTGTAATTACAGGCACTGAGTGCGTGGAGACCGGCGTGGGCGTTACTTACCGCGCCATAATTAATTAATTAAAAATGAAATGCTTCCTGCCACTGCCGCTCCCCTCACCGATCCTGCCTGCAGCAGTCTCTGAGGTCTGGAGATCTGTAAAGCACATGCACAGAGCGTCTCTACCAAACAGTGGGGCAGCCCCTGAGTGTGGGAGCAGGTCCGCGGGCCTGGCCACATGACGTCATAAGGCGACGCACAGTTCCTGCACCACTGCAATGCACCATTGGGAACGGGTGCAATGGGCCAAATTCTTCCCTACACCCGCCGGGCCAATCCACCGATCCAGCCATCACAATCATCAATGGGTATATTGATAAGGTTTGGAGTGTAAGAAGTTGAAGAATAAGACTGAGATAAAGAATTGCCATGTTACAAAGTGTACAATTTACTCAATAAATCGTGAAAAAAATATAAGTGTACATAGAAGTACAATGAAGAAATGAAAGTAGGATCAAAAAATAAGTTCTGATTCAAACTGATAATTGTTTGGATGGGGGTGGGTTGCAAAACAAATCTATAGGTGGGGGTATGGATATTGTGGACATAATTGGTGTTTGGTACACCTACAGGGGGTCCTCAATTGATGGGATTTTCACTACAGTGTCATGGTCACAGTGTCACCATAGGGGGATTCCCAATTGGGGTCCAGGTGGTCTTTTAGGAAAGCTTTACAATCCCGTAGGTCTCTTCTCCTTTAGCCTACAATCTCCCTTAATGATAGTCAATCACTGAGGGAGACCGTAGGCTCCAGGAGAAGAGACTGATAGGGTTCAGCTATAATTATCAACCTTCGATGTCAGCCAGAGGATTCATCTTCTAAGTGACGGCCGGAGATCAGTTGAAATGACACACACACACACACACACCAATGTGGTATGCTAGTCAGACAGTGATCTGACGTTTAATCTTAGGGTGCTCAGTTATACCAAAAATGTGGAATGCAATCCACGTCATTGCTGATTAAATATTTCTTTTGAAGTTTTAAGCTAAAGCAATAAATTGATACTTTTTAATAAGATGTCAAAACAAAAGTTTGTTTATTATAGAAATAATTGGATCAATGTTGATAAGCAAGCAGTAACTTTGCCTCCTTCTTTTGATTCTCAAAACATTCGAAAACGCTATCTTCATGTCGCAGGTGCAATATCTTCTGACCTTGGTAACATCTCTTGAAATCACCTCAAACTTTTCCATCTTATGCTGAAATTAAAATCTGTTCTGCTAGAAGCATTTTAAGGAAAATGCATCTTAAAGGGACAGTGATAGTTCTGAATAACATATATAAAACTTAAACCTTCCATGTATATAAAAGGTGAGAATCATATCTATACTCAATCAAGACCAACGGGATTGTAAAGGGGTCCCTAAAAGACCACCTGAACCCCAATTGGAAATCCCCCTACGGTGACACTGTAGTGAAAATTTCTCATCAACTGGGGACCCCCTGTAGGTGTACCAAACACCAATTATGCCCACAATATCCATACCCCCCTCCACCTATAGATTTGGTTCGCAACCCACCTTCATCCAAACAATTATCAGTTTGAATCAGAATTTATTTTTTAATCCTACTTTCATTTCTTGATTGTACTTCTATGTACACATATTTATTTCATGATTTATTGAGTAAATTGTACACTATAACGTGACAAATCTTATTCTTCAACTTCTCTTCCAAAAGAGTCTGGGAAACCCTTAAGGCAGAGCAGTGGCTAACATCCAACTGACTAACAGGGTGAGTGCAGTGTACCCACTTTGTATTGATCAACGGGTGCATTGGCCAGGACTAAGATTTCTCAGTGCAACAGGCCGGGGAGCGCAGTGACAGGCTGAAGGACTGGAGAGACAGATAATGGAAAAAAAGAAAAAAACAGTACATTAGGTACAGTTTTTATTTGCCGGTACAGACTGTTAAATAAATGGCAAATTCTTTTTTATGTGTTCTGTGTGTTTGTGTGTGTTGTACTGTTTTTGTGTGTGTGTTGTAGTGTATGTGGCTGTGTGTGTTGTGTTGTATATATTTGACCAATGCATAAGTGTGTGAGATGTGCTATGTATATACAATATGTGTATTTGTGTGTTGTGTCTTTGTGTATCTGTGCAATGTTTAAGTGTGTGTTTTGTGTGTGTTTTCCTTTTTTTTGGGTGTGTGTGGTGAATGTGGGTGTGTGTTGTGCTGTTAGAGGTATGTTATGTGTGTGTTGTGTGTATCTGCGCAATGTGTAATTGCGTAAGGTGTGCTATGTATAAATGTGTGTGTAGTGTGCTGTGTGTATTTGTGCAATGTTTAAGTGTGTGTGTTCTGTGTGTTGTACTCTTTTTGGGTGTGTGTTGTAGTGAATGTGTGTGTGTTTTGTACTGTGAGTGGTGTGTTATGTGTGTTTTGATTTATGTGTATCTGCCGAATGTGTAAGTTTGTGAGGTGCGCTACGTATATAAGTGTGTGTAGTGTGCTGTGCGTATCCTGGCAATGTTTAAGTGTTTGTGTTCTGTGTGTTTCTGTATCTGCACAATGTTAAAGTGTGTGTGTGTTCTGTGTGTTTGTTGTACTGTTGCTGGGTGTGTGTTGTAGTGTATATGGGTTTGTGTTGTACTGCATGTGGTGTGTTATGTGTGTGTTTTGTTGTGTGTATCTGTCCAATGTATGAGGTGTGCTACGTATATATGTGTCAGTAGCGCACGCAGGGGAGGAAAACCCCCCAGGAATCTGAGGGCCATAGTCTGAAAGCTGAGGGTCCCCTCTTTCCATAGGTATAAGAATTTTAAAAATCGGCCCTGGGGAACCGGAGATATCTGACTTCAAAGCAGTGGTCCCCATCCAAGCCTTTTAATTGCTCTCCCCAGTCAGATATTTCAGTTTCTGTCTGACAGAGTTTTTCTGAGGGTATATTCCAAAAGCTGGGACTCCTCCACTTTGAGAGACACTAGAAGCTTGTCTCTACTGTTCCCAGAACCAGATATATCAGCTTTCAAGCAGATGGTTACTGCTCCAGCTCCACACACCTGGCGGATTGCTTTGCCTATCCTGCCTCCGTTCCCCTCCGTTCCTACTTATCCTATTGTATTTCGTTCGTCCACCCACCTATTTTTAGTATGTTAACTCTTATGAGCAGGGCCCTCCTTCCTCACGTACTCACCCTACCTCATTACCTCACCTGTGCTCCTGTCCTGTTCTTCCCTTCCTCTACTTCATCTTCAGTCTCCTTGACAATTTTGACACCTACTTCTGAACTGATGCTGATTTTAGTTCTACCAGCTATACCCCTATTTATACTGTATCTTTCAACACACCCTGTACGTTACCTTGTAATTTGTTTTTTGTTTGCTATGTACGGCGCTGCGGACACTTTGCGGCGCCTTATAAATAAACGTACTACTACTACTTTGCCTCCTGAACTCTGATCCACTAGTCCCCAGTACCATTTGGTAGGTGGGATTCTCTAGTTTTTAATTCCATTAAAAGCTAAGAAATCTAGTTCTGGAAACTGGAGATATCTGCAGTCAAGCAAGCTGTCCTCCCACCAGAACATTATGAATAATAAGCCCACTCCATTATACACCCCTCCTCTACGTATTAAACATCCTCTACCACCCTGGAAGTTATGTATTGGGACCCCTTCTTTCAGCCCAATGCCCCCTTCTCCCACCCCATCTCCCACCATCTGTGCAGTAAAGGGGTAATTAGTGAAAATTACTGAGCCCTACATGCTGAGCGGTTGATATAATACCCCCTACCACCCGCGGGACATCAAAGCTTCCGCTCATAGCACCCCCCACCCCTACCGCTGGAGGATAGGTAGGGGTCCCAATACATTGCTATGCCCAGGGGTCTACACTGCTGTTATGTATATATATATATATATATATATATATATATATGTATATATATATACAAGGTAAGTAGGTGCGGCACTCAGCTTTCTCATCCAAATAAAGAAATGACGACAGGACCAAGTCGACGTGTCGTGTCAACGTTTCAGTGCTTTTATTTGTGCACTATCATCAGGATACAAACAGTGTACTGTGATTCCAGTTTAAATAGCATCACCCATGTGTTGGCTGTGTGCAGGCACCTCCCCCCGCCCAGCAGGAGAGGATGACTGTCACACAGCTGACACTGATTACAAAGCATCAACTTGGTATAAACTTTTCAATACAAAACATACATATAATTATAATGAATATAAGATGTGAATATGGTATTGCGTGATATCAATATATAAATGTTACACTACAACTCAAGTGAAAGAATACAAAAAATATAAAAATATATAAAAAAGTATATAAAAAAGTGCTAAAAATAGTGAACCGGAGAATGGTATAAAACAGATTATTTATAAATTTGTTACATAAAATATCTAGTTATTCCATACATATCCATATTTGGAAAAATTACATGATACATCAGATGGACAGTAGTTGGATATATTCTTAAAGGAGACCCATTATGTGTCTGTAGTTTGAGAGTATATTATATGGACAGGGGGATTAAAATGCAGCGAAGGATAAATATTCATTCAATCCCCGAGGGGCTAATTCATCCAAGCGATGTATCCACTCTGCTTCGCGCTTTAACAGCGCTCTGTTGCGGTCTCCCCCCCGTATAGGTTTCTCCACCTGGTCTATTATACGATATCTAAGGCTGGAGAGAGAATGTTGTTTACTGACAAAATGACGGGCCACCGGTTGGTCACTGTCACCAGATGCTAATGCTGCCCTGATGGTGGACCGGTGACCCGCCATTCTCTCCTTAAACTTACGTTGTGTTTTGCCTATATAAGTGAGGCCGCATGGGCACAATAATTGATATATCACGAACATGCTATTACATGTTAAATGCTGTTTAATTGGGATTTTCTTCCCTGAATGGGGGTGATTGAAGCTACTCCCACTTAGCATGAACTGACAGGTGACGCATGTGCATTTAAAGCAACCAGGTTTTTGTGATAAAAAATGTTTGTCTTTCTTATATCTTGTGACGTCTGATTTTACTAATACATTCCAAAGTCAACTTTCGACCCTGTGTCGACTAATCCGAGTCTCAGAACATTCATGAGACGCATTGATCAAGAAGTTAGTAAATACACCAAAGAACCACCTGATTCATTAGCATCTGGTGACAGTGACCAACCGGTGGCCCGTCATTTTGTCAGTAAACAACATTCTCTCTCCAGCCTTAGATATCGTATAATAGACCAGGTGGAGAAACCTATACGGGGGGGGGAGACCGCAACAGAGCGCTGTTAAAGCGCGAAGCAGAGTGGATACATCGCTTGGATGAATTAGCCCCTCGGGGATTGAATGAATATTTATCCTTCGCTGCATTTTAATCCCCCTGTCCATATAATATACTCTCAAACTACAGACACATAATGGGTCTCCTTTAAGAATATATCCAACTACTGTCCATCTGATGTATCATGTAATTTTTCCAAATATGGATATGTATGGAATAACTAGATATTTTATGTAACAAATTTATAAATAATCTGTTTTATACCATTCTCCGGTTCACTATTTTTAGCACTTTTTTATATACTTTTTTATATATTTTTATATTTTTTGTATTCTTTCACTTGAGTTGTAGTGTAAAGGTACGTACACACGTACAGATTTTCTGTCTGATCTATCTGGTGGGAACAAAAATCTGGAAATGTATGGGAGCATATGACAATCAAAAATTTCCACCCAAATGCAGGAAAACAGAAAAATATATATATGCTTTGATAAATGTGTTATATCAGAATGATTTAAACAATTTGTCTGACTGATCACTGTCTGTTTTCAAGTGTTTAGGAACAATTTTTTGATTTTCATATGCTCCCATACATTTCCAGGTTTTTGTTACCACCAGATAGATCAGACAGAAAATCTGTACGTGTGTACGCACCTTTACATTTATATATTGATATCACGCAATACCATATTCACATCTTATATTCATTATAATTATATGTATGTTTTGTATTGAAAAGTTTATACCAAGTTGATGCTTTGTAATCAGTGTCAGCTGTGTGACAGTCATCCTCTCCTGCTGGGCGGGGGGAGGTGCCTGCACACAGCCAACACATGGGTGATGCTATTTAAACTGGAATCACAGTACACTGTTTGTATCCTGATGATAGTGCACAAATAAAAGCACTGAAACGTTGACACGACACGTCGACTTGGTCCTGTCGTCATTTCTTTATTTGGATGAGAAAGCTGAGTGCCGCACCTACTTACCTTGTGAACATGCTTACTTGAAGCTGTGGGGCACCAGTGAAAGCTTCTAGTGCAACAGGAGTGCCGGTCCACCTGGATCTCTATATATATATATTTATTATTATTATTTATATACGTCTATCTATAATACTTTAACTGACCCGGCATATACTGGATCACCTAAGTGTCCATCTCCGTGCTTTGCTCCACCCCTCTGGAAACCCCCTTCTGAAAATCCTGCGTTTGCCCCTGTGTGTGTGTTGTGTGCTATTTGTGCATATGTGGTGTACTGTCTGTGTGTGCGTGTACAATGTGTACGTGTGTGTGTTATGTGTGGTCTATGTATAACCTCAATTATTCCTAATTGTTTAAAGCCTTCACCATAATGTTAGAATGTGTCATTCATACTCAATGACAGCAATGAAATCAGGTGTAGAGTTGTTCCTTCCTCAACGGTTTCCCAGATCGTCAATCTTTTTCCCAGATCATCAATTAAAGGCAAATTAAAACGAGGGGCGAAATGTAATAGGGTGCGTTTTTTTAGACTAAAAAAAAATCGCACCAAATCGCACCTTTAAAAATCGCGTTTTTTGCCGCGAATTCGCATATGTAATGAGATGCGAATTAGCGGCAAAAAATGCGATTTGCCGCGATTTGCCGCGATTTTTAGTCATGAAAATGTGCGCATTTTCAGTCATGAAAATGTGCGCATTTTCATAAATGCGATTTTGTGCTAAAAAAAAAAAGTAAAAAAAAAAATGGCGTGGGGTCCCCCCTCCTAAGCATAACCAGCCCCGGGCTCATTGAGCCGGACCTGGTTCCAAAAATACGGGGGGACAAAAAGCATAGGGGTCCCCCGTATTTCTGAAACCAGCCCCGGACTCTTGGACCGGTCCTGGTTCCAAAAATACGGGGGACAAAAAATCTGGGGGTCCCCCGTATTTTGAAACCAGCACCGGGCTCCAACAGCCCGCGGTGTCATGCCACAGCCGGGGGACACTTTTTATACAAGGTCCCCCGGCCAAAACATGAGCACCGTGGCTGGTCAGCCTTGGACGGGGTACCTGGAGGAGTGGGGACCCCCCCAATAAAGGGGTCCCCCCCCCCAGGCTTCACCCGTCCAGGGCTGAAGCCCGGGGCTGTCACCGGCGTCCGTGGCCAGTGGACGCCGGCCTGATAGGGTTAAATCCATCATACATATCATTACATTGCTTTTTACCGGCGAACTACAAGTGCCAGCAGACCTCCCCCGCATGCTGGGACTTGGAGAACCACAAGTCCCAGCATGCAGGGCATTAATGGGCCCGCTGGGACTTGTAGTCCACCTGTAAAAAGAATGTTTATAAAAAACACACACACAGAGAAGTACAAGTTTATTACACACACACACCTCAATTTTACACCAGCGTTACTTACCATTCCTGGATCCAGCGCTGGTCTGGCTGCTTTACAGCCGGCTCCCCCCGCACTGACAGGCAGCGGGGAGAACCGCTTTCTCCGTTGCCTGTCACCGGCTTTCTCCGTAGCTTCTGTAGCTCTGTCCCAATGCTACAGAGGCTGAGAGCGTGATTGGCTGAGCTACAGTATGCGTCTCCATGGAGACGCATAGCTCAGTCCTGATTGGCTGAGCTATGCGTCTCCATGGAGACGCATACTGTAGCTCAGCCAATCACGCTCTCAGCCTCTGTAGCACTGGGACAGAGCTACAGAAGCTATGGAGAAAGCCGGTGACAGGCAACGGAGAAAGCGGTTCTCCCCGCTGCCTGTCAGTGCGGGGGGAGCCGGCTGTAAAGCAGCCAGACCAGCGCTGGATCCAGGAATGGTAAGTAACGCTGGTGTAAAATTGAGGTGTGTGTGTGTAATAAACTTGTACTTCTCTGTGTGTGTGTTTTTTATAAACATTCTTTTTACAGGTGGACTACAAGTCCCAGCGGGCCCATTAATGCCCTGCATGCTGGGACTTGTGGTTCTCCAAGTCCCAGCATGCGGGGGAGGTCTGCTGGCACTTGTAGTTCGCCGGTAAAAAGCAATGTAATGATATGTATGATGGATTTAACCCTATCAGGCCGGCGTCCACTGGCCACGGACGCCGGTGACAGCCCCGGGCTTCAGCCCTGGACGGGTGAAGCCTGGGGGGGGGGGACCCCTTTATTGGGGGGGTCCCCACTCCTCCAGGTACCCCGTCCAAGGCTGACCAGCCACGGTGCTCATGTTTTGGCCGGGGGACCTTGTATAAAAAGTGTCCCCCGGCTGTGGCATGACACCGCGGGCTGTTGGAGCCCGGTGCTTGTTTCAAAATACGGGGGACCCCCAGATTTTTTGTCCCCCGTATTTTTGGAACCAGGACCGGTCCAAGAGTCCGGGGCTGGTTTCAGAAATACGGGGGACCCCTATGCTTTTTGTCCCCCCGTATTTTTGGAACCAGGTCCGGCTCAATGAGCCCGGGGCTGGTTATGCTTAGGAGGGGGGACCCCACGCCGTTTTTTTTTTTATAAAAACACTTTTACACATTTTTATTAACAGAACCATGCACAGATCTCAATGATCTGTGCATGGTTCTGTCAAATTCGCCTGTCAGAACCTGGTCTATTTTTTTTGCGATTTTTGGTAACATTGACCAAAAATCGCACCCTATTACATTTGCGAGTTGTATACTTTATAATGGGAAAACATCTGGATGCGAATTGAAATGTGACTAAAAATCGCACTTCTAAAAGTGCGATTTCGCGGTAAAAAGTGCGATTTTTTACCGCGATTTTCAACCTATTAAATGTGCGATTTTCGGAAAATGTGCGATTTCGGCCGTTTTTGACCAAAAATCGCACATGTCTAAAAAATCGCACTCTATTACATTTCGCCCTTGGTGTTTTTTAAATTTTTAAGTGAAATTTCCCAAAAACGGCTTCGAGGTGCACACCACCGGGTCCAGAGGTATCTTGTTGCTGAATTTGGTGGCTCTGAGTGCCACGGTGTGTCCGCAATGCAACAGACACGCATACACGCACACTCTTAAACTTATTATATAGATTTATTTTTTAACGTCAACGGCTTTCTTTTTCTTTTGTATTATATATATATATATATATATATATTTATTTGATTTGTGCTGTATGTCCTCACTATCAACCTTTGGGGTTGATCACTCCTTTCAATACCTGGTTGACTTAAGTCAGTTCCTGTTTTATTGGCCTAATTCAAGGTTGTATGCCTTGCGCCCTCATTTGCATACGCCCCGCCCCCTTTTCGGGCACTGCGCGAGTGTCCCTATTTCATTCGGACAGAAGTTGGGAGGTATGTGTACAGGGAGGTTTAGATGTCGGTGGGTTATTGTTTCTGTGCAGGGTAAATACTGTTTGCTTAATTTGTAAACTGCAATTTGGATTACAGTTGAACACACACCCCACCCACAACTAATCCCCCTGCACATGTTACATCTGCTGTGCCTGCAGTGCAACATGCTGGTTGCCATTTTCAACAAGCTCAAAGAAAGCCCTATATATGGAAGTAGTATTGACATTTACATTAATGCGTGCTTCAGTTCAGCTACATGCTTATATTGCTCCCTGAGAGGGATGGGGAAGCGGCTTGTTGGTCTTGTAGTTTCGCCATGGCCAGGTATTTCATGCCCAATGTCTATGTTCAATGACTATGTTCAGGTTGTACTGCCTCCTATTGCACTCACAATTAAAAAAAAGTAACAGCCATGTATAAATGATTTGTGAAATCTATAAATATACAAATTTCTACATTCTTCTGTGTCTTATGTTTTTTCGTAATTCAGATGTCAATGACGAAAACAATGGATGTAAATCCTCAGGGATGGTAAATCACAAAGTACATAAAATACCTCTCTGCATAGTCCAGTTTGCAAAGAAAAGGGGCTGTAAATTTGGTAATGCGTGCCCTCTTTGTCACGTAGCCACTCCGACTAGTGTCACATGACCATGCCCATGACCACACCCATGGCCACGCCCATTTTCCAGCGCGTGGCACAGTACCACTAGAACATTATTCCTACTTGCACCACTGGTTGTGGAATTAATATATTTAAAACATTAAACAACCATGTAATAAAACTTTATTCCTCATTATAATTGCCCACTAAATAAGTAAATGAGTTCCAATAAACAGCACTTTGGCCCTTATTCTGATTGACGCGGACTTTACCGCATACTTTCGGATCGCGTCTTTACGGCGTCTGCGCATGCGTGGAGAACGCTACGCGCATGTGCCACGCCTTGACTCGGTACCAGTTCGGCCAAATCCCGTCCAAAACTGTTCACCGCTATCAGTCGGGAAATAGGGGCGTATTATGGGCGTCATGCGGAATGACACATGGGCGTAGTTTCAAAGTGGGCAAAACGGGGCGGAAACATGGGCGGACACGGGGGAGTACACTTATGTTGGGGGGCGTACATTCGGAAACCACTCCGAATGCACGCGATCAAAAAGGGCAGAAATGTGCGGTGTCCACAAGTGTACTATTGCTTTGCGGACACCACTCGTTCATGCGGTAGGCGAACGTACGCCTAATGACTACAACCATTAACACCTGAACCCAATAGAATCTACTCCTTTACTCATTACTCACTAATAGGACGCTTGTCAGTGCTTTAATTGAAACCATTGCACTTCAATTGCTGTAAGGGTTAATGTGTGCAATGCATGTGTTAGGCATGCTTGTAAGGATATATTGGCATCTAATTGATTCCAATTCCAAATAAGCTGTTTTTTATGAGGATAGGTAGTTGAATAAGTGGGTCATGTGATGTATTGCAGAAGATACTTCATAGTGGGTTGTTTGGCGTAAATACTCCGCTTACGGGCGGTAGCACCGCTTGGCTCCCGTTCGGATGCGGTATTTCCGAGCATACTCTGTAATACTCTGTAATACCGTGCAGAATCTGAGTGTTTCTCCCGCACACGCATGGTTTGTATGTCGTCCGTAAACACGCCCTGTTCTTAAAGAGTGAGTCCGTCCGAATGCGGAGGACACGTGGGCGTTTCTACGGACGATGGCCGCATGCGGCAAAACACCGTGGCGTGCGGACCGCTCCGTAAGAATGCGGGAATATCCGCACCGATCTGAATAAGGGCCTTTATGAGACTAATCATGGCATTAATCGATGGGCTGAGAATATGTTGGTTGCGTGCGTATTGTTAGAGTTGCGAATGAATTCCCATAGAGAGGATGTTCGCACGCACACACAGCGGCTGAGTGGACATGCGGACATGAGAATGTGTGTACGCACACGCAACTGTGCGGGTACTTTCAGACCACACCCATTTGGGTACTGTTGCGAACACTCAAGTTCACATGTGGTTTGGGCGTAGCTGTGCATAGTGCATGCGTCCGTTTGTCGTTCACACGGGTGCATGCGAATGCGCATGCAAACGAATCAACCAGAATAAGGTGCATAATGTATATGCAATAAGTGGCCAAACCACCGAAATGGGCATCTTCAGAGGTTTGGCTGCAATTTAAAGCTTGTTGCATTCTGGTCACTGTGAAAGTACAGATGAAGTCACATTGGGTGTTATTCTAGTCCATTCTTTCTGACAAAATCCTTCTTAGATGGACAAAACCATGTGCACTGCGGGTGGGGCAGATGTAACTTGTGCAGAGAGAATTAGATTTGGGTGGGGTTTTTCTTCAAAGTGAGATCTATATTGAAGTGTAAAATCATGCAGTCAGTATTTTCCCTGCACAGAAACAAAATAACTCACCCAAATCTAATTCTCTCTGCACATGTTACATCTGCCCCCCTGCAGTGCACATGGTTTTGTCCATCTAAGAAGGATTTTGTCAGAAAGAATGAACTAGAATAAACCCCATTGTTATTAATGGCTTCCCCATTTGTGACTGGCACACTGTAACTGAGCTGTATGGAGTTCTCACATAGGCACAGCTCAGTGAGACATACAGATGTTTTCTGCTACATTGTTGCCACGAATAGCAGCTTACTGTAGCTGGACCATGATGTGATCAATGCGCGGAATCCAACATTCATTTGCTGCCAGGTCCCATTGAAGTAAATGAGAGTTTATTCTGCAGCATAGCGGGAGCATGCAAACACCTGTTCCCCGCTATGCTGTGACATCCTTGCTACATTTATGGTGATGAGGGCTGTCCTGCTGTCCCACCTGTGGGGGAAGGGAATTCTGTCACCACTGCTCTGCACAGCACAGTCAAGCAGCATGTACAGTACATAGAACAGATGCTGTGTGCAATTCGCACAACATCTGTTCACACTGAAGGGAGAGCCTGGGACTGCCCCCACATTGATGGAAACAGATGTTTGCCATGAGGCTTTGCCACAAGGAGTTTTGAAAGCCTGTGCAAGGTCCCACTTTCATACCCAGCAGCGTTGGGAGGTGAAGGCATGTCGACAGAACTGCAGTCTATATGGAGTTGGACGAAAATGTGATTACGACAGGTGGTAGATGGGGTTTTTATTTGCACCAAGCATAGGGCTGGTGTATGTGCACCCTGATAATGATGATGATGAGAAGGATTAAACCAAGCATGCATATAGGGCAATAGGTGCATCTAAATATGTGAGCAACTAAACATATGGGTGAATATATTCATTGTTCTCTGTGCGTGCAACACGTCAGCATCTGTGACTGAACTGTGACTCATCATGTGATTTGACACAGACAGGTATATGTAAGTGGTCATTCCCACTCTGCTCATACTTTCCTACTTTTAAAAACTAGTTTCAGGGAGATTATAGTTGGTAATAGAATTATTCACAGCACCCCATTGAGGGGGCGTGTCATGATCCACCCAAAGGGCGTGTCTAGTTCCATATATGGAGAGATTGTGAAAAGAGATTGTGAACATGGCCCCTAGAGGTGTGGGTGTATAGGGCTACATCTGAGAGGAATCTTTAAAATTGACTTATATCCAAATGTAGATGAGCCCCAAAGCAGTTAGTAAGAGCTACTATACTGTAATATAAATGTACTGTATCTGTCTCTCTTTCCTTTTTTTCCTTTTTTATCCTGAAAATGTAACGGTGTAATGTGGGCTAGGGGAAATGAGGGAGAGTGCTGGACTAATGAGGAAGAGAGGGAGATATCTCTTATTTCAGGGAGTCTCCTGCAGAATGCAGGAGGGAAGGAACTATGACTGCTATAACTTGCCAATTTAGGATCTCTCACTGATATACTACACTTGCCCTTAAGCACTGCTTACTGCTATTCCCGCAAAGTAATAAGATACAGTAGGATGCAGTTGGTACATATTACGAAGTGTACATGATTCATTTGAATAGCAAAGAAATGTCTTACCCTTTGGGAGAAAAGCAGGTACTTGTTTAGTTTCACGATTGCATGCGATTTTGTACCTGTTCATAACCCCACTATCCACTATGCATGGAGTTGATTTTATATAGTGTGGCGAGCGCAGCGAGCCACCGTGCCCGAAGCGTGGCGAGCGTAGCGAGCCCAGCGAGGGGACGCGGATTACTTTACATGTATTCCGTGCTGAGCGCAGCGAGCCACCGAGCCTGAAGCATGCCGAGCGCAGCGAGCTGCGCAAGGGGACGCGGAATACATGTAAAGTAATCTGCGTCTCCTCGCGGGGCTCGCTACGCTCACCATGCTTCGGGCTCGGTGGCTCGCTGGTCTCGCCACACTATATATAATCAACTCCATGCATAGTGGATAGTGGGGTTATGAACAGGTACAAAATCGCATCAAATCGCATCCGATCGCATCACATCTCATGCGATGCAATAGCATACAATTTATCTGCCGCCATTAAACTAAACAAGTACCGAAAAGCATTATAGTATAAATACAATTATTATTACTCTGCTGCTTTACCCAGTAGACAACTGTGGGATGCAGGACTTGCTAGGTAATGACAAGGTAACTACTATTTTGTTTGGACTTTGTGATATGCAAACTGCACCAAAGTTATTTGAGTTGGAAACTACTTTTCAAGCCTCTCCTATTACTTTTCTCCCAGCAGCATTTCTAAGGTCTGTATACGTCTTCCTGGAGTCTTGGCAGTAATATACCAGTAATGTACCAGGAGCTAAATTCATTTCATAAAACTATAATTGTGTATGGCAAAAAGACAAACGTATTATTTTAGTAACGTGTAGTTTCCCAGAGTCCTTCAGTCCCATTAGTCAGTAAAGCAGTGTTATGCCAGTCTCTGGAGAGCTGCACTAGCAGCAATACTGCTTTTTCATATAAAAATTATGCTATATTTAAAAATATGACTATGTGATTGAACACTGTTAAGTATAGATGGTAAACATCATTTTACTGTAATATGAAGACAATCTAAAATCTTAAAGCACCCAATAGCTGATGCCACTCATCACCCCGTCAATTATAAGCACTCATACCCCTTTCACACAGAGTTGAGAACCCAAGTTATTCCAGGGGCAAAGGTTATTTCCAGGTCTGAATCTGTTATTTCCAGCAGTGTAAAAGGCGGACTCTGGTCATCAAAAAGGCTTTCGACTGGCTGGCTGAGGAGAAACGGAGGACATTGCAAGCATGGCCCTTGCTCCGTAATTGCCATCAATGTAATGTGTACTCAACATTGCCACTATTTGTTCCACCCAAGGCTGTTGGACAAAGTACTTTTTCACTTCAGCTGTGTTCCGTCTGAAAAAAATAAATTTCTTTGAAAGGACAATAATAATAGTAATAATAATAATAATAATAGTATAAGAAGAAGACGAAGAATATTTTTTTTAAATATAAATATTTACAAACCAGAGGCAGATTTAGACCTCATGGGGCCCTAAGCAAGATACTAGTGTGGGGCCTTCCTCCATTCAACAATCCATAGCACTATCTTTTTGCTGCTGGCTACAATCAGTACCTTGGTGCGTGTCTATAGATAAATGCTCAGCTTAGCATGAATTAGGCTCTAGGCATTTTGTAAGTAGAATTAATACCTGTGTCACATATAAAGTACTCCAACTGCCCACTTTACTTCAATACGCAAATCCATCTGCAAAGAACAACAACACATTTTTCATCCAATCAAAGGACATCAAAGGAACTTTGTGAGCAAGTCTATGTGATGTCATGACGTCACGCAGTAGTTGTGCAATGCTGCTCTCAGGACATTTTGGATGGCCAGGATATCTTTATGGGCCCCGTGGGACCTGCTGGGCCCTAGGCAGGTGCCTAGGTTGCCTTGTAAAAAAAACACCTCTGTTACAAACAGGATGTCCCTAAAATAATATATATTTTTGTTATAAAAGCATAAGTGAAATGTTGTACCATAAAGGGGCCATGTTCCCTGTTTAATATGGTCGTGCGTCAGAATAGTAAATCACAACTGAAGATTTGAAAAAAAAAAAAAAAATGAATAACAGCTGAAAAATTGGACTTAGGCCATGAACAAAATAAATAAATGGAAATAGATAACAGATAAAGGTAGTTGTCAAAATAAAGAAGAAAATAAAGAAGGTAGAAAAGAACACAGTAAAGTAGAATAAAGAACCAATAGAAAGTTGGAAGGTCTCTACATTGTATTGCATTAGTGTTTGGGAAGGGTTACATCTTCAGTGATCCATGTAATTGCTAATCATCAACATTTATTGGTAAGGAATATGGAATCCAAAGATGCTAAGGGGCTGAATCTGGGTCACATGCCATTTGTGAGAGTACATGTGGACTGCATCATTTTCTGTGCTGGACAGATCATGCTGCCATAATGATGGGCCTATTTTTTTGGAGGCCTGGAGTTGGAGCTCCATCTTCCCTCTCTGATGGCAACAATCTTACCTATGGGCTATGATAAACGTGATTTCATGTGAGGAGAAGCAGCGTATTGCCTGATATATAGCAGCACTCGTCTTTTCCTTTTCCCAGCACATTCTAGGTACTCTCATCTCAAGCAGAACCAGAGGTTAAGATCCCGCAATGGTGATATACTACCCAGTACTTAACATGGTAAAACTGAGACAGCAGATACCGGGTATGGTTAAAAAACGGACCAGGACAAAACCCCTGGACCGCCGGACAGGACATCAAAATCTGCAGTCCGGAGCTTTTAGGGTCCGGGGGGTGTCCCGTCCAGGGGGATTCCTGTCCGGGAGGCTGCCTGTGACACCTGTCACCAGGGAGAGGAGGAGGGGGAGAATAAAGCCTCCCTGTATGGTCCGGGCATGTAGCAAAAGCCGGACGGTCCGGACATCACAGGGAGGCTGTAATCTGCCCTTCGCCATATCCCTGGTGAAAGCTATCACAGGCATCCCCTAGGCAAGACACCCCCAGGACGGGACACCCCCCGGACCGGACCCTACAAGCTCCGGACTGCAGATTTTGATGTCCTGTCCGGCGGTCCGGGGTTTAGTCCCTGTCCGGTTTTTTACATAGTCCCGCAGATACCTGCCTAATTGTTCTGACTACAACACAGCAAAACTCTGGCATGCTCACTTTCCTACAAGTATCAAGCAAGGAGAGTCTCGGAACTCTTGTTGGGGGAGCAGTAGCAGTCACAACCTTGCTATTAGGCATTGTCACTTTCCTCCTCCTATTATCTAAGTCTAAGAGAATACCTATGGAACGGAACTTAAGCATGACTACTGATAATTCAGTGATGCTTACATGATTTATTACGTACCGCTCTATATAGAGGTCATGTGGTTAAAACATTGAATTGAACTGTCTTCTGACTATGCTTTAATACAACCACCAGGGTAAAACTTAATAGGCGATTGTCTCCTTGATTAACTTGTTATTTTCTACCTGTATTTACTTTGCCGGCTTCTCCGGTATCTGAAGCATTGGTAGTACACATGACTGGTTGAAGTAGATGAATGCATATATCATAAGATCAAATCGACATTTGTCAATATAGTGAACTTATGTTTCAGGATACTTCCTTTGATTTGTATCTAACCTTTAAGGTGTATCTAACTAAGGTGTATTTGTATCTAACTAAGGTGTGACTACAAAGATCCTTATTCTTACAGGCTGTGTCATTGCCATATATTACACATATTGAATTCTAATAGAGATACACCATACTCTTTGCAACATATGTGACATAACCAATGATACACTCATGTTGTTTCAACATTAAGTAGACTGTACAGATCTTTTTGATACATAGGCCCTTATTATGGTTTTGTTTGCAAAGGCAAATTCCTTCTCAAATGGAGAAACCATGTGCACTGCAGGTGGGGCAGATGTAACATGTGCAGAGAAAATTAGATTTAGGTGAGTTATTTTGTTTCTGTGCAGGAAAAATACTGACTGATTTATTTTTAAACTGCAATATAGATCTCACTTTGAAGTAAAACCCCACTCAGAAGGAATTTGCCTTTGCGAGTGAACCAGAATAAGGGCCCTGGTCACAAATGCTCTTTGGTGGTGGCCTCCTCAACCAGCATCATATATACGAGTGGAGAACTTAGTACAGCCCTTGATTTGTATCATATTGAAATCATTTTCATTGATTAATATTGTTTTTTTATTTTGCTTTGCATATTTTCATGCACGTAAACCAATGTTATTGTCACCTTCTTTGTGATATATTTATACGATTATTGAAATTCAGTATCTGAATCATATTTGAATTTGTGCTAAAACGTCATTACTGATTCTTGAGAAATGATTTGTGTGTCTGTTTTTGAGTCTGCCTGTGTGTGTCTATGTCATTGATACGGAAATGTAGTTCCATTGATTAATTCAACTTTGTGATTTACTTTAACCTAACCTTGCCCCCAACAAAAAGAGAGTACCTGCTCTAGCCTTACTTTCTATGTCATAGACTCTCAAAGGGAGCACCTCCACTTTGAGAGACTTGATCAGGAGATATTACTACATGTAGTATTAGTTATTGTGGATATAATCACATTCTTATCTAAACTTTGTAGCCTGTGCACAAGTATCCCCATTCCCCGTTACCTGTTCCTACTCGTAGAAGTAAATATAAATACTAGGATGTTAATTTTTAAACATAAACCACTGAGTAACTAAGGGGGTTATTCTAGTTCATTCTTTCTGACAAAATCCTTCTTAGATGGACAAAACCATGTGCACTGCGGGTGGGGCAGATGTAACTTGTGCAGAGAGAATTAGATTTGGGTGGGGTTTTTCTTCAAAGAGAGATCTATATTGCAGTGTAAAATAAAGCAGTCAGTATTTTCCCTGCACAGAAACAAAATAACTCACCCAAATCTAATTCTATCTGCACATGTTACATCTGCCCCCCTGCAGTGCACATGATTTTGTCCATCTAAGAAGGATTTTGTCAGAAAGAATGAACTAGAATAAACCCCTAAGTGTTTAGAAATATGTTCTTTCAAAAAATAATAATAATGCAGTAATATTATATTACCATGTAATGAACAGTGAAGTTTTCTATGCTGTAAGGGAATAACATTGAGCATCCAAGGTCAACTGCTGTCTGCTGAGATGTGGAAATGACTGCAAATTGTAAGTTGGACAGCGCCATTGTCTTATATGTCTTGTTGGTTGGTCCAAATGTTTTCCAACCATAGTACAAAGTGTAAATCAATTCATGGAGGTAACAGGGAGAGGTCAAGTCATGATCCACCACTTGCTTTTAGCGTAGACAAAGACATGTAATAAATGGTTTCTCCTGTCGCAAACCACGCTCACAACCTATTAGTATAATATAGATTAGTATAGTCTTTAGTTTAGTCCAATTTCAGATGCAGACTTTTTCTTTTTCTTTCTTTCCCGTTTCTCAATTTTTCTTATTTTCTCCAAAGGGGAAATATGGAAAAAGAAAGAAATAGAGGATGGTATATTATATATTCTCGCAGTAGTTTAGAGGGAGATAACCACCACCTCTATACGGAAGTGGTTATATTAATTCAAGAAGGGTAGCGTATCCTACTCACACCAAAAGAGGGTTGTGCTCCACACATAAAGGTATCTTTCATCCGTGATAGAGAAAGCAGACTCCACTTCAAAACACGACCTTTGCCCTTTCTGGTTTAAATAACTTCACCCAGTGTGTTTCAGATAAATAACGGGGGGGACGTACCCCACTTACACAGCACAATGTGTTATCAATCCTATCTCGGTTTCTTTGTGGGAGTATCCTCCTCCCAGTATTGGTGTTTTCTTTCTCAATAAATATATATAACAAGAGAAGAGAAAGCGTACTTGAACATATAACAAGTCTTTAATTTTTTCACAAGATACAATTAAAAGATATAGGACAACAATGGACCACAACACCTGCACAACAAAGATGAAAAAAGCACTTAACTTTGTTCAGGGGATCAGGTCCGGACTGATACCCCTGAATTGAGAAGTGAGGCAATGCAGTGGTGTAGGTCTCTTAGATATGTCCCAGACTCTCCATCAACGCGTTTCAACCGTACCAGGTCTTCCTCAGGATCCTGAGGAAGACCTGGTACGGTTGAAACGCGTTGATGGAGAGTCTGGGACATATCTAAGAGACCTACAGTACACCACTGCATTGCCTCACTTCTCAATTCAGGGGTATCAGTCCGGACCTGATCCCCTGAACAAAGTTAAGTGCTTTTTTCATCTTTGTTGTGCAGGTGTTGTGGTCCATTGTTGTCCTATATCTTTTAATTGTATCTTGTGGAAAAATTAAAGACTTGTTATACGTTCAAGTACGCTTTCTCTTCTCTTGTTATATATATTTATTGAGAAAGAAAACACCAATACTGGGAGGAGGATACTCCCACAAAGAAACCGAGATAGGATTGATAACACATTGTGCTGTGTAAGTGGGGTACGTCCCCCCCGTTATTTATCTGAAACACACTGGGTGAAGTTATTTAAACCAGAAAGGGCAAAGGTCGTGTTTTGAAGTGGAGTCTGCTTTCTCTATCACGGATGAAAGATACCTTTATGTGTGGAGCACAACCCTCTTTTGGTGTGAGTAGGGTACGCTACCCTTCTTGAATTAATATATCCACTTCCGTATAGAGGTGGTGGTTATCTCCCTCTAAACTACTGCGAGAATATATAATATACCATCCTCTATTTCTTTCTTTTTCCATACTTCCCCTTTGGAGAAAATAAGAAAAATTGAGAAAAGGGAAAGAAAGAAAAAGAAAAAGTCTGCATCTGAAATTGGACTAAACTAAAGACTATACTAATCTATATTATACTAATAGGTTGTGAGCGCGGTTTGCGACAGGAGAAACCATTTTTGTACACATTGTCTATGTTGAGGGTTGGGTGACCTTCCTTCTCCTGTCTCTATTGCTGCTCCTTGTGCGCCAGTAGGATACTGTATCCCTTTTCTCTGTCAAAGACATGTAATAGGCTTGTCAAGAGTATCGTAAACTGACTAGGCCTTTGTATTGCAATTTCATAGTATATCTGATGAAAGGAAGAAGTGTTGATCTCTGTTGTGCTGCTTACTTATTTCTCTCATATAAATAGTAGGTGGTGATTGTGAAACAAAAAGCTTTTGCTTGTAATTAATGTATGGTAATAGTTTAGCATGATGTGGGTGGCAGCCAGTGTAAGGAAAGCCTTTCTCCATATGTAAATGTATTGCTTGGTGACTATATTTCTATTTGGTTGTTGTACTCTTAATTCCTATCATGGTTTCAGATACGTTTCAATTAAGTAAATCCACGCCATACTTGTTTGTCCCATGCATGTATTTTGTTTTGGTATTCCTCCAGAAGCTACTTATATATAGATTATTAGTATCTGTCTCACCTCTATTACTTTAATTATCACTGTGTAGACAGTGACAAAATGTCGATATGTTAGAATTGAAACATATAATCCTTGATGGCCTATTGGCCACTTACCTGCTCCTGACAGTTGCAGCAGGTTGACTGTGGCTTCTGGGTTAGTCCTCTACTGCTCCAGCATTGCAGCGAGTCATAGGTGTCCCTAAACTCAGTGACACCTGGGGTGGCAGCAGGAAATAATAAGCACACTGAAGTGTTATGCCAGCAAAAGGGTGTGGACTTGATGGGAGGACATTGGCTCTTGGTCCAACCCCCTTGTGTCCCGGAGATGCGGGCTACCCCAGTGAGAGTGTAAGCTGCAGTGCTGGCTCCTACACTGGGTATTATTTACCAGCATTTTGGTGTAACCCCTCAGTAGGTGACATTCAGGCGTGGTCTACACCTCCTTTGTGACACCATTGCAGTATTTTTCCCTTAAACCTAATCCCTAACTTGAATCCTAACCCTTCCTCTAATGCAATGGTTCCCAAACTTCTTTGCATCATGGCTCCCTGAAATATCAGAGTTTTTATCATGGCACCCCTAGCTCAAATGTTTGTCATTGAAAAATAAGAAAAATATATTAAATTAAGATAATCATGTTTATCTTCATTAGAGTCAGTTTGGTAATGGACAAGATTCTGTTTGTTCACTAATTGTGAACAATTGCCCACAAAAATTGGCCATAAAAAATGTTTATTTGATCATGGACCACCAAACCAAGGCACCCTGGTAAGTCTCCCAAGGGTGCCACAGCACATAGTTTGGGAACCACTGCTACCTAATGACTAGTGCCTACCCTAATGACAGCAGTCTGACACATAGAACATGGTAGGTTACCATTTAAATATAGAATTAGATAAGAACCACTTGGCCAATGTAGTCTACCCTAAATGTGTGCGCACGTGCATACACACACACAAACACATGTGTTCATTTTTTGGGGAGATAATTAACCTACTTTACTATCAAACAGTCTGAACTCAATGGACGGACATCTTTATTCAACCTTACTATGTAACCAGCACATTCATGGATTGTGGGATAATATAACAAAATAAGGTCCATGGTTGGAATCAAAACCATGACCTCAGTGCTGTGAGGCAGTAATGCTAACCATTACATTGTCTGTAATGCTCTTACACCATCCTTATCGTATTTATCTAGTGTGCATTACCCCAAGATCAACTAGTACAGTCTAACAACCAGTATACTTTCAAGAAATGAATGGGATTTTAAACTCACCTGTAAAATTATATTCCAGAATCGGTATAGGAAGAAATGGCAATACCATATTTTTGTTTTAAAATAATACAGGCATTTTTCGCTATACAAATATACACATTGGATACACAGCTCAGTCAGTAGCGATTCATTATGGTTGGTAAATGTAGATAGAAGAGTAACATAACTGGGAAGAATAGGAGTGTTCAAAATCATTTTACAATAAGAATCTGTGAGTTAGGATGAATAGGATCATGTGAGTTCTGCGGCATACAGAGCACACTGCTGCTCAGATGATATAATATAATGTCTGGGCAGAAGTTTTCCAGAGTGGCTGGGCGAGACTTCAGTGAGCCTACAGAATGGTTTTTTTGTGTGAACTGCTTGCAGTCTGTGACATAACGAGGCCTCTGTTAGACTATTCACGTAATGAAATAATGTCTGTTATGACCCTGATATTATATACCACATGGATGAATTACCTGGCTTTTAAAAACAGTTTAGTTGGACAACACATAAAGCACAGAGTGCCGGCCTCCTTTAAATCCAAACCTCAGTTTGCTTTCCCAGTAGCTGCATTTCTGCAGATTCCCCATGCTTTGGATGAAAAAGCAACATTGTTGGTCCAAAAACATCATAAACGTGAACCTTCCAGCATCTTGATGCTAAAACAGAATCTCTGATCCAATGTAACTTTGAATCTTGCTCTGTGCAAATTAACAGCATAGTATCTTAGTTTGTTGTAATAAATGGAAAAGTACTGTGCTGATATACAGCAGGGTCATTGAAAGATTACAGAGTAGCCAGAGACGTAACTCTGGGAGTAAATGGAGTCATCTGCCGCCAGGCTCCAGTTCCTAAGGGGGCACCTCTCGTCCCCTGTGAGTTTGAATCAGTTAATTGAAAGCCATCGATAGTGCTTCTGTGGCTGACTCCTCCCTCTAGCAGGACCATAGTCATCACACTCTCTTTATTCTAAACCTATACACACACATGCGTGTAAATATATTTATATACTGTAAGATGAGGTGTGGTGGGAGCACCAATATTTATCTTGCCTCCAGGCAACTGGTCTGCTGAAATGATGGAACAACACGAAAGTCATTCCAACACCAGTCAAAGAGAGCAAAACTTGAATTAGTCTCCTGGGCACCGTCTAGTGGCTGCCAGCATGCCAGACAATTAATTTCACCCTAGAGAGGTCAAACTATATAGGATGAACTAGTGACTGCTTTCAGATTATTTATCAATTGATGATAAAGAGTCTATAGAAGCTTTGCATTATGACAGCGGTTCTCAAACTGTGGGTCCTGACCCCAAAGTGGGTCCCAACCTTCTCAGCATGGGGTCACGACTCCATGTTGCTGACCATCTGGCTGATGACTTTTCTAATCACAGACAGTGATTCAAGGAGTCTGAAACATCTGTTGAATTGTGTTACTTCAGACCTCCCATAATTTTGTGCCTCCACAATGCTGCCATGTATGTGCCGTCTGCTGACTACACACGTGATGTGATGACCTTCTGCAGTAACTTGCTGGGGTCCTGGAGTTATTTTTATTGTTTAATGGGGTCCCAGAGCGAAAAAGTTTGAGGACCCCTGCATTATGATGTGTAAAGGTACAAGAATTGTAACACGTGAAGGAACATATGGAAAAGGTTGAAGCGTACCAAAATCATGCACTAAAAAGCAACTAAAGATCTACAGTATCTGACCCCTTGAAGTATTCACCTAACTTCCCAAACAAAATACAAAGATAATAAATTTGATGATCAGACTGAAAACAAGCGCTAAAAATTACTTCCCTGGGGATGGTGGTATACACAGGGTTATAGATGGATCCTCTTGACAGTGTTCCAAGATGGTGAACATGTAAATCAATGGTAAAACAAAGGCCAATGTTTAGTAAATTTTACAATATAATATTGAAAGTCCCCAAGTGTTCTTATTTCAAAAAAGGAGATCAGCTGTTGATTAGTAGACCTTCATCACTACGAATCAGTTGGTAAAAGATGGACTCAAATACAAGTAGACTTTCTCAATGGGGAAAAAAGTTGCATACCCAGACTCACAGTTAAAGATGTCTAAATGATCACATCAAGGTATCTTTATAATACTAATTAGTATTGCTTAACCCCACTCACAGAGAAAAGCATGGATATCCACACGTAAAAGTTTCTTTTCTACTCCACTACTGGAGTAAAGAGCAATTTACTTCAACGAATGAGAGGTGTACCATTACTCACGGTCAACACAGTGGGAGAAAGCAAATCATGGTATCTTTTCCTTAACAATTGGATAACTACCACAAGGGAGCATTTTTTTGGTAACATTTGTCACCCAGTTATTGGATGTTTTTTTAGATTGACCATCTAGGGACATGATAAGGAGTTTCAGACCTTCTTTATCAGATTTTTTTCCCCCATCCCTTCTTTTCATCCAATCCTGACCATAATTGTGCTCCCTCCATTTTTTATATATTTGTTATGTTTTTAACATTGTACCATTTCTATTGTTTGGACAAATTGTGTCCCATTTTATATGTTCATCTATTGGATTAAACATTTTTTCATCATAAAATCATAAAGTTATCCAATTTTTGAGGAAAAGATACCATGATGTGCGAAACGTAATTATTTTATATTTAATGGCAGATATTGTCTGCAATGCAAGGCTGTGCGATGGGGCCCTCAGCTGGCCTCTGGAGCGAACCCTTAGCAAGGGCTGGTTTGCAAATGCATACATGTTTACAATTGTTCAGATGTTATTCATGAAAAATCAAGTGGTTGTTCATTCTGTGTTTTTATACACATGCTATATAGACGACCATCCTGGTCTTCTGAAGGGAATCTCTCATAAATCTCATCAAAACACATAACAGCACAGACTCACCAATCATGCTGACTTATGTGATCGATCCATTTGAAGTTCAATATCTCGATGTAAATATTAAAATCATGGGTGGAATAACTCTTAATACTTTATTCACCAAGCCTACCATTAGGCTTGGTGAATAAAGGCACTGAAGAGGGGATTTCCCTTTTCTCAAATGCTGTGGGGTTCGCCGTATTTCCAGCCACAGATGGACTTGAGAATCCCGTAATGATATGGTTGATAAATTTGATGAACGCGGATAACCCTAATTGCATTAAAACATGCGACAGAAAAAGTGATGGGCCTCTCTAGAGACCAAGCTCTATCCTTCACTAAGAAAAACAAAACGGATAATAGACTAATATGGGTTAACTCATACCATTCAAAAGTAATAACACCAATCACATTTCTAAGACCCATTGTCTGACATCTGATCCAGCGTTACCGTCATTGCACGACAAAATTCTGATGTGTGCATACACAAGAGGTAAAAACCTTAAAGATCATTTAGTCAAAAATGACATTAGACTCCCTCTTCCCATGCCCCATACATTTACTGTACCTACTACAAGGTGATTCTTTTTACCATCCATATCCCGGTAAGAAATGTAAAATCAGACACCGCAGATTCATTATTTACCTTATAAATTGCCCGTGCGGCTGACATATCGGCAAAACAGACTGGGCATTTAAGGAACGAGCCACTGTCCACAGGTCAACCATCTAACTTGCTATTGCAGCTGGCCACAGTGATCAATCCTGTGGCATGGCATTTTGTGGGGGCCAGGCATAGTCTGACCTCACTGTATTTCAAAATGATTGATCATGTCCCCCCCTAAGAAAAGAGGGGGGACAGATCGACACTTCTGTTAAAAGCAGAATGCCGCTGGATTAGATACACTGGTACCATGGGGCTTAAGTTATAATTTAGGATTATCCTGCTTTTTATAAGCAGAAAGCCTGCTTATTACTAGTTGCCATTAGACATGAGTTCACAGCAAGAAGTGTAGTGGACATCCAATTGCTGCTTTTTGATATTTATTAGTATAGCCGCATTATATTGAGGAAATATTCCCATTTACCAGACTGATATTGTGTGGATATAATCTATATAAAACCATACTAGTCTTAAGTGTTTTTTCCTTAGTTTTTGTCTTTTCTCCTTTTTTTCTTTTTCTCTTTCTTTTTGTTTTGATTTTAATATGCAGTTTTTTGCACATGTCATAATTGTAGTTTACTATGTTGTGATAGTAACCGTTCTCACTGTTGATTGGACCACACAGGGCCACGAGCATTTTATTTATGAATTATTATTTTTTAACATACTCACCTGGTTCCCGGGCGTTCCCCCAATGGACCCCGACATCCACGGTGTTCCACGGCGGCCATCGGATTTCTCTTCAATGGCATCCCTGGTCCCAAGGATGCATTGCGCGGGTGCTGGTGATGTTAGCATGCAACCCATATAAACTTTTATCAGCACTTATAATTTTCAACTGATTCTCATTTCACTGTTATAATAATATAATGAATCTTTAGTTTAAATATTCTCAATAAAACCTTTTTGTGACTAGCAAATGTAAGCTATATATATATATTGTTAAGTAACATCAGAAACAGAAAGCTGTTACTCTTATTGGGATTCCGCCTTTCAGCCAGTGAAAAAAGAATGACTGACAGATCTTGAGTCCATACCCAGAAGCCTCCATTCCTGGAATGCTGAGAAGTAGTACTGTATGTCTCTGGGCAATGTTTCTCAGTTTAAAATGTTAATCCTCGCACAGTGAGTGTTTGATATTTTATATTCTAAAGTCTGAGGGCATTATTGCTTGTGCAAGTCATGCTTTTATTTACTCTTTTCTTTCAAATTTATAAGTGCGTTAAGTAAAAGCACCATGTTGTTTATTTTTGAAGCGTTGCAAAACCCATCCCTTCTGATCGTGTTTATGTCCAGAATTTAAAAGAGCAATCATTTTACAAGTAAAACACTGCTAGTTAAAGCATTATCCTTTTAAATTGCAGACATTAAATAGATAGAAAATCTGAATGCTGACTAAGCAGTGAGGAGGCATAAACAACTAAAGCAGGCATTCCCAACCACGGTCCTCAAGGCACACCAACAGTGCAGGTTTTAGTGATATCCAGGCTTCAGCACAGATGGTTTAATCAGAATCCCTCAGATACTAATTAAGGGCCTTATTCTGGTTGGTGCGTACATTTCCGTATACTTTCGGATGGCGTTTTTTAGCCGTCTGCGCATGCGTGGGGAACGCTATGCGCATGTGCCACGCATGGTCTACGTACTTGTTCTCACTAATACCGTACAGAAATGTGCACCGCAATCACTCGGGAAATATGGGCGTATTATGGGCGTCATTCGGAAATACACAGGGGCGTACTTTCAAAGTGGGCTAAACTGGGCGGAAACATGGGCAGACACGGGGGAGTGCACTTATTTTGGTAGGCGTGCATTCGGATAGCACGCCAAATGCACGCGAACAAAAAGGCAAGAAATATGCGGTGTCCATAAGCAAGTATTGCTTTGCGGACACCACTCGGTCATGCGCTAGGCAATCGGAACGCCTAATCAGGACGGCCGCACCTCAACCAATGTCAGCTGAACACAATACAATCACCTCCTTTACTCATTACTTGTTAATTACATGCTTGTCACTGCTTCAATTGGAACCATTGCAGCTTCAATGGACACATATATGCTGCACTTTTCACACACTTTTACACTGCAACTAATGAACACAACTTAATATTAATAATACAAATACACATGTCACTTCTACATGTATCAATTAAACCACACATTTGGGGGAAAAAAAATAAACATTTATTACATCAACTTATAAAATAAAATAGAAACCGTCACAAATTAAAAGGTACCATTGCAGGAATAGAAGTAAATAATATATAATAAATCCATGTATTCTAGACATACATAGCCACAGCAGAATCATTAGGAACACATCAGGTGGCTTCACAACAAAAGTATAGCACCAACACTTCAAGTACAGCACACAGTAATGTTAGCCGAAACAGGGCAACAGGGGAACCAAACATGACATTCGAAACGAGGGCAAATGTGGGGACCCTCTGCACGGAATTGGACACAGGAAGCTGACACACACAGCTCAATGAAAGATTTGGGAAAACATAAGGGTGGAGATTAATGCGGACACAAGTTCATTTGCGGGCACGTTTGCCCCTGGCAGGCTCCTTGCCACGTGCAGCAGCTCTTCGGCCACGGCCACGGTCAGATGGTGGGCCAGGTGGAGCAGATGCTGGGGAGGGGGGGGGATGGTCTTCCCCCTCTGGCAGCAGGGAGTGCTGATGGTGGGAATGCACCAGAAACGGCTGACAATAGGACCCTATTGCTGGCAACTAGCTCCACCATAAGCTCATTATGGTGGAGGAGGAGGTCATTTTGGCGCAGGGCTTGATCAGCCAGCACCTGCAGGCTAGCAGCAATACTCTGGTGGCTGCTGACCAAACCCTGCAAGACCTCCTCGGTCCTATGCACCTGCTCTGATGCCGACTCTCCCTGCTGCTGAATATGGCCAAGCACCTGCCCCCAGCTGCTAAATTCAGCCGCGGTCAGTGGCTGCTGCTGCTGCACGGGCCTGGTACTGGTGGCAGGTGGCACAGACTCCTCAACCTCCTCAAGAGATTCTTGACCAAGCGGTGGGGATGCTGGTGAAAGAGAACATTACAATTACAACACATTCCATGCAAAATTAGAACCAGCTACTTATGGCATGGCAAATAATTACCTTCAAGCAAAGAAGCCATGACTTACGCTGGGGCCTCGCTGTCCATGGTGCTCACCCCCCCGGACCTCCTCGACTGCAATGCAGCACTCTGCCATCTCTTCCAGGTGGGTGAGCTTTAGCTTTGATGGCATGGGGCCAGCCCCAGAGGTGTGGCTGTGTTCCCACCGCTGGGTCAATTTCTTCTTGAGGTTGGTTTTGAAGTCGTGCCACCTGCAATCAAAGTTTACATATTAATACATGTCACTCCTCATGTTTGCTGTAGCACCCATTGCAATCTGCAACAGATTACAACATGTGCCTCATGACACCAAACTTACATTATATTAAGTTTGAAAACCAACCCTTAGAATATACACTCACACTCACCCTACAATAACTATCAATTAAATGAAATGGCAAACATGTCTGTGCCTCCAAGCAACGTGACCGGCCATTGACCTACTCCATCTAACATCTAATGTAAACATTACTGGTCTTGTACTGCTCAAATGTAACACACATGAACTTGCCTCTTCTTAACGTGCACCGTCTCACGAACTTGTGGAGCCATCGCATTAATCTCCGCCGTTATGTCCTCCCAGATCTTCCATCTCCTTGTGTGTGTCAACCTGTCCTGTGGACACTCGATCCAATCCCGTGTGCGGGGCACCAGGATGGCAAGCTCCTGCGCTTCGAATGCCATGTTTCTGGTGGTTGGTTCCTCTGTTGCCCTATTTCGGCCACGGCCACTGGCACCGGCACTGCCACGGCCACGGCCACTGCCACGGCCACGGCCACCTGTCACTGTACTCGAAGTGCTGGCCAGGCTACTCTGTTGGGAAGCCACCTGCTGTGTTCCCAATGATTCTGCTGAGGCTGAAGATGGGCCAGCTGCCGATTGGCCTGATGTAGATGGCCCATCTGGCTGCTGTTCTCCCAATGGCTGGTCTGGGTTGATGGGGACATAGGTGGTGCTGGAGTCCATGTTGCCAAACAGGTCCTGAAACACCTGGTCTTCCTCTGTATCTGAGCCAGCCATGTCTGCAACAACATTGCATTTGTCTAACACACCTTTATATCCTATTTCTGTAATTGGCGTACATCAGCGACACCCTGCGTTCCGTACGGCCACGTTCCGTACGGCATCGTCGACTGTGCGGCGCATAGGCCACGCCCCTAGCTGCGAAAAAAACCTGGCAAACTTAGTAAGTCTGATTTAGTAGGTAATTGTAGATTTGTACTCCAATGACCAAATAAAACTGAGGTCACTTGTTTGGTATGTAGTACAAATGACAATACCCATTCCATATGTAAATCCAGTCCACCACTTAGGCAATAGTAATCAGTGCTAGCATCCAAATCACATGTGAAAGGTCTCCAAATTCAGCCTTGATGCTAGCTACTTTTCATTCCACATCTCTAGTGTGGGCCATTAGAAGGTAAGTGTTCACATGGCACCATGGCCTAATATTGGAAAAAGGTCTGCCACTATTTGCTATGTTTCTGCTGCATAGCTTTCACTATAAAAAAGATGTTTAGTACCTTGTTGAGTTAGGTGTAAGTGGCTAGTGATGCAGACTATTTCACCTGTTGCTTATACCCATGTTTGGTGAATGTAATAGATTATATAGAATGGGTTCCCAACTTATTTGACACTGTCTGTTTAGGAGATAGTAAGTAATGGCATGGTATGTTCAACTATGCAAAGGAACAGCAAGTGTGGGTTTGCGATGCAATGGGTTAGCCGTCTGTTGTGGCGCATACACGCTGTTACTGTCAAAATGAACAATAAAGTTAATACCAAATATCACTCTGATCAACCAATGACAGGACATGATTGCTTGAATTGTGCCATTGCTAAGATGACGGCCTATGGCAGAGCAGCACCGTTTTCAGCAGCGGAGCTGAGGACACTGGTCTCCGTTATGGAGACCAGGCTGGGGCGGGCGGGCCCATTTATCACTAACCGCCAGAAGCGGAATGCCTATGCGGTGGCACGCCGGCGCATATACGCCCGCACACAAGTGCGGCGGACCATCGCTCAGCTGGAGCGGCGGTGGTCAGACCTGAGGCATCGGCAGACGGATTTGCTCCAGCAAATCAGGGCCAGGATTGCGAGATGTGAGTGTTTATACATTAAATGGCCATTTGTACATGATTGCTTACATGACATTATTTAAGCCAATAAGGTAACCAGCCTGATCATGAGTTAAACATGGCATACACTATATGTGTGCTACTTCCTGTTTGACACCCTGTAATGGTCATAAAATATGTGATTGTGTAGGATTATAGATTGTGATGCTTACAATGGGCCAAATGTCACATCATAACTGCCATGTTACAGGCTGTGTTGGGTAAAAGACACTAAGGAGCTGATTGGCTGTACAGTTATCTCAACTTATAACCTTTGGATTTAATTTTTTTAAGGCTTAATACATAAGTCCAAATGACCCCTAATTGGCATTTTTTTTACTCAAACACAGCACGGGATCGAGCAAGACAGGCCCGGGAGGAGGCAGAGGTGGCCAAGGAGGAGGTTGGCGAAGCAAGGGCCGAGGAGGTGCTTTCTGAGGAAGGGATGGCGGAGGAGGTGGCAGAGAAAGTGGAGGAGGAGGTGTGGGCTGTGGAGGCGCTGCCAGCAGAGGAGGAGGTGCCACCAGAGGAGGCCCCTGAAGAAGAGGAGGAGGTGGAGGCCTGTGAGGTCGTGCAGGCGGCCGAAATTGGTATGTATACATAAGGATTAATTATTCCTTTTCTCATCTACTATTTGCTATGTAGCACTGGTGATTCAATTGTGTTTTTTCAAACTATAAATTCATATAACAAACAGGGTACCAACAGACACACTTATATAGGGTGGCCAAACCATCCCTTTCATCCTGGACACATATTAATGACACAGGTTGTGCGGATGGCTTTCAGGTCGATTGTAAGAGCCACTGAACCTGTGTAGTTAATCTGTATCCTGGAAGAAAGGGATGACTTGCTCATGTAAGGGTTACATGTCCCTGCTGCAAGCATACAATCTGTAGCCTCATATAGGTGAGTAGAGTTTACTTGTGATTGATCTTTCTAAACTAGATTAAGTATGACATAAATGGAGTATGGACAGGCGTGGCTTAGAATGGAGTAACAAGTGGTCAGTGCCCCTGGGCCCTTCTCTAGCTAAACCCCCCCTGCGGTCTGCATGTATGTTTGGCACCATAATTGTGTGTTGATTTGGGCTTAGTAATGATTTTGTGCATGGGAGTGGGTTAGTGCTGCAGCTTCACCTAACTGGCATTATGACAATGATTTATGGAGCAGACCATCAGCAGGCAAGCCATGCTTGATTGCACAAATGTACTGAGCATTTCTGAGAGTTGACAAAGTCCCATGCCACGCTCCATCATATAACAGACACTGAGCACTTTTTGATGAGTTGGAATTTGTTCAGCGCATAACATGCTTCTCAGAGCTTAGTCATGGGTGGGTTTGGATTCAGAAGGAGCACTATGACTGTGAGGTGTTCTACAGAGTAAAGGGTAGAGGGGAAAAAACTGGCTTTCCATGTAGTATGTATGCATGTATGTATAGCTGTATGTGTCATATATATAGTTATATATGTGTCTATATACATATATATATATATATATATATATATATATATATATATATACACACACACCTGTCACGGTGCATGTTTAAAATTTAGGTATGACTATGTTAAATGTATGCATGAATATCATTAGTAATTTGACCATTTTTAATATGTCCACAGATGAGCCAGCCCAAGCACAAGAGGGTCTCCGTGGGGCCCTCTTAAGAATCCGAGGCCACATGCGCCAGGTCATGGCTGACTTGGACCAGCTGCTGGATGGTGGCATTTACATTTTTTTTTTTTTTTTAAATCAAACATTTGTACGGTTAATAAATAGTTTATTACAGTTCGAAGTTGTCTGTGTTTTTTTTTAATGGAAAAGTATATGTGTAACTTGTTTATAATCTTTTAAATAAGCAAAATGTACATACTGTATATAGATGTATGTTATGTTCACATGCTGTAAGGGTTAATGTGTGTAATGAATGTAGTAGTAATGTGTATCAGTATGTATTAGGATTTAATTGTTTCAAATAGAAAACAATCCCTTTTTAATGAGGTTGCCTAATTGCATAAGTGGGTCATGTGATCGTTGTGTGTGCTCAGAAAAATAGTGTTGTATTTAGCGTAAATACTCCGCATCGGTGCGTACGGCCAGCTTCCCGTACGTTCTAACGCGGTAAGACCGTGCTTACACTGCAAGACCGTGCAGAATCTGTTCGTGTCCACCGCACACGCAAGGTTTGTATATCGTCCGTACACATGCCCAATTCTTAAAGAGTGAGTCCGTCCGAATGCGGAGGCTCAATGGGCATTTCTACGGACGATGTCCGCATAGCGTTGCGTGCGGCCCGCTCCGTAAGAATTCGGGTAAGTACGCACCGATCAGAATAAGGGCCAAAGTCACCTGTGCTCAAGCCTGGATATCTACAAAACCTGCACTGTTGGTGTGCCTTGAGGACCGTGGTTGGGAATGCCTGCACTAAAGGGTGCAGACATGCTGACACTTTAGTTAGTAGCAAAATAGAGTACCCTCTCTTTTGTTTGGGGGCACTCTTTTAAATTGTCAAAAATTGCAAAAAATAGTTATAAAATGTAACTTTTAATATTCCTTTAAAATCGTGAATTTGGGCATACAGACAAACAACATCAAACATTGATAATCAACAGTTAAGTATTGGTAGTATTATAGAATAAATTTGTAATAATCTGTTAATTATAGACCTCAGGAGTTACCAGATAGGAAGAACACTGTATAGGCAATTCTTATGGCTATACTTTGTACCAGCCTATGTGTATATTGAGGTTCCTGTTCCTATCTTTATGGTCAAAGAAGTCAACTAGCGAAATATGTTTTACAAATTGTAAAACCAGGGAGGAATTGTCCTACTCTGGTGCAGTCCGGACATTTTAAATGTGCTTATTGCAGTTTCTGCTGTATAAATATACTTTTTGCAGTTTCTGCTATTTATGACAATGATAAAGATACAGTATCGTGGCTGGGTATTATATTGCGACGGTAACCGCTATAGAAAGGGTGTAAGATATAGATAAATTAAAGAGATAGGTGACACTCAAAGTGGTTAAGATCACAGAAGCTACTGCTGACTTTATCAATCGTTCCTGGTTCTCTGAAAGTCAGTGAGCATTCAGTAATATTCTTTCTGTATGAAAAGAGTGTCAGAAAGAGAAAATTGGGGCATCTGCTTTCTCCTTTTGGTAGGTCAATTACCCTGTTGTACTTAGGTCAGTGCAGGGTTAAATGCTGTCAGTACGTATAGGAGATGAGAGTACTCCTAGAGGTAGGGATGTGTGGATAGGAGATAGTTTAGGAGGCGTCTTACTCCTTGGGGTAGGTGCGCTGCTTTCTGCTATGTGCTATATGCTGGAGGATTGATAGCAGATGAGCGACACCTGCCACCTGTCTGCGTGAATTATAGGTCAGAGCGATGGAGTAAGGAGCAGGGTGAGAGCAGGGCCGCCGAGAGGGGAGGGGAGCGGGTACATTTTACCAGGGCCCGGGCCTGTCAGGGGGGCCCGAGTCCGGGGACCGACACACACAAGCTTTTTTTTAAAATTTATTAAAGGCAGCGGGTCGCCCGATCAGCTGTGTAGCAGGAGCTGCCGGGAGCGCGGGTGGGGGCGGCTGGGAGCACGGGCGTCCGGGAGCTTGGGCGGGGGCGGCCTGGGATTAATTAAAGGACTGCAGTAGGAGAGGGTTTCAGCAGCGCAGCGGCAGCGTGTCACTGTCTGCAGACAGCGGCAAAGGCGCCCACCCGCTGCGGAGCTTCTGTGTGTCTGCAGTGAAGCAGCAGCCTGGGACCGGATGCTGCAGCCTGCACGTGAGAGAAGAAGGTGCTGTGTGGAGCCGGCTCACAGGTCACTGCAAACAAACAACACAGTGAAAACGCTGCCCTGACCCTTAATGGCTGTTGTAAGTAAATTGGTCTGCCCTGCTTGGCTTAATAAATATTATATACACTATGATTGACTGATGTGTGTGTGCGCACGCACGCACGCACGCACACACACACTCACACATTCATATGGTTTTCTTTAGAGCACTATGTGTAGTAGTTAGAAAGCCATGAATGAAAGAATAAGTGGGCTAGGTTAGATTAATATATATATATATATATATATATATATATATATATATATATAGTCCATATGGATGGCACTCACATTGGGTATATTAGCTTATTGGGGTAGTGTGACCCGCTGATATGGGCCACCTGACATGCGAGCATGTACAGCTGTTACCTCTGTTTACAGTAAGGTAAATAAGACATAAGCATCGTGATTTTGTTATGCGCTTAACCCATATTGGAAATATTGTATGTGCAAATGCTGTATTGTTAAGAGCTAACTTGATTAATCTGATAGATTGTTGTAAATTTGCTTCCGGGTCACAACTGCCTTAAATAGAGTGACAGTATGATCCACCAACCATCTTGACAAAGGTCCCAAAGGCAGACCAAAATTTTGATTGTACCACAATGTTTGCCATGCTGCCTGACTAACTAAATTTGCTGCTCAAAATCGTCTGGTGAGTCACTCAGTTTTTTGCCTCTCTCTCTCTCTCTCTCTCTCTCTCTCTCTCTCTCTTTCTCTCTCTATTAATAAATAAAGAAATGCAATAAATAAATAAAAAAAAAGGCACAATGTTACAGCTCCACAATGATCGATTGTGGAGTCCCATGAGTATTCTAATTTTACCCTAGTGTCCGCTAATTGAAGTTGGTCCCAGCTGCTAAGGGAAGCGGTCTTTCATAGGTGGCTGCGGGACTCCGGCAGTGTTTAAACTATGTCTGTCAGCGCACTGTTCGCTGCAGGTTCCGACGGCAGATGCTGTCTTTCAGCCTCACAGCTGATCCTTAGCAGGAGGAGTTGAAGTGCTTCGGGCAACTTTTCTCTTGATCAACACGTTTCACTACTTCTTTAATTATATATATATATATATATATATATACACACACACACAGCAGCTTTTATGGGGCGGTCCCGCCATTCTAATAGGGAATGTTGTATTCCTCATCTTTGAGGCCATCCCTTACACCAGTTACGTGGATCGCGATTGTCCCCTAGTGGGCTCGCCACGCTTCGCTCGCCACGCTTCGGGATCAGTGGCTCGCTCCTCTTCTCTCACTATAAGTTTACTAAAGGTAATAGATGGTGGCGTGGACACAGGAGACTGGTGTGGAACCTGAAAATAACGCTCGTGGCTAGCCACACACTACGTAAGTTCTGTAGCGTAAGCGGTAGCCGCAAAGATGAAGAAGTACTGGGAATACTTATGCCCCAGCTGCTGGAAGGCATGCCATGCTCCTGGGCATGGGTTCTTCTCGTGCTAAAAAACCCCTTAACATGCTGTGGTGGCACCCTTCCCATGGGGGCCCTGGAAAGTTGTTGTACCGGGGCCCAAGATTTCTCTTGGCAGCCCTGGGGGAGAGAGCGGGGCTGCTGTATGCGGAACAACAAATGAGGTAATCAGCAGTAGTACTACCCGCTACAAGTTTCCACATCATATTTTTAATCATATTTCCTAATCTTTTTTTGCACACACTTACTATGTCTTATTTAGGAAGGTGTAATTAGTACACTTCCTTTTATATTAATCGAATAAAAGTTATGTTTTAAGATATTGTATCATATCAGTTGGACGTCTCCAATGGCTATCCTCTGAGTGCACCCAAATTTTTCCACTTTCTCTTTTCTCTTCTAATTGTTTAGGGAGGAGTAGGCAGGATAGAAAGGATCACGTGTTAAGGTGATCTTCCTCTTTTTCTTTAGAATTCCCGCCCTCTCGTCCCTATTTCTTTTTCTTGGTGGCGGTAAAGACCGGTCATCTTGAGTAGTTGTGTGAGTATGTAGATAGTGGGTGCACTCTCCCCGACATCGATTGTCATGAGCCATGCTTCTGCACGGGAGATGGCCACATCATCTGCAAGGGTGGTTGTGCAGGGAGAGTGATCACCAGCGGTGTATGTATCGTATGGTGATGTTTACCCCACTTTTCCTTTCTTGACCGTTCTTTGGTGCTGCCACCATTTTGATAGTCTATAATAAGTTGTCAAAATAAATGTGACATTCAAGTTTTGAAACGCCAGCACTTGTGTCTGAGTCTTTATTTTAGTGTTAAGTCCCTCTTGGGATATCAAAGAAGTGGTAAACTTAAGTCAGCACCAGGTTGAAAGAGCCGGGGCTGGTAATAAAAAAAATCAGGAAACCCGGCAAATAGGGGTTCCCCAATTTTTTAAAACCAGCCCAGGCTCCAGGGCCGGGGCTGGTTCCCAAAATACGGGAGACAAAATGACTGGGGGTCCCTTCTATTTTAAGAACCTGGTGCTGTTCCCGGTGACCCTGGGCTGTGGTCACCGGGCTGATTAAGTGTAAAAAGATAGAAAAAAACCATTGGGTTTTGCTGTGGAACTATGAGTCCCAGCAAGCTTGGAACGTATACTGGGACTTGGAGAACCACAAGTCCCAGCATGCGGCCCATTAAAGGGCTTGCTGTGACTTTTAGTTCCACAGCAAAACCAATATTTAAATAAAAACACTCACACATCAGAAAAAGAAAACTTTAATACATTCATAGCCCATACATATTGATACTTACCTATCTTGAGCCCGTAGGTAGCCCTCGGTCTTGGTCCGGTGTCCTGGTCCGGGTCGGTGTCCGAGTCCGTGTTGGCGTCCATGTCGGCGTCCGGGGTCCGAAGAAATCCATAGGGGACCTGTGGAAGCAAATTATACTTACAAGTCTCCTCTGGCGAAGATCTGTTCTCTTCTTTCCTGAAGTAGTCCAGGTCTTCAGAAAACAACAAAACGCGAGTGTCCCGGTACCCTGTCACGAACTAATAGAAGAGACGCTGATGGTTCATGTTCAGCGCCTCTTCTCCGAATGATTCTAATGGCCGTCTAGCGGCCAATCAGAAGCAGAATTTCTTGGCTCCTGATTGGCCACCAGGCGTCCAATAGAATAATTCGGAGGAGAGGCGCTAAACATGAACCATCAGCGTCTCTTCTATTAGTTCATGACAGGGTAGCGGGACACTCGCGTTTTTTTTTCCCGAAGACCTGGACGACTTCAGGAGAGAAGAGGACAGATCTTCGCCAGAGGAGACTTGTAAGTATATTTTGCTTCCCGGGCCAGGGGATGCAGCGGGCCTGGGGATACGCTTATGGGAACGCCCAGCCTTTCAAGGGTATTCCCATGAAAACACTGGGCGTTCCTTCTGCCTATTCCCCCCTAAACACCACCCATTACCCACTTTCCCAGTCAGTCAGGTGAAGTAAACCTTGTTTCATAATTCACAAAAAAAGAAAGTGTTATTCTTATCCTGCATTTCTCTAACATTGCCCCCTTTGTGTCTCTACCATTGCATGCCCTCCATGCCCCTTCGCTGTAGAGGAGGTTAGGAACTGGACAGAGCGTTAGGTTGTGGGAGGTTAGAATTAGGCACTGGGGAGAGAGTTAGGCTCTGGGAGGGGAGGTTAGGATTAGGCACAGGGGAGAGGGTTAGGCTGCGGGAGGGGAGATTAGGATTAGGTACAGGGGAGAGGGTTAGGCTGCGGTAGGGGAGGTTAAGATTAGGCACAGGGTAGAGGGTTAGGCTGTGGCAGGGGAGGTTAGGATTATGCACAGGGGAGGTTAGGATTAGGCACAGGAGAGGTTAGGATTAGGCACAGGGTAGAGGGTTAGGCTGCGGGAGGGGAGGTTAAGATTAGGCACAGGGTAGAGGGTTAGGCTGTGGCACGGAAGGTTAGGATTAGGCACAGTGGAGGTTAGGATTAGGCACAGGGGAGGTTGGGATTAGGCACGGGGAGAGGGTTAGGCTGTAGGAGGGGAGTTTAGGGTTAGGCACAGGGGAGAGGGTTAGGCTGTGGCAGGGGAGGTTAGGATTAGGCACAGGGGAGGTTAAGATTAGGCACAGGAGAGGTTAGGATTAGGCACAGGGTAGAGGGTTAGGCTGCGGGAGGGGAGGTTAAGATTAGGCACAGGGTAGAGGGTTAGGCTGTGGCAGGGGAGGTTAGGATTAGGCACAGGGGAGGTTAGGATTAGGCACAGGGGAGGTTAGGATTAGGCACGGGGAGAGGGTTAGGCTGCAGGAGGGGAGTTTAGGGTTAGGCACAGGGGAGAGGGTTAGGCTGTGGGAGGGGTGGTTAGGATTAGGCACAGGGGAGGTTTGGCTGTGGGAGGGGAGGTTAAGATTAGGCATGGGGAGAGGGTTAGGCTGCGGGAGGGGAGGTTAGGATTAGGCACGGGAGAGGGTTAGGCTGTGGCAGGGGAGGTTAGGATTAGGCACAGGGGAGAGGGTTAGGCTGCGGGAGGGGAGGTTAGGATTAGGCATAGGGTAGAGGGTTAGGCTGTGGGAAGGGAGGTTAGGATTAGGCACAGGGGAGGTTAGGCTGTGGGAGGGGAGGTTAGGATTAGGCACGGGGAGAGGGTTAGGCTGCGGGATTGGAGGTTAGGATTAGGCACAGGGTATAGGGTTAGGCTGTGGCAGGGGAGGTTAGGATTAGGCACAGGAGAGAGGGTTAGGCTGCAGGAGGGGAGGTTAGGATTAGGCACAGGGTAGAGGGTTAGGCTGCAGGAGGGGAGGTTAAGATTAGGCACAGGGAGAGGCTTAGGCTGCGGGAGGGGAGGTTATGATGAGGCACAGGGGAGGTTAGGCTGCGGGAGGGGAGGTTAGGATTAGGCACAGGGAGAGGGTTAGGCTGCGGGAGGGGAGGTTAGGATGCAGGAGATTATAATTGTACAGAAGAGAGGGTCTTAGGCTTTGAATAGATACATTTAGGATGTGTATGTACAATACATAAACATGTACTTTAGAATAATCAATCTGTCTACACTAGAATTAGGCACAGGGGAGAGAGTTAGGCTGCGGGAGGGGAGGTTAGGATTAGACACAGGGGAGAGGGTTAGGCTGTGGGAGGGGAGGTTAAGATTAGGCATAGGGGAGAGGGTTAGGCTGCAGGAGGGGAGGTTAGGATTAGGCACAGGGGAGAGAGTTAGGCTGTGGGAGGGGAGGTTAGGATTAGACACAGGGTAGAGGGTTAGGCTGTGGGAGGGGAGGTTAGGATTAGGCACAGGGGAGGTTAGGCTGTGGGAGGGGAGATTAGGATTAGGCACAGGGGAGGTTAGGCTGCGAAGGCGAGGTTAGGATTAGGCACGGGGAGAGGGTTAGGCTCTAGGAGGGGAGGTTAGGCTGCAGGAGATTATAATGGTACAGGAGAGAGGGTTATGGGTAGGCTTTGAATAGATACATTTAGGATGTGTGTATGTACAATACATAAACATGTACTTTAGAATAATCACTGTGTCTACACACTAGAAAAAAAAAGTGTGGGTGAAAAAGAGGAGGAATTAGGATAACTAAATCCCCCTCCGCCTAAGAGAATAGCCTGCCACACAGTTCCACTCCCCCCATCCCCCGTGTCCAATGCCTCCACACCCTCTCCACTCCATGCCCCTTCCCCCAAACTCTCCTTGTCTCTGACTCTCCCCTCCAGTTCTCTGCCCCCCCCCCCTTCTCCTACTCCCCTCCACTCCGTTTGAGCTGTTCAATCGATCACCTTGCGGGTGTTTCGTATTGCTGTTGTCCAGGCACCATGGACATGCTGCTTGTCTGGCTTGTCCACCTCCATGGGCCAGAAGGGACATGGTGGGGGTGGGAGCAGGGGCAGAGCATCACAAACCACTAGAGCCCAAAGAGCTCCTCAGCTGCTTCCTGCCTGCTGCTGCTGCAGCTGTATAACTGGCAAGCGCCATAAACAGCTTCCCCAGCAGCACAGCAAGCGGGGTGGGCGGGCAACTGGCTGATGCCTGATACTTGCTGAGTCTCAATTTCTGCCCCGCCATCTACCTCCTGCAATCTGCGGTAATGTATATATTAAAAAAAAAACTGCTTGGAGAATAGAGCTCAAGGGCGCCCTTCAGCGCCAGATGCCCTAGGCAGCTGCCTAAAGCTGCCTAGTGATAGCGCCGGCCCTGGGCGCTCCCATGGAAATCAGACCGTGACACAACTGCCGGGGGTGGGCAGCTGAGATCACTGGATGTTCCCATACAGAGAACATGCAAAACCTGAGAGTTCGTTTTGTGTGTTCGTTCCACATCATTTGACTATCAAATGATTTGGTCCACCCACCAAAGGCTGCAAATAGATGTGTATGGAAAAACATCCATTCGCAGCCATGTGGGGAACACGGTGTGTGATTGGGGGGGAAGGTGGCTGGACGAGCAGTGGGTGGCGTTTCATTCACATGCAGCAGCGCAAAATTTTGCAGCGCTGCATGTGAACAAGAATAAGGTCCACAGTGCGATAGGGGCTATAGCTTTGACTATGTGCACAAGCGATTTTGACCATGTTGATTTGATCTGTGGCCAAATACACTGCAGGTAACATTACCAACATAGACTTGCCTGCACATTCTATTTTGCCAGATGATATCGACTCTGCGGGGCCACATATAGGTATCAACTGCAGGGGAAACACAGTGTGATTTTGGCTAACTAGCTATACAATTTTGACTATATAGTTAAATTTGTAAGCCAAATCACACAGTGTGTAACAGGGGCGTAACTAATATTCTGTGGGGCCCCATAGAGGATGACAGATGGGGGGAGATGGCAGAGCAGGGTTTGAAAGGCTCATGACAGCCATCACTTTCTTGCTCCTAATACCCTCCCCCCCCCACTCGTGTGTACCTCTGGTAGTGGCAGGTAATCAGGATCCTTCTCACCCATTCTTCTGCTCAGCACGCTGGGTCTCCCATTCACTGGCGCGGTGCCTCCTGCTCATTCTCCCTCTTGTTGGAGCAGTGTCTACCGCTCACCGCACCAGGTCTCCTTCTTATTGGAGCCGTGTGTCCAGCTTACCGGATTTCCCCCTCATCAGAGCAATGTCTACCACTCACCCACCAGCCAGCGCGGTGTTCCTGCAGGCTGGGCTGGGTACATCACTCACTGGTGTGGTGCAGGGCCGTCTTAACATTAGGAAGGGCCCCTGGGCAACCTAGTTCACTGGACCCCCCCCCCCAAATTAGTTTGCCCAGGAGCCCACAGTCACCTCCCCAACCCTCACCTCTCTGGCTCCGTGCGGCAGCCAGTCAGCTTCCGGCGCCCGGGGATCCGATCATCTTCGCTGGGGGATCCGGGCAGCGGGATCAGAGCAGCGGCGGTAGCTAGGAGCCTGCCCTGAAGTGGCAAAGCGCTATTAACTGGCGGGGCGGGAAGCGCTGTTGCATTTGAAAAGACTGGCCAGACGCTGATTGGCTGAATTCAGCCAATCAGCGTTCGGCCAGTCTTTTCAAATGCAGCAGCGCTTCCCGCCCCACCGGCAAATAGCGCTAATGGGAAAGATGATGGCCGGGTGGCGGGGATCCGACCATCCTTGCTGGGGAAGGGGATCAGGGCGGCGGTGGCGGTAGCTAGGAGCCCGAAGCGGCGAAGCACTATTTGTCGGCGGGGGCGGGAAGCGCTGTTGAATTTGAAAAGACTGGCCGGATGCTGATTGGCTGAATTCAGCCAATCAGCATTCAGCCAGTCATTTTAAATGCAGCAGCGCTTCTCGCCCCCCCCTGCCGGCAAATAGCGCTTCGCCGCTTCGGGCTCCTAGCTACCGACACCGATGCCCTGATCCCCCTGCCGGATCACCCAGTGAGGGTGATCAGAACCCCGGCACACGGACCCCCGAAATTAAATTCACTGCTAGCTAGGAGGCGAAGCGCTATTTGCCGGCGGGGTGGGAAGCGCTGTTGCCTTTTCAAAGACTGGCCGGATGCTGTCTATTCAAATGCAACAGCGCTTCCCGCCCCGCCGGCAAATAGAGCTTCGCCGAATCAGGCTTCTAGCTACCGCCACCGCCCTGATCCCCCTGCCCGGATCCCCCAGCGAGGGTGAGCGGATTCCCGGACCCCGGCCACCATCTTTCCCATTGGGCTGGGCCGGGGGCCCCTAGGTCCTAGGGCCCCCGGGCAACTGCCCATCGTGCCCAATGGGAAAGACGGCACTGGTGTGGTGCCTCCAGGGGAGGGTATCGGCAGCAGCCGACAGGAGGCTGGGGTGGTGAGGGCCACAGTGAGTGACTGTGCCACCACTGCATGTCACTGGCAGGAGTCCTCCCTCACTGTCAGTCCCACTGCAGTGCCAGAGCCAATCGGACAATCCCTCCAGCATGAGTCCTGTTCGGGTGGGTGTGGCTGCCTGGCCTTCCGCAGTCTCTCTTCTGGACTAGTAGGCTTGCCCGGCCTGGCATAACATCCCCCAGTGCAGCCCCTTAATCTCCCGCAAGCAGATCAGCCTCACACAGGTGGCTGCATGGTGCAGGGGATTGCTTGCTGTCCATCGCCCCCCCCCCCCCCCTGCCGCGGAGCCCCAAAGCAGCTGCACCCCCTGCATCCTTGGTAGTTCCGCCACTGGTGTGTAAACACCATATAGCAGATAGCCATTTCAATAGAAAGCCACTCCCCTGCATTTGTTATTTTGTTTGCATATGTGGAATCACAATCCTGTGCATACTGTAAGCACATCTAGAGACGTCAGATTGACATAGGTAAACAGCTTGATTACGTAAAGGGTATGTACTGTGATTCTATTTCACCTGCATTCACAAATTTACAGTTCCAGACAGTGGCGACTAGAAATTTTGCTCCCCCCTGCCAAAAAAGTCTCTGGCGCCCCCAGTGAACTCACCACTCTGGGCCAACCGCTGCTGCTGGCCACTGGCTGTCTGTAAGACCCTGACTAGCAGGGTGCTGTCCGCACCCATGTGTCACCCTTCAGAGGGGAAGAACAAAGTGCTTTGCTGCTAAAGTGCACCTAAATTCCCTATAGCAGCACACTACACAGAGTGACATCCCCATACCACTCATATACAAGGTTACACAGCAAGAAAAGGGTTTTTGTGTAGGACTATAGCGCTTAAGTTGTTCCAATAAATCACACAGATATATAAGCATAAGGGTCTTATATCACCATATGCCCAAATTTGTCCTGATAGTTGTCCAATTGTCCAATAGGTCTGACAATATGCAGAGGGTCCTCAGATTTTCTCCATAAGAAGAACAGAGAAAAACAGATGCAAATAACGTTTAAAAAACTTGAAATTTTATTATAAAGAGCACTCACAGACATAGACGTTTTTAAAAGCATATAAGGGGAGTCCCCAGGCAAATCAGCAGCCACAGATGTAAATACAAGCGTCATGCACAGCACCCGATCCGGACCAGTCAGCTGCTCCACAATCGATATGCCGGCCGTTTCACCAAGGGAAAGTCCTACTCCTCTACCACACGTAACGCGTTTCAGGATAAGTCCATTTTACAGAGGGCTCACAGACTGGGACCTGTATGTGATGACCACACTAATAGGCCCCGCGCTGTAATATTTAAACCCTTCAACGTCCAACACAAGGAAGCCCTGTGGTCAGCGTTCAGAGAGAAAAAGGTCCCTGCAATGGAATGGAAAATGGCAAGCTGCTCATTTTCCAGGACTTTTCAGCTAGAGCGAAAAAGGAGTTTTCCCCTTTATGCACCAGATTAGTGAAGGCTCATACTAAGTTTGCCCTGCTCTATCCCGCCAAGCTGCGTATATTCTCGGGAACCTCTTTCAAGGAGTTTAGCACAGTACAGGATGCAGAGGCTTACTTATTGGAACAAGCACAAGCTACTTTTTTACCGGCAGGACCAGACACGGGCCATGATGACCCGTTGATATGACTCTATACTGGCACCTTTAAACCCAGAATTTACCTGAATCCTTAAAATTCTCTTCACCCATTTCACTTGCTGTAGAAAAATACATCTATATCCAGGACTGTGCTACCGGGACAATTTGAACCCCATTGGAAGTCATTATTGGGGGAAACGGCTGAATGGCCATTGCTTACCCGCATTTATTTTTTTCAGTGGGAGATGATAGCTTACGCTGCGGAGGAACGCCCACCTGACTTTACATAACCATTGCCCTTCATGGCATACTAGTATTGAGTGATGTAGTGCAGATTCCCTGGTACCCCTAATATTTTATTTTTTGTGATGTGGGTAATAACTCACACAGGCGGTTAATGTTTTCTTATATATATATATATATATATATATATATATATATATATATATATATATATATATATATATATATATATATATCCGACACCTGAGACAGGGACAGAGAGTGAATTTAACTCCTCCTTCCCTCTTAGGTCCTGGATAACATTATTTAGGGCTGAGGTGAGCCTTTTAGTTTATTGGCGTTATTCAATGAGGATTTTGGCGATGTGCAGCGAATCCTGTTTAGGATTCGCTGCACATTCGCCACTGGTCGCCGTGTTCCGGAGCCTCGCCGGCTCCACTATTCAACGAGTCAGGGGCTTGCTACCCCTGACCGGCGAATTTTAACTCCTGCGGCGATGCTGCAGGGAGCCTGAGGACGGCGGCAGGCAGGAAGATGGAAGTCTCCCTGCCTGCCCCAGAATGTTTGTGGGGGGGAGGTGGGCTCCCCGGGTGCCAGGCAGCACAGGCTGCCCCCCGGGGGTGCCAGCAGGGGACCGGGTATATTCACTACACCCGATCATGCATATGTAATGATTGGGTGAAGTGAATATATAAATATCTAATGAGCGGCTCGGCTCCGGCCCCCTGCTGGCTGGTCTGTTTAAAAAAAAAAAAAAATATATATATATATATATATATATATATATATATATATATATATATTTTTTTAAATTAAATATACAGTATATTCATGTGCTTACAGCACATGAATAAAAATAGCATACCCCTCCTCAGAATAAAATTCCTGATTTTTTGACACCAAATGTAAAAAAAAAACACACTTTATTTTAAAAGTTCACATTTCACTTCACCATAAAAAGATAGCGATTGCTACTCGGTGAATCATGGCGAAAAAAACATTGAAATGTATTCGCCATCTGGTCATTGAATAGGGTGATTCACCGTTTTAGTCAAAAATTTGCCTAACAGCACAAAATCGCCATAAAAACCTGGCGAATCAGCCTCATTGAATACCGCCCTATGTGCTCGAGTTGTTCTACCCCTTGGAATACGGTGCCCAGTAGCCAATTCTGCTGCTGGGTTTCCAGATTTGGAAATTTAGACACTCCGCAACTTAAGTTGCTCTATGATTCACAATGGTTGAGTTAAAGATAGCGAGTTTGAATGTGGGTGGCTTCCACGTCCCGTCTAAGGGAAAGAAAACCCTGCTTTATCTCCAGAAAATACAAGCTGAAATCGTGTATTTGCAGGAGACACACTTAACTCCCCCAGAAACTTTAAAATTAAACACTATGGGGTGGACGGTGCTGGCGTTGTCCCCCTATAATTCAAAGTCCAGAGGGGTCGTCATTTTAGCAAATAAACGCACCCCAACCAGAGGCGTAACTACTTTTTTTGCACCCCCCCGCCGGACATTTCGGGCGCCCCCCCCGAAATATTAACCCCCTCCTTACCCGTCCCCATTCCCGCCGGCGCTTCTGCCTCTAACCCGACACGCAGATCTGTGTCGGGTGACGGGCGGTCCCCGGCTCCGGCTGCAGTGCTAATATAATAAGAGACACTCGGAAAATGGCTGCCCCCATACAGCATTATGGGGGCAGCCATTTTCCGAGTGTCTCTTATTATATTAGCACTGCAGCCGGGGACCGCCCGTCACCCGACACATATCTGCGTGTCGGGTTAGAGGCAGCGGCGCCGGCGGCAATGGGGTAAGGAGGGGGAGGGCAGGAGTCGGGAGCCGGGACCAGGTGGTAACTATAGTCCCGCAGACCCCCCAGACGCCCACACCTGCCTAGCGCCTCCCCGCCACCGCTGGGGCTGCGGGACTATAGTTACGCCACTGACCCCAACCCAGGTCCATACCACCACGACTGATCCAGAGGGCAGATGGGTACTTGTGGACGCCACCATACATTCAACCAGGTACACTTTATGCAATGTATATGCTCCCAATGTTTTTTCTAAATTATTCTTTAGGAATCTTGCTACCTTATTAACGCCTTACCTAGATACTACAATTGTATTAGCAGGAGACTTTAATGTTGTTGCATCTAATGTGTTGGATAGAGAGTCCAAGGCTGCTGCTAGAAGACCCCCTTCTAGACATGGTATCCACTACTTAACGTCAAGTCTTCACTTAACAGATGTAGGGCGGGCCTGCAATCCAGTTGAGCGGGAATTCTCATGCCTTTCGGCAGCCCACAACACTCTTTCCAGCATAGATTATGTCTTGCTCTCCACAAAGGCTTTCCCACTAGTACATGACACAGGAATCAAAACTATATCGATCTCAGATCACGCCGCATGTTGGGTAGCTTTACATACTACTCAAGATAGGGGCTCATACATAAACTGGCGATTCCCCAGCCACCTCTACTAAGTTCAAATCCCTACTAGAATCCACTTGGATGGAATCCAAACACAACAACATGACCACGGAAGCAGTTTCCCCACTTCTATACTGGCAGACATCTAAACTAGTGCTGCGCGGTGCAATCATGTCGTATAATTCACATATACATAGGGAACGTACTAAGCATTATTTGGAGGCTCAGGCCACACTGCCGACAGCGTATCAAACATAGAAAATTTTACCCACATTCCCAAACAAAATAGCATTCAACCAAGCCAAAACAGTATTTGACACGCTCCTCACCAAATTAGAAACTAGAATATCCTTTCAAATGCAGAGTAAATATTACAGATTAGGAGGCAAATCAAATTGACTAATGACTAATTTACTACAAGGCAAACACCCTCCCACCATGATTACCTCTCTGAAAGACGATAATGGTGCTCTTTTCCATAAAGGACAGGACATATCAACCTTGCTACATAAATTTTATTCAAAACTCTATTCACCTCAGTGGCATAGATACTGTAAGGGAGCCCCCGCTGCTGCTTGGAGGAGTGGGGGCTGTGTGGGCGCCGGGTGCCGGCACACTGAGTGAGTGTAACATACAATCATCAGTGAGTCTGTCACACTACCATTGGTGTAACTACCATAGGTGCAAGGGGTGCAGCTGCTATAGGGCCCAGATCTGAAGGGGGCCCATCTTTACTGTCTAAGTAATATGTTTTACATACATTTACCACCATCAGTTACTAAATGGGGGCCCTTACAAACTTTTGCTATGGGGCCCACGAATATCTAGGTACGCCCCTGCACACTACACTACATAAAGATGCGGCTGCCTGCCACCTGCCTCTGCCTGTGTGCTCACAGTGTGTATGTCAGACAAAAAAATAAACCCTTCTCCCCCACCCCACTCACGATCGTGGCTGCTGCCTGTACTTAGGCAGAGGCTGGTCTTGCTGCTCCTGTAGCTGGAGCTGACAAAAATGGTTGCCGCCATAGGGCTACAAAAAGATGGCCGCCATCCTCCAATCAGCAGCCAAAGTTTCCTTTAATAGAAACACTAGAGCCGGGTAGAGAGAGGAAAAGGGGGCAGGGCCTAATGGAGGAGTGCAGGAGCTGAAGAATGAAGTTTTGATGAACCCCAGGAGCCTGAGCCTGGGATGATAGACACAGAGGTCAGGGGTGAAGATACTCCAGAGCAGGGGCATAACAAGAAGGATGTGGGCCCCATAGCAAAATATTGGAAGGGCCCCCCTCCCCCAATTGTCACTACAATGCCCACTGTGTGTGGGGGGAGGGAGAAAGAGTGATAGAATAAGAGACAGCAGGTGTTGGGGAGAGAGAAAGGGGGAGAGGGCTTTATGGAAAATGAGGGGGAGATAGAATGAGGGGGAAAGAGAGTAGAGCAAGAGAGAAAGGGAGGAGTCGAGTAGGGGTGAGAGTGTCAGCGGGAGATGGGGGAGAGAGAATATCAGAGAGAGAAAGAGAGGGGGTCAGCGAGAGAGAGAGTAAAACGGGGGAAAGACCATCGGAGAGGGTTTCGGGGAGAGATAGGGCTATAGAGCACAGGTAAAGAGAGAGGATGGAGTCTGTCAGAGAGAGGGAGGATAGAGAGAGAGAGAGTGAGCATGGGGAAAGATGTGGGGGAGAAGAGAGGATAAAGTCTATGGGCAGAGAGAGATAAAGAGAGAGAGATAAAGAGGTGAGACAGAGGTGGAGTGAGAGATTGGAGTGAGAGAAGGAGCAGTGGCAGGGGGAAATAGAGCAGGGGAGAGAGAGCAGGAGAGCCCCCCCCCCCACAGTATAGATGGCGCGGTGTGCATCTGTGTACCTCCCCAAATCCCCACCTCCCCTCCTCCTCCAAGAGGAAAGGTGGCACTGTATACCTCGGCAGCACTGGGTTCCACTCACTAGTGCTTGGCTACCACTGGGTCTCTGCACTGCATGGCCGGGTCCCCGCAACTCAGGTCCCCGCACCTCAGGTCTCCAGAGCACACTGCTGGTTTTTCACATCGCTGCGCCGGGTTTCCACTGCGCACACACACTGCCACGCCGGGTCTCCTGTCATCAGCCCCAGAAGCAGGACAGGTCAGACAGCACACTCTTGTATTTCGCGCTGTCTGGCTTGTCACTAGAGAGTGATGTTGAGCCACAGAAGAGAGGCAGGAATAGCTGGACCGCCTCCCCAGCGCTGCGCTGCATCTCAGTTACGCTGCTGGCCCCTTCATTCAATTTCTATGCGGAAAGGACTGTCACTGGGGCACGGGACAACAGCGCTATTTTAAAGAATTGACAGGGTTCAGGGGATTGCTAGCTTGGCCTCGGGCCCCCCAACCAACCGGGCCCCATAGCAACTGCATCCCCTGCACCCTCTATTGTAACGCCACTGCTCCAGAGAGCAGAAGACCCTGCTGCATGCCTACTCCACCTTTTCATTAATCAGGTAAGTGTCTTGGGGGAGGGGAGAGCTTATCTATCTATCTATCTATCTATCTATCTATCTATCTATCTATCTATCTATCTATCTATCTATCTATCTATCTATCTATCTTTCTATCTATCTATCTATCTATCTATCTATCTATCTATCTATCACACAATATATGTGTCAGTGTGACATATAAAAGCTTTGCAGGTGTGGGGTGTCATTTTGCTTAGAATATGTGTAGACTATGGGCGGAATTCAGGATACATACAGATGGACGGCAGTTGGGATGTCGGCGGTCAGAATACAGACACCAGCATCCCAAAGGAGGGAATCCTGTCCCCACAGCCTAACCCTTCCCTTAAACCCTGTACCTGCCACCTAAACCTAACCCCCACCCCCGCCCGGGCATCCTAAACCTAAGTACCACCTTCTTTGTGTCTACTCCTAACCCTCCCATATTATCCCATGTTACATATCTTATATAAGCAAAGAGGGAGAGAAAGTTATGTCGTATATTGCGGTAGCTATGCCGCCCATGGTGCTAACCACCTATCACGGCACAGACCAAATCGCCAAAGTTGTAGCTACGCCCTATCATGCTGGCCACACCCCCTGCAGCAGCACATTATAGGCCCTTCCTACATTTTAACTCCAGGCCCATATGGGCCTTAATCTGGCACAGCCTGCATTGACGGAGCAGCAGAGAGAAAGTGTCCCAGTGTACATGTGTTAGGTGCCCAGTATCTGTCACCCTTTCTCTGCCCATCATTTCTCCCTGCTTCCTCTGCCCATCATCTTTCCCCCCTTTCTTTGCCATTCATCTCCCCCTTTCTCTGCCCAGCATATCTTCTCCTCTCCCTGCCCAGCATCTGTCCCCCTCTCACTGCCCATTATCTCTCCCCCATCCCTCTCTGCCCAGGATCTGTCCCCCTCTTCCTGCCCATTATCTGTCTCCCAATCCCTCTCTGTCCAGCACCTGTCCCCACCTGCCCAGCATCTGTCTCCTCCCCACCCTCTGCCCCCTCTCCCCACATCTGCACCACTCTCTCTCCACACATATGTACCACCCTCTCCCTGCCCAGCATCTATCACCATCTCCCTGCCCAGCATATATCACCCTCTCCCTGCCCAGCATCTATCCCCCTCTCCCTGCCCAGCATCTATCCCCCTCTCCCTGCCCACCATCTGTTCCCCTCTCCTTGCCCTTCATTTCTTCCCCCTCTCTGACCATATTTCCCCATCTCTCTCTCTGTCAGGGGAGTACCTGCAGGTGGAGAACCTGCAACCCATGGCAATGAGCATGGAAACCCCGGCAACAAGTATATAGGTAAAAAAATTGAATTAATGTATGGGGGGTGGGCGCCAGAAACTTTTTTGGCAGGGGGGCGCAATATTTCTAGTTACGCCTATCAATACCGATATAAATATAACCAGATGGACAATAAGTGAAGTGCGCAGTTTACGTACTCTGTCCGTAACCTGCTGACCCTTTACTCCTAGCTACATGTGAACAAAGTGTAGCACAGCGTAGCGAACCTTTATCATGTATTATACACGCAAGACCGATCCTTATAAATCAGTATCCTTTTCGCAGTACTTAGTACCCAATCTGTGTACACATGTAAGGATTGTTTCCTTATTACCCTCTGTCGCTTTGAGCGAATAAACGCCAAGACACAGTCTTAAATAAAGGGATTTAGTCCCTATATTATATTTTCGGTCCCTAGCGGACAACAGGGGGTTACATAAAGGAAAAAGTACATTAATACAAGTTATACCATCAGTGATACAAGCTAACAGTTGAATCTACTAAACAAAGGAAAAAGAAGAGATACATAATATAATCAGCCACACACTACATATAGGAATACATATGTTACCGTCTCATCTAAAATGCGCTGCGCAGTCCGGTCAAGCTCACTAGGTTCAAATAGAACTTAGCCCGGTCAGGATGAAGTGGGGAAAACTAAATGAGGATGAGACCGATCCAGCCCAGGGATCGCTACTTTTATAGTGTCCACACAAAGAGAGGTCAAAGGTAGTTTCCATTGGTCAGGGGTTCAAAAGTCAGGTTCTCGTGGATTGGAGCAAAGGGATGCACTTTAAGTGGATTGGTGCAGAGGGAATGTGCTTCTGTGTCCTTTGTTAGCTGGCATCGTCATAGGGGGTCATAAATCAAACACAAGAACTGGTTACAACTTGATCCTTTGACTTCCTCAGTTCACATGGCAAAAGTACATAGATTATGGATTTTGTCCGCAATTATTATACCTTAGGACTTGCAAACTTTTCGTTACGACCGGAGTGCTGTGCATATGACACGGAACATAAAGATATGAAACATGTACAGAAACCGTCGTGTATTTATTGGTTAAACTATGTGGTGCGAACTAAACCTTTATTTAACTATATTTTATTTCGGGTAAGTGTTGGATAGGAATTTATGTGTATTAGTATGGCAGTGCTCAAGGTTCGCTTTGTTACACAGAACATGGGTATTATACTTTATTTGCATAACTCTGCGAACCAAAATGGCGGCCATACCATTCTAAAATGGCGTGTATGCAATGTGACTTTGGGGTTTATTATGGTTGGTGCGGTGGGGCCGTACGCGGTTGGATCGTTTTTTTTTGTTCTGCGCATGCGTACCTTTCAGAATGCGCAGGCGCTGCGACTTCACAACGCTCACTGGCGGGTCTTTCCGTGCGAAAAAACCTGTCCGCAAGAGCACGGTCATTGTGGGCGGCATAGGGGCGTGTTGAGGGGAGCGGCCGAAATAATGAGGAAAACTGGGTGTAAACATGGGCGTACACGGGGGTGTGCACCAAAAATGTACGGTGATACAACCGCTCGATCGGCCAACGCACCGTGCATTTTGGACAGAAAACAGGCGGACGCCAACGATACCTCCAGACCACCCCTAGAGATACCGTATGAGAGCGGACGCCTGGGTCTGCTAATTAACGCTGATTACTACTCAAACTCAGAAAGCTGAATGTAATAAGCAATGGTGCAGCCTATTAAGTGAAAATCATGATTTCACTACCTGCAAGCCACACACAGCCCACAAACACATTGGAAGCATATCTTTCTACACTTCTCTACATGTAAAGGTTGGTTTAGTTTTAGGTAAGATTCATTTTAACACCTGCTTATATATGCCAAGGTTGTTAGGTTATAACCATCTACACACATTCAGTAAGTGTTTGTATATACTTTAAACAGCAGGACACTCAATCTACATGTGTCAACTTTTTCACTCTAACACAAACATTGTTTTTTTGGTTTATGCTAAATAGACACATAGATAGTGATTAAAATGCAACATTAGAACATAATAAATATACATGTAAGGAGGGGTAAAATTTATTTTTATTAGGCTGTTCGTTAAGGTAGACAATTGAGGTAATAGAAAACAATAAGTGATTAACAATTAGAATAATTAATTTAATTGCCTTAATCATAGTTGAAAGGCTAGATTAGCAGGGCCATATATGTGAAGGGTATACCACCGTGCACGGTGGCGTTTGCTCAGATAGCCGCAAGATGTCGGTGGGAAAACGGCCGAGAGACGTCCGTAAACGGTGGCGTACACTCTGTTTTACGCCAGTTATCGGTGTCTAAGAGGAGATCCGTCCGTGTGCGGTGGCGTACGCACAAGTGTACGCCACTCCCCTTTGTCGGTGTTTGTGACCGTCCGTATGCGGATGTTTTGTGGGTGGACTTACGCTCACCATCCGCATACAGGAAACATACGGTGATACGGACCGTATGTACGTTTGGCCGACCGGACCAGAATAAGGCCCTTTAACACGCCACTGGTGACTGAAAGACCCCAAACCCAACAAAGAACTCAAATAAATGTGCCAAGGCAAGGCACATCATCAGACCCCCACAGGGAAAAAAAACCTTGGCCTCCGCTGGAAAAATAAATAGACCTATTAGCCCCCATATGAAAAAACAATCACACTGGTCCCCACAGGTAACAAAAATAAAATACATTGGCCCTCACATGAAAAAATGAGTGAATATCAGTTGAACTGGTGGTAGATGTAAACTGGTGTGGACAGCTCTAGATCTGGTGGCACACTTAGGAACAGCTCCAGTTAATGTATAAATCTATGAAAAATAGTGGAAATGTTGCCAATAGCAATCACTGAGGTCTGAGGTAGCAGTTATCAAGTGCTTTCTACAAAATGTGCTGTAGAAGGTGATGGACTCCAATACGCAAATTTCCCACTCTTAAGGCCCCCATACACTAGCCGATTTTGGTCAGATTTAGGCCAGATCAGTCGGATCTGGCCTAAATCGGACCAAAATCGGCTAGTTTTGATGTCCCCTCAGATCCGATGCGCGGTCCCGTGCGCATCGGATCTGCGTCGGGTGGTCGGACCTGCTGCACGTCCGACCACCCGACTTGGGACCTAGTGGGACGGTGCGGCGGTGGAGGGAGCAGGGGGGGCTGGGGACGCTGCGGGGGACACAGGCGGCATAGAGCCGGGCGGGGGGAGCCGGGAGCTGTCAGCACTGAATAAAAAAAAAAAAGCCCATACAATGAATAAGCGGCCTGTGATTGGCTGAGCGCTCTCTCAGCCAGTCAGCAATTGGCTGAGAGAGCGCTCAGCCAATCACAGGCTGCCCATTCATTGTATACAGTAGGCTTTTTTTTCTAGCACTGACAGCTCCCGGCTCCCTCGGCCTGGCTCTATGCCGCCTGTGTCCCCTGCAGCGTCTGTGTCCCCCGCAGCGTCTGTGTCCCCGCAGCGTCCCCAGCCCCCCTGCTCCCACCAGCAGCCCCCCTGCTCCCCGGGTTTTTTACATGTGATAAATCGAGACGATTTATCACATGTAAAAAATGGCACATCAAGTGCCAATCTAATCAAGCTCCCCCGGGGAGCAGCCGGGGAAGCTCAGGGGGAAGTCGGGGGCGACTTGTCCTAAGGACAAGTCGCCCTAGTGTATGGGGGCCTTTACTGCTTCATACATCAACCCCTTATACTCCACCCCATCAGATTCATTCTTCACTGAGGCCCTTCATTACCTGGGTCAGATAACCGTTTATAGAAGTCCACCAAAACCATTAACTTATAATCTTTAACTTGGAAAACCCTGAGGAGAACGTCTGGTCCTGATACCGGTAGAGGTGACATGTACAGGGGAGATGGCGATGATGTTATATTAATAGGTACTTATGTATTATCTGGGCTCTCGGTTTTCTTATGAGACCGTGTCCGCTCGCCACGCTTCGGGCACGGTGGCGCGCTGCGCTCGCCACACTATATAAAATCAACTCCATGCGTAGTTGGATAGTAGGGGTATGAAAAAATGGGGTGCATTTAACATGGGAGCCCAGATAATACATAAGTACCTATTAATCTTACTCTTTCCATGAGTAGACATGCAGCCAATGCTACAGTGATCCATGTGGGACACTGGGACACTGTCCATAAGGATGTCCCCCATATAGCTCTGGTCTCCATGAAGATTACAGAGGTGTCCAATGGCATCATCAAGGGGTACAGGTTTTCGGAGTCTGATGAGACATGCGGGATCCAACGTGAAAATGGTTGACACATGAAAAAGGTAGACATGAGATTTTCCCTTTTTGTGTGCTGCACCCCATGGCATGGTTCGGCACACTGTTATAATCTAACTTTAGCCCACTTGGATCGTAAAGTACTGTAGGAAGTCAGTTTAAATAAAATAATCATGAAAAACATGTCAACCTTTTACCATGTCGACAATTTTCATATCGACCGTTTGCTTCGACCTTCTCACAGTGTCGACTTAAAGCCTGCTAACCTTTTTTTGGGTATGGATCATTGGATAGACATGAACAAGGTCGACAAGCTTTAGGTCGACACCACTAGGTCAATATGCATGAAGGTCGACATTTTATTTATTAACAGTTTCTTATATACAGTAGCAAACACATATTTCGCAGCTCTTTAGAGTTTAGTTGAACATTCACATCGGCCCCTGCCCCAGTGGAGCTTACAATCTATATTCCCTACCACTTGTACACACGCACAAAGACATTCTAGGGTTAATTTTGTTGAAAGCCAATTGACCTACCAGTATATTTTTGGATTGTAGGAGGAAACTGGAGTACCAGGAGGAAACCCACGGAAGCACGGGGAGAATATACAAACTCTGCACAGATAGGGCCATGGTGGGAATCAAACCCATAACCTCAGCGCTGTGAGGCAGTAATGCTAACCATTACACCATCCATGATGCCATGACTGAATGTCGACAAGGAGGAAGGTCAACATGACTGAAGGTCGACATGGAGTAGGTTGATAGGGTCATTAGGTCAACACAAGCATTAGGTTGACATGGGGAAGGTCAACAGTCAAACGGTCAACATGGGGTTTTTCACTTTTTTTTGTCCTGAATGTCGACAAAGTCAATATGGACACTGAAACGTAGCACCGCATCCCCTCACATGGCTCGACACGCTCGGCACGCTATTTTATTCACCCAACACACCCTAGTGGATGTTAGGGCATGAAATACCGCCTGTCGGCACATTGGTTAAGAAAAAAAGAAAAACCCCATGTCGACCTTTTTATTGTCGACCTTCCCCATGTTGACCTTCAGTCATGTTGACCTTCCTGCATGTCGACATTCAGATATACAGTGTGTAATATATAGCTCACAGGCTGTTGGGGAACTACAAGTCCCATAATGCCCAGTCATACAACTTTATGGCTCAGGATTGGCCAGTGCCAGGGAGCAGATCTTGGCTAGGCACCAGCCGGGCAGTTGGTTGCGGGATCACCAGTCTCCTGTGGTGGGTGCTCGGTCTGTGCTTGGACCGGAGTCTGGGATTTGGTCCCCAAGATGGGGTGCTCGGCAGGTGTCTGACCTGGGGTCCCTGGTTAGGAATGATGGGGGTGCTGCTCAGTCTAGACAGCTGACCATACCCCAGCCAACACCCTGGACTTCTCCTATCGGTCTGCAGTGTGGTGAGGACACGATGGTGGTGACAGTGATGAGTGACCTGTATGGGAATGGGAAGCTGGTGAAGGCCTCAGACCTGAGCCTGGGACCCCAATCCTGCGCTCCTGGCCCCCAGAGCACCAGTACCAGTGTGGTATTCCAGATTGATCTCCAGGATTGTGGAAATGGACTACAGGTAAGGCTGGACTGTAACCAGTCAGTGTGCTGTGCTGCTGTTATGTATGTATTTAGCACCTGTAGGTCTTAGGCTCTGCACACCTGTAACCCCCACCCACCCAATCTCCCTGTTCTGCAGCAATGCTGTGATAGTGGGCAGTCTGGGCCAGATGAACTAAGCTTAAAGTGACAAAATGGAGTGTTAAAACCTCCAGCCAATTAGCTCCTAACTGCCATGTTACAGGCAGGGTTTGAAAAATGTCCAGTATGAGCTGATTGTTTGGTGGTTTATCACTTTCCACTCTGTCACTTGTCAAGGCTTGGTACATCTTTCCCTCTGTCTTGTTTCTTAGTATAGAGACCCTCACACTGACCACTAGGTTACTATGCTGGGTGTGGTCTGTCCTGACCAATATCCAGAATGCAAAGCATTCTGGGCAATCTTTAAAAAATGGTTGTAGCCTACTGTACTGGCTGCTGTGCGACTATTGCTTTCTGAGCACATTGCAGAGCTGCTGTACCTTCTTGTACCCAGCCACTTATCCTGCCTAGATCCATACTGAAGGGGCCCCTTAGTATGGTAAGTAGGAGCTATATTGGGACCTACAATAACTTTCAAGGTACTTGGCAGTCAAGATTTTAAGGATAGCCATACTTCTGAACAGGTGAATTACTTAGTATCCCGGGTTTGATTTAGCTATTTGTGCTGAAGCCATGCACTGATCACTGAGCTGTTGTCTCGGACAGACTGTCCTAGACGGTTGTGGATCATTAGGTCGACATGGTGGTCACATTTTTGTCCTGAATGTCAACTGTTGACATGGACACTGAAATGTAGCACCATGTCCCCTCTCATGGCTCGCACACTATTTTATTCTCCCACAATGCCCTAGTGCAGGGCTGGGCAACACCGGCCCTCCAGATGTTGAACTACACATCCCAGCATGCCTTACATTAGTTTCAGCATGGCCACATAGCAAAACGAATGCAAAGCATTCTGGGATGTGTAGTTCATTAACATCTGGAGGGCCGGTGTTGCCCAGCCCTGCCCTAGTGGATGGTAGGTGGTCATTCTAGACACAGGATAAGTGATGTTTTAGTAACTTATTTATGAATGATCTACTGTCAGGAGCTGAACCTTCTCTACCATAATTCAGCTTCTGAGCTGTCTGTCCAGCATGTCCTGTCCCAGTAGATGGGTAAGACTACTTCTAAAGGTTATCCCTTTAACCTGGCTGTTAATGACTCCTGGTGTCTGCAGACTGGATGATGTAGTAATGTCTCTGCTTTGTCCTACAGATGACAGCAGACTGGCTTATCTACACCAGCGTCCTGACCTACAGCCCAACATCTCCTGTCGGTGTCCCCATCACCAGGACCAACCCTGCTGTGGTTCCCATCCAGTGTTTCTACCCCCGGTGAGTTTACACCAGTGAGTGATGGTAACTATTACCTGAGCTTGGTGAGTGGCCAGCACAGGGATTTGGCCCGCCATTAGCGCGGGCCCCTTCTATAAGGGAGGGGACAGTGGTGTATTAAGAGCTTCCATGAAGGATAATTTTGGGTGCTTGGCTTGTTTCTATGGAAACTTCTCATTGTTCATCCATTGTTCATCCATTGTAGGAAGTCAGCAGGAAAAGTGCTTGATGGCGGGTATGTGCCACTGAGACTGCTGATAGTGGTATAATTCTCAGACAGGGCTGAAAGGAGTTGTACGGTCTGGGCAGTGGCGTAACTAGCTTTTGGGCGCCCCCCCCCGCTGTTAAAGGGAGGGCACGCACCCCGCCGCACCAACCCTCGCCCGCACCGCCGCACCAACCCTCGCCTGCCCCGCCCATGCGATCCCCCCCCCCCCCCCAAAACCCGCAGTCTTACCTAAGCTCAGTACGCGCTGGTCCCGGCTCCCTTCTTCTGCTGTGAGGACCACCACAAAATGTCCACCCCCATGCAGCAGACAGTTTCAGAGAACTGTCTGCTACATTGGGGCGGACATTTTGTTGTCTTCCTCACAGCAGAAGAAGGGAGCCGGGACCAGCGCGTACTGAAGACACTGACAGGTAACGACTGCGGGGGATGGCAGCGGGGTGTAACTATAGCACTGCAGCCCCCGGCGCCCGCACATGCACAGCGCCCCCCCCGCGGTCGTGGGGGCTGAAGTGCTATAGTTACGCCCCTGGATCTGGGTTTTGGGTATGCTTGTGTTGGTTTGCTACTTTCTATTCCTATAACACACACCAGGTTAATCAACTCCTGAGCTGGCAGTTCTGGGAGTGATTAAGAGGGGGAAGATGCCTGTGGGCAGTGTTGGGGAATTGTGTGTGGAAGAAAGCAAGCCAATACAGAGACAGGGTGAGTGCCTTGGTCTAATCCTGCCTTTTCTGAAGCTAAAAGAACAGACTTTGTGTTAAAATTGCTGCAAATAAGTTTACCAATTGCTGTAGAAGAAAATCCTGATTTGTTTGGGATGTGCTGCCGACAAGACTCCTGTTAATTTTTTTTTTTATTAATAAAACCCTTTCTTGCTGCAACCAATTTCATTTGTCTGTCTACCTGTCTTGTAGCCAAGATCTTACAGCTCCACTTTATCGCACCTTAAAGGGAGTAAGTGGTGAGGTGCACTAGGTGGTCCCATCTGTACACCAGGGGTCTTGTCTGTAAAACAAATCTTGTGCAGGAACCCCTGGTGCACCACATATTGGATGTAGGGTCTAGCATCCGAATTTGGACTTTTGGCAGATATCTAGTGTAAATCCACCAGGGTTACAGTCACAATAGGAGAAGAAACGTGACTTCTACTCTGTATAATGCTGAACCACCGCATGGGTTTGTCTTGTGCAGTAATGCTAATGTGAGCAGTGAGGCCATCAAGCCAACATGGGTTCCATTCAGCACCACAGTGTCCTCAGAAGAGAGGTTGTCCTTCTCCCTGCAGATGATGACTGGTAAGTGAGGTGGGGGTGTGATGGTCCATGGTCTGGTCTCTTCTAATCCTGTGGTTCCCTTACAGCTGACTGGAGCGCTCCCAGATCTTCATCAATCTTCCAGCTGGGAGATGTTCTCTACATAGAGGCCTCTGTGGACATTCAGAACCACATCCCTATGATGCTATTTGTGGATAGCTGTGTGGCCACTCTGTCTCCTGATGTCCAGTCCACCCCTAATTATGCCATAATTACCAACAATGGGTATGTTATACTGTTCTGGCTGATCTGATGGTTCCACCTTCTGGCTATAACCAATATGTTCTATAGGTGCCTGGTTGATGGTGAGCTACAAGATTCCTCTTCTGCCTTCATATCCCCAAGGCCCCAGCAAAACCAGCTCCAGTTCACTGTTGATGCTTTCCGGTTCACTGGTATAGACGTGTCTCTGGTGAGGAATGGGTTTTGCTACTGTACTAGTATGGTTGATGTTATGCTGGTGGCTTTTTACAGGCCTATAGTCTTATCTCTATCCTATATCCTTTCCTTCTACAGATCTATATCACTTGTAATCTAAGAGCTGCTGCAGCCAGTCAGGTCCCAGATCCCATGAACAAGGCCTGTTCCTATGTGAAGGCAACCAGCAGGTGAGTATGTACTATAACATCTATACAGCAGGCAACGAATATGAGGGGGATAGTTTTGGTCTTGGATAAAAACAGATTCTCTAATACTCTTAAAAGTAAATGATGTCCATAAAAGCCTCCAGTCCTATGCAGTGCGATCACTCTAATACTCTTAAAAGTAAATGATGTCCATAAAAGCCTCCAGTCCTATGCAGTGCGATCACAGGGACTTTAAAGTAGTGCACTGGTATTTATTGGTCCTTCTAATCTTGTGTGGTGTCACCCTGATCTCATTTATCTAAGTAACTTCCACAAGTAGGGTCTGGTTCAACCTACTCAACTAGATCAGTGTTTCCCAACCTTCTACCCCCCCCCCCCCCTCCCCAACAGTTCACAATGTACACTCGTTACTCAGACACGTTTTAAAAGATTCACAGGTGGAGGGGGGCGGGGGGTAGGTGGTACATGAGAACTGAAGTTGGGAGCCACTGATCTATGTAGACTTACAAGCGTAAACAATGAGAACCTATAACTAAGGTTCTCGGGGGTTGGGATCATTTGGTCTATTGCATTATGGTAGAAAGTCATTAGGTCGAATCCATTAGGTCGACATGGGAAAAGGTCGACATGATTCTAGGTCGACATGGGAAAAGGTCAACATGATTCTAGGTCGAAAGGTCATTAGTTCGACATTGTCTATGTCGACATTCACAAGGTCGACATGGGGTTTTTCACTGTTTTTTTTTTACCTGAATGTCAACATGGACACAGTTTAAAGTGCACTGCATCGCTCGCTATGCGTCAGGCACGGTGCCTCGCTACGCTCGGCACACTATTTTATTCTCCCACCACGCCCTAGTGGATGGTAGGGCATGAAATACCGCCTGTCGGCACATGTTGGCTCAAAAAACAGTGAAAAACTCCATGTCGACCTTTTGAATGTCAACATAGACACTGTCGAACTAATGACCTGTCGAACTAATGACCTGTCGAACTAATGACCTGTCGAACTAATGACCTGTCGAACTAATGACCTGTCGAACTAATGACCTGTCGAACTAATGACCTGTCGAACTAATGACCTGTCGAACTAATGACCTGTCGAACTAATGACCTGTCGAACTAATGACCTGTCGAACTAGAATCATGTCGACCTTTTAGCATGTCGACCTAATGGATTCGACCATAATGCAGTAGACCAAATGACCGCATCCCGGTTCTCGGCATATGTTTGGACATTGTTGATGGGCACTTTTTTTGGCCAGACGAGTGCCTTCAGATGGGTCCTTGTTATCCATAATAGCACAAGTTTATGTAAGACTGCACAAAATAGTGCACATTCTAAAGGCAGCGTTTATCATAACTGCTTAGTGTGGTAACCTGCATTTTATATTTGCTGCATTGCACTAAAAGTGTGCAGTCCTAGCCCCCTCCCCAGCATATCTCCAGACCTGTTGGAACTATTGCCATGCTGATTGTGAACATGCTCATCATTGCTCCTTTTTTATCTCCATAGCTGGACAGCTGTGGATGGTCCCAGTACAATCTGCCAGTGCTGTAGTTCCGGAAGCTGTGTTGGTCAAAGCCGGAGATTGGGACCAGTCCGTGGGATTCCAAAAAGAGTTGTCAAAAGAGAAATAGCTGGTGAGTAACAGACATTGTTGATATGGTTGTAGCTGCCTGACCCTTCATATAGTAGACCCCGGTCTAGGAATCAAATGATGATCAAACCTTCGATAACCAGTTCTTTTTCCCTCTAAAACAACCTGTAACATGACAGTTTGGTGCTGGTACTTTACCATCTTATCTCCCCCAAGGCTTGGTATGTAGACCCCCCACAATCTGTTGGGGGGGGGGGGGGGTTAGTTGGTTAGTTCCCTTGCCTAAACAGGGTTACATAGCCAATATAACAGCAGCAAGTGTTACGGTAATACTTCTAAGTGGATAAGTAATGGAAGAATGATTAAATGCTTCTGGGCAGTTTAACTCTAAGGGAGTTTAAGGCTTTTTTGAAAAGCTTCAGAGGAGGTCAAAGTCTACATGAATCTACTTTAGGGAGTGAATGCTGGTAAAACAATCAATAGTTCCTCCAGTAGTCTTTCAGTGGTATCAACAGATGGTTACTGTATCCCTTATGTGTAGACTGGCTCTATGCCCATCACCACAGATTACAGGGTATTCATTGACCTTGGGCAAGAGGCTGGTTCTGTAGCTTGGCAGATTTAAGTGTAGCTTAAAGTATCTTGACCACTGCTAGTGAGAATACCTTTTTAAAATGTTCAATTTTAGTTATCTAGAACCAGGTTTATAGATCCTCCTCCTTGATCAGGGTTTTTGCTGTTGCCTTATAACACAAACAATAAGGCTTTATTATATTGTTTGACAAGACCTCTCCTCAATGCTAGTCCCATACAAGACATAAACAGAAACTTATCTTTTACAAACTATGATCTCCTGTAGATGGACCTGTGGGAGAAGAACGTGGATCTGTGACATTGGGGCCGCTGCTGGTTAGGGCAGATTATGTCCAGGCTTCCAGAATCTCAGCAGACCACCAGGACTGGGAACAGTGGGTTCTGGTAGCCGTTGTGTCTGTCAGTCTGGTTGTGTTACTTGGCTTTTTTGCTCTGACTGTAAGACGCATCATGAGAAGACATGCAGGTGTACAGGCTGCAGAGAAATAAAATGCTACAAAAATCTTATGTACTATGTCTGTATGTTCTAGAAAAAGTACTGGAGGGTGTACACTACCACTAATGTGGGCATACGGTCTGATCATGATGACAGGCACTGATACTACATAGATCAGAACCCCCCCCCCCCCTTATAGGTCTACATACGGTCCTCTATCCATTCTTCTTAATGGGAAGAAGGAAAGCCAGAACCGTAGTGACCTGATGGTTTATAACTGATGTAGACCAGTATTGTCATTGGGCATTGAGAGAGAGAACTAGATGGTTTCCCTCCATTGATCATTTAGCATAGCTAGATTGCAGTGGTGGAGGGACATTTGTGGGTGCCCAAGAAAGGGGTGGGGCCTGCTGTAGCATGCCTCCTGTGAGGCTGTGCGCCTAGCTCCTGTCTGGGAAGTGACAATAATGCAGTGTCTAATCCCTGCTGTGGATAGCATTGGAATTCCCAACTTATTAGCAACCTGTGATGTATGTAGGACAGTGTCAAAAGAAACCCATTGGCTCCCATATGGAAAAAACAATCACATGCTCTAAAATAATATCTAGAGTAGTCAGCAGACTCACTGTCATGGCCTCACCCGGTTCTGGAGGGAAACTCCTATAGAGCAGAACCACGTAGTCACTATAATGACTGTAGAAGCAGCAGAGGCTATGAACCTCAGAGCAGGCCACTCGGACAATGACTTTTGCATTGAGTACTTTTAGGCAATTTAACTTTATTACTAGTCAATCATAAAGACGTCCTCTGTATGGCAACACAAGTATTCTTTTAATTAGTTGTCCGTCCCCTGACAATAGCCAATTATCGGCAGCTATCTGTAAACATGAGGGATACATCCCCTGGAGTGCATGGGGCCAGGATAAGAAAGTATTGGCTCTGGTGCCACATTTCTACATGGATCCTAGAAGCAGTTACTATCTCAGGTGAGAGAGTTATGTATGAAGCTGTGGTATTAGCCTTTATTACTGGTGATGTTGTGTTTCTTGTTTCATTAGCCTCCTAAGGTGGGAATTAGTAAATCTGTTCTTGTATTTCTCAAGAATTTTATGTTATATAATGCATGTGTTCCTTCTACTGGGTTAATGATAATACAATGAGCTTTGGTGAGAGACCAAAAGGGAATGAGGCCTATAAACAAGTCCTAAAGCAGTGCAGAAAATGCCCCTTTCAGAAATACTACCCAGGATTTTTAAAAAAAAACCTGGGTCCATGCAGGTGCGTATGCCCTGGGATTTTAGAGGACTAAAATACCGGGTAGTTATTCAGACATACGCTAGTTCCTGGATTGTGCACGTGAAAATCCTGGGATTTTGCCGTATGTCTGAAAGGGGTATAAGTTAATCTATGGAGCTACTGTGACTTTCCAGAACCACAAACTACTCACAAAACTTTTGTTGTTCTTCCTGACTAACACAGAGGCTGACTCAGAGATAGAGGCAGGTCACGCAGCCATTTCAGTGATCTTGTGTAAATTGACATCTCCTTCTGGCTTCTCTGATCTTCTGTGTCGAAGGCAGGCATTCCCAACCACGGTCCTCAAGGCACACCAACAGTGCAGGTTTTTGTGATATCCAGGCTTCACTTTTTTTTTTTTTTTTAAATCAGAATCACTCAGGTACTAATTAAGTCACCTGTGCTCAAGCCTGGATATCACTAAAACCTGCACTTTTGGTGTGCCTTGAGGACCGTGGTTGGGAATGCCTGGTCTAAGGACGCTGCAAAGAAAAATCTGCCAGTGTTCCAGCATTTCAAAGCAAATGGTCATTTGCTCTCAGCCATTACCAGGATTTTGTTCAAACCAGCCCAATCTGACAATTATCTGTAGATGTATGGGGCCTATTACCTAATGTCTGGCTTCTTCACTCTGCAGAAGCTAATAAATGTGTGTCTGAATACTCAGACCTCTACACACCTTCAAAATGTCTCTCAGATGCCACCATTTTTTGCAAGCAATCACCAATGGCCCCCATATATCAATGGGACTGCGAGTGATGTTAGGGTTGATGTTGGAGTCTGAAATTGTACTCAGACAAACTTCCTTCCACCCTTTGTGCACATTGGCAGAGCAGTGGAAGTAAAGATAGTAAAATCACAGAAATCAAGGATACTAATGTGGAAGTGCAACAGGATGTGTAGGACATTTGTATCCTATCTAGCAATATTGAGGATATTTATGGTGATTTTGATTAAGTAAGCCAATCACCATTTGCCAGCAGTTCTTGCTCATGATGATAAAAAAATATATATATTGATTTTTTGGGCTGAGACCAAAAAACCACCTCTTGGATGTATAATTTTGATTCCTGTCAAATGCTGACATTTGTGAAGGTAGTTGTTCCATTTGTGAGACTAGATTTAGTAGCGGTAGGGACATTAATTTAGACACTGCCTCCCTGTTACAGCAAATTCATTACATGTATATAAAAAAATTATAATTCATAAAAATAATGCCAAGCAGTATAGTATTAGTTACCTGATTGTATGTGCTGGTTTGGACCAGCACGTGCGTAATGGCGTACACCCGGCAGTTACACTGAGGAGGTGTCTTATCTATGATGTATTCACTGATGGCTGTCTGCATGTCTTGAAAAAGGCTCAAACTGGAGCTGAAACATTGTCCTACGATGTGGCAGCATGTTTAATAAAGAAGCATTTGAAAAATTCATTTACAGTCTGGAGAGTGGCCTCATACTTTACTGTACCCACGTTTGTATTTACCTCTGAGGAAGAGGACTGAGTGTATACCCCAGCAAGATTGGACTTTAGTAGCGAGTGTCACCTTACTCCCTGGAGAATATATATATATATATATATAATGTTTTCACAAAGTCCGTACTCAGTAGATATCCGTAGATAGGGGGGTGCTCCTACAGATGACCAAACATCCAGGTATATAGTAGAAGAAAAGGGCACTCACCATTGAATTTAAATTTTCAACTGGATTTTATTCCATAGCATCACATATAAGCTGACATACCGACGTAACGTGACATTTCGTTCCTTTAAGGACCATCATCAGGATAGAGTACAGCCAAAATTTAAATCCATCAGATGACCAACCTGGCGTCCATCCTCAGCAGGAGACACCTTGAGGTGTCTCCTACTGAGGATGGACGCCAGGTTGGTTATCTGATGGATTTAAATTTTGGCTGTACTCTATCCTGATGATGGTCCTTGTCCTTACAGGACCGAAACGTCACGTTACGTCGGTATGTCAGTTTATATGTGATGCTATGGAATAAAATCCAGTTGAAAATTTTACTTCAATGGTGAGTGCTCTTTTTTCTTCTATCTATATATCGTACTTGTTTCCTAGCACGGTGCCCTTACAGCGTACGTGAGTGCTTATACAATGAAATATCGCATGGGATAGGACGGCACCATAGACAGGGTGCGATCCGATGTGATGTGATATTGTAGAAGCACCCATGCAATGAGATATGATCAGATGTTCACAGGAGTAATTATACAATGAAATATCACATGCCACCATACAGTGGATGCAATCCGATATTTCATTGTACAAGCACCCATGCTATGACATGTCATGGGTGTGTACTATTTTACGCAGCTATGCCATTCCATTCTTTTGCATCACTACCACTATCCACGCCACCCCGAAGCATGGCTAGCGCGTTCTCCGACCTCTTTTTCATACTGCCACTATCCACGTCGGCGTGGAGTTGATTTATAAAGTGTGGTGAGCGGACGCTTATTACTTTACATGTATTTCGTGTCCCTGCTGCGCTCGCCACACTTCGGGCTCGGTGGCTCGCTGCGCTTGCCACACTTTTTAATATCAACTCCAAGCCGACGTGGATAGTGGGGTATGAAAAGGTCAGAGGATGCGCACCGCCGCCCCTCCCAGGGCTCGCTGTGCTCACCACGCTTCGGGGTGGCGTGGATAGTGGTGGTGTTTTAGGAACACATTCACACCTGCAACATCATACAGCTGACACAGTAATGACGACATGTGTTAACGAATAACTGTAATTTTCTTAAATAATTAGATTGAAAAGGCATAATTAATCACATTGATTACAATAAATAATGATAATAACTGAAAAGGCATTTCTAATGAGACTGTAGTTTCTCTAGTAAACAAATGTAGTGCCTTTGTATAACCAAAATAAGCCCACTCACATAGTTAAATGTATGATGACAGCAGCAGCACTAATTCAGTGCTGTTAGCATACAGTATGTGACTGGAAAACTGACTCCAGACTTCTAATGGGGCCTAAACACATAGCGATCCCCGGGCATTTTCTAAGCGATCTCACTAGATCAGCGGTTCTCAAACTGTGGGTCCTGACCCCAAAGTGGGTCCCAACCTTCTCAGCATGGCGCTGCATCTCCATGTTGCTGACCATCAGGCTGATGACTTTTCTAATCTCAGTTAGTGATTAAAAGAGTCTGAACAATCTGTTGAGCTGTCTGATATTTTAAACTCCTCCCATAATTTTTTGCTTCCACAATGCTGCCATGTATGTGCTGTTTGCTGACTACACATGTGATGTGATGGGAGGAGTTTGACATACCATAACCCATCACATCACATGTGTAGTCAGCAGACAGCACATACATGGCAGCATTGTGGAGGCATAGGGCGAGATGTACTAAGCTTCAAAAGTGATAAAATAGATTGTGATAAACAACCAACCAATCAGATCCTGTCTGCCATTTTTCAAACACAGTCTGTGACATGGCAGGTAGAAGCTGATTGGCTGGCTGTTTATCACTCTCCATTTTATCACTTTTAAAGCTTAGTACATCCGGCCCTAACTGATGGGAGGAGTCAGACATACCATAACCCATCAGTTTGTTCCTCCACAATGCTGCCATGTATGTGCTGTCTGCTGACTACACATGTGATGACCTTCTGCAGTAACTTGCTGGGGTCCTGTCAGTATTTTTATTGTCTGATGGGGTCCCACAGCAAAGTAGTTTGAGGACCCTGCACTAGATCATTGCTCCATTTGTAGGGCCACTTCGCTATCGCCCCAGTGATTAATACATCTATACTATTATTAATCTATACTCGCTGGGGTCAGGGCAAGTGTTCTCATGGAGAACATTGACCATGACAGATTGCTCAGCAGCACCTCGATCTAGCATCACGCTTTTGTGTAATATGTATGTACAGTATGTGGATATGAAACTCACTATATGAACAATTCATGCTGTACAGTATATCTATATTCATTCATTTGTAAAGTTGCTTCCAGCATAGGCCCTTATTCAGATCTGTTCGCAGTACAAATTTGTTCTCAAAATGGGCAAAACCATGTGCACTGCAGGTGGGGTGACGTAACATGATGATGTATGGAAAGAGATTTGGGGGAGTTATTTTTTTCTGTGCAGGGTAAATACTGGCTGAATTATTTTTACGCTGAAATTTAAATTTCACTTTCAACACCACTCACCCAAATTTAACTCTCTGCACATCTGTTACATCTGCCCCACCTGCAGTGCAGCATGGTTTTGTCCATGCAGCACATCACTGAGAACAGAATCCACACTTCAAGTTTATATTTGTTTATTTAAGATGTGCTCCTCTCACTATGAATGCCAAGGTTCACATAAGGCAGAAGAAATCTGCTTCTGATTGTGCATTAATACGTAAAGGAATTATTAAATTAGGGTTGTATTACACAACTTGTGTAAAGTAGGTATTCGAGCACAGGAACTATGCTGTGCATGTCTCTGCCTGATTGACAGACAGAGGCATTCAGGGCGAGGTCACAAGGGGTGGGTTCCCATTTTCCAGGAGTGGCAAGACCAAGTTCTGCATCGCCAAGCTCTCAGCTCACAAATCCAAGACTGCGTCTCTGGTATCAGTTCTACAATGGCAAATGCATCATGGAAGTGTAAAGTTATCATTTCAACTGTGTTAAAAAAATGGGTACTTGTGTAGTATCACGGCTCCCACGATGTGCATCGCATAGGAAAAAATCGCATGCGATGCCATTCTTCACAGAAATCATTGAAATGTGTTAAAATCATGTTAAATGCACCCCAAAGGGCATTTGTTACTGTACAACCCCCTCTATGAACGGCAACCCGAAGCGTGGCGAGCGCAGCGTCCTATGACCTTTTCATACCCCCACTATCCACGTCGCCGTGGAGTTGAGAATAAAAAGTGTGGCGAGCGCTGCCGGATAGCTGTGAATCCCGAGAGGGGACGCGTATACCTGTGAATAGGGTGGCCAATCCCGGGATCGGGATCCCGGGATTTGGCACCCAAAACGCCGGTATTTCAATCCCGGGATTGGAATTTCCAATCCCGGGATTTCGGGATTAAACTGCACATGCGCAGTTTAATGCCGGGCAGCGTCTGAGCACTCAGACGCTGCCCGGCTTCTCCCATACCCCGCAGTGCGCAGGTCACGCTGCGAGGTCACCGAAACGCCCGCCCACCCAGCGCTCACAGCCACCCGCCCTCCCACCCAGCGCTCTCGGCCACCCGCCCAGCACTCCCTGCCACCAAGCCCTCCCACCCAGCACTCCCTGCCACCCCGCCTTATGAGACTTCCTACCCGTCCATTCAGCAACCCAGCTCCCGGCTGCACCAGGGACCAGGCTACCGGCCGCCCGCTCAGCAACCTGGCTCCACAAATGTAAGCAAATATGCGGGCAGCCAGGGTGTTTTTTATTATTAGGGAACCCGATCCCGGGAATCCCGGGATTGAGCATTTTTCAATCCCGAATCCCGGGATTGAAAAAATGCCCCAGGATTGGCATCCCTACCTGTGAAGTTATGCGCGTCCCCTCGCGAGGCTCGCCACGCTTCGGGCTCGGTGGCTCGCTGCGCTCGCCATACTTTCTATTCTCAACTCCACGCCGACGTGGATAGTGGGGGAATGAAAAGGTCTTAGGACGCGTACCGCCGCCCCTTGCGGGCTCGCTGCGCTCGCCACGCTTCGCTCGCCACGCTTCGGGTTGGCGTTGATAGAGGGGGTGGTACAGTGTGAAAAATGACATTTGGGGTGCATTTAACATGTTTGCTACTAATTTAAATGCATTTGGGTGCATTTGTGATCAAAATTGCATCGCAAGGCATGCGATTTTTATAACAAATGCATAAAAAAAACGGAAAAATCGCATCCCATCGCATGCCACTACATATGGCATGCGATGGGAGCCGTGAAGGTATACAAGTACCAAAAAAATGTTCCTAAATTGTACGAAATTTAAACGTAATGGGTGAAATTTAATAGGATGAGAGATTTAGAAAGTGAGAGATTTGGTAAGAAATCATACTTGCCTACTTTTGAAAAGCAAAATGAGGGAGATTTTAGATGCTAGCAAAATGCACCGAGAGCAGCGTCGCGCACCATTGAAAGGGTGTGTCATGTTTCAAAGGGCGTGTCTAGTGACACATATGGGCGTATATATGCGTATATATGCTGTTAATAGGATATTTATCATGGTGCTGTGCCTATTCAACTGTGGCCTCATTCTGTCTCCCCCATGTCAGGTCTCGGTTAACGTATCTGTTACTAAATAATCTCGGTGAGCTGCCCCTATTTGGAGACCTGAATCAGCCACTTGAGTGCTACTCCCTCGTAGAGGGACTGCCATCAGGCACCTCTTTATTGCAAATGTGTGGTGCCACCCTCACTGATGAATCCCTACCACCTACAGAAAGCAACCAAGCCACAGGGATTCACATATACACAGGGATATATATATCACACACACACACACGTGCGCGAAGTGGAATTTTGAAAGTGGGGGTATGGAAAAAGAAAGGATTTATTTATGTGCGCACCGAAGGCGTGCGCGCTCCAGAAATGGGGGTGTGGCCACTGGAATATAACTTTAAGTGTAGTGTACCACACCACATACCCCGTATACACATTATACACCACACTAGTGAGACCCCTTATACTATCTAGTACTAGTGCCCCTTACACATTGTGCTACACGGTATGAGCCAAAATTCAATGACAGCAAATCCAAAGGGACAGGGAGAGTGACAGCAGAGAGAGACTGACAGTGGGAACACAGAGAGAGACAGCAGGGACACGGACAGCCACATATGTATATTGGGCATCACTGTGTGTGGCATATGTATATTGTGTATCCCATTGTTTGGCATATGTATAATGGGCATCACAGTGTGTGGTATATGTATAATGGAGCATCACGTTGTGTGGCATATGTATAATGGGCATCATGGTGTGTGGCATACAGTATGTAACATTCAGAGATCCTTACCTTCTGATGTGTGGGGTGCCAAAGAGATGCAGTTTGTGGTTCTTGTGGTGCGGAGTGCCTAGGCAGTCATAGATGGATGAGCTGGGTCCCTCCTGCTGACGTCTGCAGTAGTCTCCATGTGATCGGGCTTGAGAAGAACCATTTCCCTCCTCGTCCTCCTCCCAGTTCTGGATCTTGGGGCTCTCATACTGCGTTCGGTCACTGGGGGAGTTGGACTCCTAGAATGCCTCTAGTCTTTTCCCGTGCTGTCCACCTTCTGACAATCACTGTGGGATAAAAGTGCAGAGGGAAGCATGAAGCACGGATGTCAGTGGAGCACACTGAGGAATAGGTGCCCAGTTAACATGGATGTGTATGTCTGCCCCACAGAGCAAATGTGCTGTGTGCTCAGCACCATCTGCACCACCCTAGTTACAACCCTGGGATAGACTGAGTAGGGACAAAGTGTATGGGTGACTGGCTGTGACTGGTGGGTAGTGGGTGACAGTCTGTGAGTGGGAAGGTAGGTGTAGGTGAGTGGAGACAATGGGTGTGGGTTGATGTGATGTGACTAGTGTGTAGATGCTATGGAATAGCAGGCACTGACAGGCTGTGTTTGGAGTGGGAAGGTGGGGGCAATGGATGTTGGGTGACTGGCGGGTAGTGGGTGTGGGGTGACCATCTGAGCAGGAAGGTGGGGGTAACAGGTGTGGGGTGACAGGAGGTGTGGGGTGACGGACTGTGACTGGTGGGTAGTAGGTGTGGGGTGACAATCTGTGAGTGGGAAGGTGAGGATTAAGGGTGTGGGGTGACAGACTGTGAGCAGGAAGGTGGCGGGTAATGGGTGTGGGGTAACAGCAGAAGTGGGGACAATGGTGGGTAGCAGTGGCATAAGTTTGTCCATGTCGCCCAGAGGCAAGATAAAAGATGGTGCCCCCCATAGATAGATAGATAGCTAGAGAGAGGGAGAGAGAGATAGGGAATCACGGAGAAAGAGAGAAACAAGAGTGTCAGAGAGAAAGAAATAATGTCAGGGGTAGAGGGGTGCATCAGGGAAAGTGAGGAAATTAGAGGGGAGAGTGAGAGAGTGTCAGGAATAGAGAGGGTGTCAGGGATAGTGAGAAGCGGGTGAGAGGATTTAAGGGTAAAAGAGAGGGGTTAGGTACAAAAAGAGAGGGTGAGAGGGGAGGTCAGGCAGAGAGGGGGGGTTACGGGAGAGAGAGTGAAAGTGGGGTCAGGCGTAGCGAGGGATGGGGTAAGAGGGGGGTTAGGCAGAGAGAGAGAGAGAGGGCGGTTAGGCAGAGAGTGAGAGAGTGGTGACAGTGGGGCCTGGCATAAAGGGATTGGGTGGGAGAGGGCTTAGGCAGAGAGAGAGAGAGAGAGAGGGGTGACAGGGAGAAGTTAGGCAGAGAGAGAGAGGGGGGAGGGGGGGGTCAGGCAGAGAGGGATTGGGTGGGAGGGGGGTAGGCAGATAGAGAGAAGGGGGTGTCAGGGCAAGAGAGAGGGGTGACAGTGGGGTCAGGCAGAGAGGGATTGGGTGGGAGGGGCTAGGCAGAGAGAGAGAGGGTGACAGTGGGGTCAGGCAGAGAGGGATTGGGTGGAAGGGGGGTTAGGCAGAGACAGGGGGGGGGGGTCAGGCAAAGAGAGATGGGGTGAGAGGGGGGGCTCAGGCAAAGGTATCTTCAATGTCCTTGGGCTTGCTCAGCTGCTGCTCCCTGGGATTCTCCTGATGATGGTGCATGTTTCCGGGTCCAGTCTCCAGGGACTCTATCAGTCCTGCTCACTGCAGCCTGGCTCTCTTCCTCGGGTGGTGGCAGATGAGCTGCTGGGGAGAGATCTGAGGGGGGCGAGCGGCAGGCATATTGTGCACTTAGGATGCCTGTCGGGGCTCGGGGTAAGTCGCAATGGGGGTTCTTCAATGGCTGCTGACAGGAGGCGGGGCTAACACTCGCCGTGCGGGGCTGCTGGGAACTTGTATGCTGTATACTTTTCTTCGCACCCCGTCCCTGAGTGGCACTGTTTAGGCTGGCAGCAACTAGTTTGCTTAAGGTTAAGTTTCAGCAGGCAGGGAGGAGGAGGTGAGTTCAGGCAGGGAGGAGGTGAGCTACTGGACAGACTGCAGAAGAACAGTCCGTCAGGGATGGTCTCCTCCTCCTCCTCTGCCATACACTGCCCTATGCATATATATATATATATATATATATATATATATATATATACACATACATACATATACTGCAAACAAGTAGGCACTCTGGACACTTTCAACATTCAGTCAAAGTAGAAATAAATCACAGTTCACACCAGCTGCTGTTGTCAACGTTTCAAGTTACTACCCTTTATCAAGACATAAAGAAAATACAAAGGGGGAGATTCTCTAAGCTGAAAATGCGGTAAAAACCCAGTTATCGGGGGTTACCGCGGCGGGGGGCATCGCCAGAAAAATCTGGCGATGCCCCATATAAGCCAATGGGCTTCTACCGCATCCCACTGCCGCCCCGCATGGACCCCCGCCGCCTCGCATCGCCCCCTCATCTGTGTCCGGGCAGCACAGAGCTGTGTGTACAGCAAGTGCCAGGACTCAAACTCTATTGTATTTTCCGCTGCATCCAGATCACTGGACTCAGGAAACCGCGGCACAGCTTCCCTTCAAATACTCAAGACAGCACCTTTCTGTTGTTTGTCCACACCACCATCACTTTGGAGCACATTGTACACTGTGGCTGCTCAGGATATGTCCAAAGATGCAACCATCCCCGGCTTCAAGGATATCACCCTATCAGTGGGTGCCACTCTGACACTTTCAGACTCAGATGCCGACAACATACTCTTCACGGAGAGATTTACAGACAAAGACGATTTACCCCCAACGGAACACCTAATTACCTTACTAACTCATCTCAAGAAACGAGAAATTGACTTTTATCTGCACGGAGTCACCCTCTCGGATTATTTCCGAGAGAAAAAAATCCCGAGGGGATTCCGCATAAAAAACGTGCCGACAATTGGCAGAAACAATCCTGAATTTTGTAAAAGATGGACATCGGTGCTTAACAAATGCTCCCACGATCTTATCCTCCTCGTCATAGAGGAATCCAAACGGGAACTTATGCTGGTCAAAGAAAATATACAAAGCTTTGAAAATAATTATCTACCCACCATTACAGCCGATAAAAGCCAAGATTGGATGCTACAATTGGACACACAAATCAACAAATATAGACAAGAACTCATCCAATTTAAAAAAACCAAACTGGAAACAGTTAACAGAGACTATTCAGAGTTCAAGGTCTATAGCTGGGTGTATGGCCGTGGGCAATCACATGAGAGGAAAAGATTCCCCAGACGCCATTACAAACCTAAATTTGATACAGACAACTCAAGCGACAGATCATCCAGCGACACAGATCGCTCAAAAAACTCCAAGGCCACTCACACAAAAAAAAACCCTTCAGGAGTGACAACCAGGGCAAAAAGAGGCCCCATAGAGGTGGACCCACCCGCAGAGGTGGCCAAAACCTCAGGATCTACAAGAAAAAAATCGGGGAAGAGAACATAATCTTCAATTTATCTAATAGAACGCTCACGGAAACAGAACTGTCTGTCCTAAATAAAGGCTTAACGTTTGTCCCAACCCATACCCCTGATCCCTTCGAAGATCAGGTAGACTTATACAAATTCAGCAGATGTCTCAGGCTCAAGGAATACTTCGGCACTAACACAGAAACTGCTCCCCCAAGTACCAGTCTGCACAAAAAAGGCACCTTTGATCCTATCTCTACTAACCCCGCCATCAAAAACTTTACTGGATACATGCAACAAAAATCAAATCCATGCATGCGGCACCCTCCAAGGTACACAGAAATTTATCCTTAAAAGAAAGAAAAGCTCTCAAAGATTTGAGCAGCTACACAGATATTACAATTCGCTCCGCTGACAAAGGCGGAGGAATTGTCATACAGGATATGTCGGCATACAAGAATGAAATCTACCGACAACTATCAGACACCCAGACCTACCGCCAACTGGATACTGATCCCTCTATAATGTTTAAGAAAAAACTCGATGTCTTCCTAACAGACGCGGTATCTTCAAACATCATACCTAACAGCATCAAAACGGCACTTACCAACGACTACCCCAAAACGCCATTAATCTATACATTACCCAAATTGCACAAGAATGCTATGAACCCACCCGGCAGGCCGATAATATCCGCCAGAGATTCCATTTTTTACACTACCGCACAATTCTTGGACCTCTTCTTGCAGCCAATTGTACAAAAGCAAACAACCTATTTGAAAGATACGAATGCGCTGCTACTACATCTGCAAGACATCCCTCCATCATCGACCACATATTTACTGTGCACCATCGATGTAATATCCCTGTATACTAACATTCCTCATGCCAGGGGCTTGGAATCGGTCAGGAGAGCGGTAAACAGTAGTGGAATCTACCAAGGTCCGGATAGTAATTTCTTTATTGAATTATTGGACATGACATTAACCAACATCTATTTCTTGTTCGATAACAAGTTCTATATTCAACAATCAGGAGTTGCAATGGGGTCCTGCGTGGCGCCGAGTGTCGCTAATATATTCATGTACGATGTTGAACATGACCTTTTTTTCTCCGACAACCGCATTGCAAATAAAATCAAAGCCTACTATCGATACATAGACGATATCCTACTGATATATGAAGATACACAGGAATCGTTTATAGAATTAATGGAGGACATCAACCAAAAAGATCCAGACATTAAGTTCACCAGTCATTCGAGCTACAGTGAAGTAAACTTTCTGGATGTCACCATCATGCAAACAGTTAACAACCCTCTTACCACCAAAGTGTACCACAAAGCTACGGACAGGAACACCCTGCTACATGGCAGTAGCTTCCATCCTCCCCCCGCTAAGTGGGCACTGCCATATTCACAGTTCTTGAGGGCACAGCGCATCTGCTCCTCCAAAAATGATGCAGATAATGAGATGTCTAACATGATACAAAAGTTTAGTGTCAGGGGTTATCCTCTGAAACTACTACACAAGACGAAAGAGAAAGTGTTGTCTATGGATAGAAACACCTTACTATGTACCACCACCAACACCTCCCAGAAGAAAAACGTAATTTGGACACAATGTTTCACCACCAACAGCAACAAACTAATGACAGAGGCCAGAAGAATATGGCCCATAGTCAGCACAGATAAACATCTCCCGACTCTTAACAACCATAAAATCATGCCAGCGTACAAACGCAGTAAAAACATCAAAGACTATGTAGTCCACAACGATGTATCCAAATGCAAGAACACAGTTACTACAACCTTCCTACGGCGCAAAAACGGCAACTACAGATGCCTTAAATGTGTAACCTGTAGCAACCTGGAAATAGGTGATCAGTTTTACCACCCGCGCACAGGAGAAAAGCTCTTTATAAAACACCCATTGACGTGTAGTAGTCAATACGTTGTATACTACATAAAATGCCCATGTGGATACCTCTACGTGGGTAAAACTATAAGACAATTCAAGGAGCGCATTGCGCTACACAAATCAAGCATCAAAGCAGCTTTGAACAATAAAGGAATGGACCAGCCTGTTGCCAGGCATTGGAAGGAACTAAAACATACAATTCCTAACATGAGATACAAAATGATTGATTGGATCCCCCCAAACGTCAGAGGTGGCGACAGGGGGAAAGCCCTCCTCAAGTGTGAAGCCAGATGGATTCACAAATTGGAGACTGTACAGCCGAACGGACTAAATGAACTGCAACCAATGTCTTGTTTCTTGTGATCTGATATAATAAGTAACAATAATTGGATGCCGCCATGGATACACATTAAGGAATGATCTAACAGTGAACTTTCCACCACACATTCCATATATTGTTTATTCTTTTTTTTTTGTCTCGCCAAGATGTTTTCGCCCAAATTGTTGGACAATATGACTTCCACAAAATTGGACAGATAAATTGGACAGATTTATCGTTGCGAAATTTATTGCAATTATTGATAATTTATGCCGTGACCGTTAAATCCTCTGGGTTTGTTATATACACACAGTTTGTGTCAGCCACTACAATAGTGTTTTAGATGTTTTCTTTCTCCATATGCAGTTGTGCACGTACGTGTCCGCTTCTATCTTTAACATTTGTATTTGTCTCTCTACAGTGCCACGCATCATCTTCCCACAGCCGGCCTGGACCATGAGCATCCCCACTTTATTCATTTTTGACACACCACTTGCTTAGCGGCCACCGCAGCCGCTACTCCGAACCCCATATTTATTGTGGTTACCATGGTAACCTCCGAACACGCTTGGCGCACACCCCCTGTCAGTACGGGTCTGCTGACTACCAGTGAGTCTGACGTCATCAGCACCACGCCGACTGAGGGGCAGGTGATGGGTGCACACGAGTTGCTGTATTGTTTGAATCCACTATAAATGTAAGTACTGTATTCTTTTCACACCATGTCTTGATAAAGGGCACACAGCCCGAAACGTCGTCACACTTTCCAGTGTTGGTGTTATTTATTTAACCACCCTATACCGTATTGCAAAATCCCTGGAGTGCCAGGACTCAAACTCCATTATATATATATATATATATATATATATATATATATATATATATATATATATATATATATACACATACATACATATACTGCAAACAAGTAGGCATTCTGGACACTTTCAACATTCAGTCAAAGTAGAAATAAATCACAGTTCACACCAGCTGCTGTTGTCAACGTTTCAAGTTACTACCCTTTATCAAGACATAAAGAAAATACAAAGGGGGAGATTCTCTAAGCTGAAGATGCGGTAAAAACCCAGTTATCGGGGGTTACCGCGGCGGGGGGCATCGCCAGAAAAATCTGGCGATGCCCCATATAAACCAATGGGCTTCTACCGCATCCCACTGCCGCCCCGCATGGACCCCCGCCGCCTCGCATCGCCCCCTCATCTGTGTCCGGGCAGCACAGAGCTGTGCTGCCCGGACCTGTGACCTCCTCCCTGCACTGATCCTCTTCTGGGTGCAGGGAGAAGAAGAGCCCGGCGCAGCAGCAGCGCTGGGTGTGGGAGGGAGGGGGGAGCCGCCGGGACCTGCTGGGACCCGGGGACTCTCACTGCAAAGGACAGCTCTTAACGCAAGAGCTGTCCTTTGCTATAATTATCGCATATGTTAGAACATATGCGATAATTATAATTGCGAAGGGGGGCGGAGATTCTTAGAGAATCTCCCCCACTTTGATACTTATATATAAAGCCTGTGGCTGTGACTAAAACCTGTGCTGTACAATCAACTTCAACACGCTGCGGCAGGGAGCCGTGTGACGTCAGTGGCGTAACTATAGCACCGCAGCCCCCGCAGTCGCGCGCGGGGGGGGGGGGGGTGGATGGGCGCTGTGCATATGGGGGCGCCGGGGGGGCTGCGGTGCTATAGTAATCCCCCCGGCGCCCATCCGCCGCAGGATTACCTGTCCGCGCGTCCCGGCTCCCCTCCTGGCTTCAATCAACGCTATGGAGACGGACCACGATAAAATGGCTGCCCCATAAAGCAGTTCTCTGAAACTGTCTGCGGTATGGGGGTGGCCATTTTATCGTGGTCCGTCTGCATAGAATTAATTGAAGCCAGGAGGGGAGCCGGGACGCTCGGACAGGTAAGCATGCGGCAATGAGGGGAGGGGGCACGGGCGGCCGGACGGACGGGGGGGGCGCCCGCCCGCCCATTAACGGCGGGGGACACCCCAAACAAAGCTACACCGCTGGGTGACATCATAGATGCGCCGACGGGTCCGGACTCCCCCATGTAGGCGTGTCAGAAAAGGTGCGTTACCGTCACCTAGGTGATGCAAGTGAAACAATACATTTAAAACAGAATCAGACAAGAACTGGATACAGCATCACATGGCTAAATATGCTGGAACATATAACAATACGGTCTTCAAAGTACTAAATAAATGCATTAAATCAATGAAATAAACGAAGTATACATGGTCCGTGTCAGTAAAAATAAAATGTATAATCATTACACAACCCGGGTGGTGGGGAAATCTGAAACAACTATATATATATATATATATACACACATACATACACATATATCCTCAACCCCTGTATTCAAATTTTGCTATCATATTTGAAAGACACCTCCTCCCTACTTGTGTTACTTTGGGAACACAGAGGGATTTATCTTCTGTTACATTTTTGTGTACGGCGGATGTGACAAGCCTCTACACCTGCATCCCACATGATGCAGGTGTGGAGGCTGTCCGTACATTAATTTCCAACAACCCAGCGTATGTGGGTCCTCCAATTGAGCTCTTTTTGCTATTGTTACGCTTAGTGCTGACACGAAATTACTTTTTGTATAATGGAAAATTTGGGCTCCAGGTGTTTGGATGCGCTATGGGATCTGCCGTAGCGCCGGCGTATGCAAACACTTTTATGTATCAGACAGAATGCCAGTTATTTTATAATCAGGATAAAATAGGTTTGAAATCTGAGATTTGTTTGTATCATCATTATATCAACGATCTCTTGATATTCTGGTCTGATACAGAGGAGGCTTTGCAATTTTTGCTTGACACACATAATAATTCTGACAGTGTTATCAGATTTACCTATAATATCCATTCTCATAATGTACAGTTTCTTGATGTTGACATTTCACTGATTGAGGGTAAATTAGACACGGCATTATTCACTAAGAGCACCGATAGAAACACCATTTTGAGAAATGATAGCTTTCACCCCTTGGCATTACGGAGAGGTTTGCCATACTCTCAACTTCTTAGGGCCAGAAGAATTACCTCTGATACCATCAAAACAGAAGAATGTCTGGACAAAGTGGTTCAGAAGTTCATACAGAGGGGTATAAAAAACCTGATTTAATTAAATCTAAACATAGAGCCATAGAGCCCTACCATGAGATTCTCTTCTTGAGAGTAAAAGTACCCCAATAAACCCAGTTGACAGTTCCCGTATCCCATGGGTTCACAGATATTCAACTTCTACAGTTAGTGATACCAAAAAAATAAAACAATGTTGGCCCATGGTGTCGACTGATAAGGATCTTCCCTTATTAAAAAATACACATATCTTACCTAGTTTAACTAGGAATAAAAATATCAAAGATACTGTCGTAAATCTGGACATAACTGGGTGGGATAAAAAGCAACCAGCACAACATTTTCTGTCCCACAGATTAGGTTGCTATCGCTGCCTTGGCTGCACCCCTTGCCGGAGTCTGGCACCCTGTGACAAATTTAGGCATCCCCATACGGTAAAGTACTATACTATCAATTATGCCCTAACTTGTACTTCAACCTACGTTGTATATTTGCTCACATGCCCGTGCGGCTTGTCCTATGTTGGGAAGACGCAGAGACAGTTTAGGGAGCGTATGGCCCAACATAGGACAGCCATACATCAGGCATTACAAAAGGGTTTTAGTGATCAACCTTTTGACAGACACTGCGCATTGTGTAAACATAGTGTAGCCAGCATTAGATCTATTCTAATTGACCATGTTCCTTTAACTGCCAGGGGTGGTAACCGTAACAAAATACTTTTTCAGCGTGAAAGTCGCTGGATATTTGTTCTCAATACATTAGCGCCCAAAGGGCTAAATGAAACATTGGGGCTACAGTGCTTTCTCTAGTTACCCATATTACCCTGATTGTATTTTATGTATTCTTTTGCTGTTCTCATTATGCATGTATATATTTGTATCTCTGTCAGTATTGATGGCGATACAATAATTTGTGTCCTTGTACGTTTATTTCATATGTTTATGCTTCTGTATTCTGGTCCACATTGTTATTGTTTGTTGCTGTCATGGCAACAGCTACTGCAGTGCTCCGACTCAGGCACAGACATATGGGGGGAAATTTACCAATATGAAAAACCTAGTTTTTCGTATTGGTATTTCCCCTACGACTGCATACGTTGTAGCAGTCGTATGCAAAGTCGTGTTCCGGAGGGGAATGTACAAAGCAGTCAGATACGACTGCTTTGTAACCCTCTGATGGTGTAACCATTCGTATTAGCTGGCCATATATACGGCCGCTAATACGAATGTTTCTGGCAGTCTGCACGGATCAGTCAGATCTGTGCAGGCTGCAAGGTGTAAAAAAAATAGAAAAAAAAAATAAAAAAAAAACCCAGCGTGGGGTCCCCCCCACAGCTGTAACCAGCACCAGGCTGAAGGAGCCGGGGCCGGTAATTAAAAATCAGGGAACCCGACAAATAGGGGTTCCCCGATTTTTAACAACCAGCCCCAGGCTCCAGGTCCGGGGCTGGTTCCCAAAATACGGGGGACAAAATGACTAGGGGTCCCCCGTATTTTAAGAACCAGCCCCAGGCCAAACCAGCCAGCAGGGTAATGTCACAGCCGGGGGACACTTATGATATAAGGTCCCGTGGCCAAAACATTAACCCTACCGACCAGTCAGCCTGGCCAGGTGCCCTGGGGGAGTGGGGACCCCCCCAATGAAGGGGTCCCTCCCCTCCAGGACTTACCTGACCAGGCTGAAGCCTGGTGCTGTCCTCGATGCCCCTGGGCGGTGGGCATCGAGCTGATAGTGGTGTAAAAAATGGAATAATCTATTGTCTAATACTGGGGCACTATGAGTCCCAGCAAGCATTAAAGGGCCCGCTGGGTCTTGTAGTGCCACAGTATTAAAAATAGTAAAATAAATACACACTGACACACACTTAAAATAAAACTTTAATACATACAAAGCCCTTACATACTGATACTTACCGATCTTCTTTCCGTAGGTAGCCCTGGTCCTGATGTCCTGCAGTCCTGTGTCGGCGTTCTTCTTCATGTCGACGTCGATGGCGTCCGGAGTCTGACGAAATCCATGGAGGAAGCTGTGGAAGGAAACCATACTCACCTGTCCCAGGGCGACGTAGTCCAGGTAAGGGTCTTTGCAAAAAAACAAACCGAGAACGCGAAACCAGCCCGGACAGATGAGCCGCACGGTGTTTGTGTACATCTTGCGGCTCCGTCTTCCGAATGCCGCTATTGGCCGCCTAGCGGCTCCTGATTGGCCGCTAGGCCGCAAGGCGGCCAATAGCGGCATTCGGGAGGCGGAGCCGCACGATGTACACAAACACCGGGCGGCTCATCTGTCCGGGCTGGTTTCGCGTTCTCGGTTTGTTTTTTTGCAAAGACCCTTACCTGGACTACGTCGCCCTGGGACAGGTGAGTATGGTTTCCTTCCACAGCTTCCTCCATGGACTCCAGACGCCATCGCCGACAGCGACGTCGACATGAAGAAGAACGCCGACACAGGACTGCAGGACATCAGGACCAGGGCTACCTACGGAAAGAAGATAGGTAAGTATCAGTATGTAAGGGCTTTGTATGTATTAAAGTTTTATTTTAAGTGTGTGTCAGAGTGTATTTATTTTACTATTTTTAATACTGTGGCACTACAAGACCCAGCGGGCCCTTTAATGCCCCGCAGGCTGGGACTTGTGGTTCTCCAAGTCCCAGCTTGCGGGGGAAGGCTTGCTGGGACTCATAGTGCCCCAGTATTAGACAATAGATTATTCCATTTTTTACACCACAATCAGCTCGATGCCCACCGCCCAGGGGCATCGAGGACAGCACCAGGCTTCAGCCTGGTCAGGTAAGTCCTGGAGGGGGGGGGACCCCTTCATTGGGGGGGTCCCCACTCCCCCAGGGCCCCTGGCCAGGCTGACTGGTCGGTAGGGTTAATGTTTTGGCCACGGGACCTTATATCATAAGTGTCCCCCGGCTGTGACATTACCCTGCTGGCTGGTTTGGCCTGGGGCTGGTTCTTAAAATACGGGGGACCCCTAGTCATTTTGTCCCCCGTATTTTGGGAACCAGCCCCGGACCTGGAGCCTGGGGCTGGTTGTTAAAAATCGGGGAACCCCTATTTGTCGGGTTCCCTGATTTTTAATTACCGGCCCTGGCTCCTTCAGCCTGGTGCTGGTTACAGCTGTGGGGGGGACCCCACGCCGATTTTTTTTTTTTATATATATTTTTTTTTTGCAATTTTTTTTACACTAAAGCCTGCACGGATCTGACTGATCCGTGCAGGCTAAAGGCAAATACGACATGGAAAGCAAGGTGTATTTTCCTGTCGTATTTGCGTGGGTGTTTTACACCACTTAGCATCCGTATTATCAGTACGGCTGCTTAGTACATCAGGAACCACCATTCTTTTGAATGGTGATTTCTGTCGTATCCTATCGATGCTGTAGACATTCGTATTTGTAAATACAAATACGAATGTTCCATCTTTAGGAATACGAATTGTTGTATTTTCGGGATTGTAAATCCCGAAAATACAAATTCGTAAAAAAAAGGTGTATTTCTCCCTACGAATACACCTTTTTTCTACGAATCCATTTTGGTAAATTTCCCTCATGACGTCTGGATGATTGCTGCCCGGCGGCTGCCGGATTGGCTGTCACCAGCGTTACGTGTACTATTTGCCTGAGTTCCGGGTTGCTGATAGTGACGCGCCCGCGTCTGTCCGCATCACCCGGCAACTGGAGGTGTGGTGACGTGGTCGCGTGTCTGTCATCATCCCGGCTGTGTGGACGTCGTCTCCATGCCGGCCATGACGGCTGTCGCGTGCTGACTGGCGGGAGAAGGTGCGCCTTCACAGGTGAGCCCTGTAGAGTCTTGAGTCTATGTGGGTGGGGATTCATGGGGGAATGTACCTGCAGGGGTATTTATTTGACCAGTATACACCACTGTTTGTATGTATCGTTTTCCCTGACGAAAGGGGTTAACCCCGAAACTGTTGGAATAAACTTTTAAACTTCTTCATCAAGCCTGTCGAGTGCCGCCTCCTGTGTACCCATATATATATATATATATAGTGATGTAGAGGGACGGCGGCACTCGCAAAATAAAGACCCAAGGCAGGCTAGTTAAACTAGCCTGCCTTGGGTCTTTATTTTGCGAGTGCCGCCGTCCCTCTACATCACTGCATTCACCTGGCTCACTATCGTGTGTACAGGTTTGGAAGGCACCGCACCGCTTCAGCTGCTATTTCTGAATACCATCCCTGCTGGGACCTATTGCTTATTGAGTGCCGCCACAGCTACACTATATATATATATATATATATATATATATATATATATATATATATATATATATATATATATATATATATAAATAGAGAGGCAGTATGGCGGCACTCACAGGGTTTTAAATGAAGACAAAACACCAATGTCGTCTTAACGTTTCAATTCTATTTAAGAATTTTCCTCAGAAGCATTAGACATATGGAAATGAACATACCTTTATAGTGTCCCGTCACCCTCACCTCCCGTGTATGGACAACGTACAACTGCCCCGCCGCGTGCGTACAGCTTGCCGTGGCGCTTCCTGGCTGACGTCATGTTGCTGGAGCTGTGTTCGTTGCCTAGTTACCATAAACAACACCAAAATAAAGAAGAAAACGTGAATGAACAAATGAAGCATGGACTAGAAGACTTTATTTTGCGAGTGCCGCCGTCCCTCTACATCACTGCATTCACCTGGCTCACTATCGTGTGTACAGGTTTGGAAGGCACCGCACCGCTTCAGCTGCTATTTCTGAATACCATCCCTGCTGGGACCTATTGCTTATTGAGTGCCGCCACAGCTACACTATATATATATATATATATATATATATATATATATATATATATATATATATATATATAAATAGAGAGGCAGTATGGCGGCACTCACAGGGTTTTAAGTTGTACGTTGTCCATACACGGGAGGTGAGGGTGACGGGACACTATAAAGGTATGTTCATTTCCATATGTCTAATGCTTCTGAGGAAAATTCTTAAATAGAATTGAAACGTTAAGACGACATTGGTGTTTTGTCTTCATTTAAAACCCTGTGAGTGCCGCCATACTGCCTCTCTATTTATCTAAACTGACCCAGGAGGGCACCCAGGAACCGTCTATATACTTACCCACCAAGTGGAGTGCCGACAAACCCAACATCTATCTATCTATATATATATATATATATATATATATATATATTCGTGCAGGGAGACGCACACACTTCAATTTGAATAGTGGGAGTGCCCGGTCTATATAATATAGAGACTTATACCAGTGGTCGGAGACCAGTGATAGGACCAGCACATCCAAGTGACAACCAATTCAGATAAGAATGCAACACATATTTAATGTGAAATAGCAAAAGTATATAAGGCCAATATACTCATCACGGGCAGCAGTGGATCTGACATGAATATTCAAACAACATGGATCACACAAGTAGCAGCAGCGTCCGTGAATCAACCACCAATAACCCTGACGGGCCGTTTCGGCGCTAGGGCGCCTTTCTCAAAGGGTATCAGTTGGTGCAGACTCAATTAGACCTTAAATAGGGAGTAAATTAGTGCATACTCACATACAGACGCGCGCCTTGGACGCCATCCCTGCTGGCGCGTCCTCCCACCGCATCATCCACTTCCGTCCGGTTCCCTATGCTAGCCGGAACTTCCTATCGGGCATAGGAACCAAAAGACAGGTTACAGGAGTGCGGGGAACCGGAAGACGTCCGCACAGCACCGGATGTTGTCAACCCGGCGTCAGCGTTGTCATGGAGACGCGTTGTTTCCATCCCTGTTACACAGAAACATACAACAATTCAAAAAATATCAACAATATAAATAAACAAAACGGATGGTTGCTGTATGCGTAGTGTGTACGTGTGGGGGATAAATATGTAACAGAAGTATATGATAACGACACTGTAGGTGTCAAACCCCAGTCGTCACGTCATCATCAACACATACAGGTTCCATCAATAACTAAACATACAGAAAGGAAACTTACAAAAGATCTATGCACACATCAAGTGATTCAATACATCTAGTTGATGCATATAAATGGCCAATCGGTCAAGAAGACCGAGTATAAGCTCCATCCTAATCTCACCCACACATGATTAGATGAACATGGACATATTAAATTCCTCATTAAGGCCTGAGGGAGCAAGCGATTTCAAATTATAGATCCACTGGCTCTCGCGTTGGAGTAATCTCTTATGCCGGTCCCCCCCTCTCCGCAGCGGTGGGATATGGTCCAGTGGCATAAACCTGAACTCATTCATTTGGTGACCACAAGTGGCATAATGTCTGGCGACCGGAGGAGTAGTACTCTCGATTTTGGTCAGAGCTTTTTTCACTGAAGAACGGTGAACTCCAATCCTCTCTTTCAAGGATCGGACGGTCTTCCCCACATACACTTTGTGGCAAGGACAAACCACTATGTACACAACATACTTCGTATCACAGTCCATACGATGTTTTAACTCATATGTTTGGCCTGTTATTTTATCATGCCAGCTACTGCCCGTGATTATAAACTTGCAGTTGACGCATCCAGAACATTTGTACGATCCTTTCCTGCCGCTCAGCCATGTGTTTACTCTGTCCACTCTGGGACTAATGTCTGAGTAAACAATTTTTTGTTTGATATTTTGGCTACGTTTATAGCAAAACAGGGGTGGTCTTCTACATACTTCTCCCAATACTGGATCTGTACTAAGGATGTGCCAGTGTGTCAATATGGAAGCTCTTACTTTCCATGATGCAACGGAATATGTATTGCAAAAAACCATCCTTTCCATTTTATCTTCTTTTCTGGTCGCTGGTTTCAAAAGGTCAGATCTATTTAGTGTGAGACACTTAGTTTTAGCCTCATTTACCTCTTTAAGGCCATAACCTCTATCGAGGAAGCACTTGCCCATATTTTCCAGTACCCCTATGAGTTCCTCTCTCTCCGAGGTAATTCGCACAGCTCGCAAAAGCTGAGCATACGGGAGTCCAGTCTTGAGCGGTTGGGGGTGGAAACTAGACGCCAATAATAGGCTATTCTTATCAGTGGATTTTTTGAAAAGTCTCGTACAGAAATGTCCATCCACAATCGACACTGATACGTCGAGAAAATCAATAGATTCTCGACTATATGTGTGGGTGAAGCGGATGGAGCCTGGGAGGGAATTGAGTAATGACACAAACTCATCCAGCAAGTCCCCACTACCCGTCCAAACAAAAAACAAATCGTCTATATATCTAACGTACATAGAAATGAACTGAGAAAACTTAACATCAGACATAATGAATTTGCTTTCGAAATCATACATAAATAGGTTTGCATACGATGGGGCCATGTTTGACCCCATCGCAGTCCCTTTAAGTTGTAAATAAAAACTATTATCAAACAAAAAATAATTCTTATGTAAAATAACTTCAATCAGCAAAATCAAAAATTCAATAACTGGACCCGAGTAGTGAGGACTTGCACAAATGGTCCTACGTATCGCCTCAACCCCCTCCACATGGCCAATGTTGGTATATAAGCTGGTGACATCCATGGTCACCAGCATACTGTTAGGGAGCGGCTCACCAAACTCAGAGAGCTTATTCAAAAAGTGAGTTGTATCCCGTAACCAGTACGGGGTATTCTGGACAACGGATTGCAGATGAAAATCCACATACTGGGAGATCGGTTGACATAAAGACCCAATTGAAGAGATTATGGGTCTCCCAGGTGGGGACACCATACTCTTATGTATTTTGGGCAAAACATAGATGAGGGGTATCCGCGGAAACTCCTGGGTAAGGAAATCCGCGGTCCCCTCATCTATCCACCCATTGGTAAGCCCCAAACCAATGATGGAGTCAATCTCTACTTTGTAATTGGCTGTGGGGTCAAATCGCAACTTTTTATAGCAGGTACTATCCATGAGTTGGCGCATGACTTCACCCACATATTCAGCATAATCCAATACCACTATCCCCCCGCCTTTGTCGGCGGGGCGGATAATGATATGTTTATTCTCACGCAGAGAGCTTAACGCCTCTGATTCTTCCCTCGTGAGATTGGATCGCTGAATGTGTGTTTTTTTCATGAATGGTATTACATCATTACGCACCAACCTCATGAAGGTATCAATAGAAGGATTGTTACATGGGGGATCAAAAGATGATCGTACCTTGAAGGGGTTAACAATAGGGATGGAATCACAACTATTGGTCTGTCTCGAAAAGTGATCTTTAAGCCTCAGCTGTCTATGAAACCTATACAGCTCAGTCTCACAATCAAAGGCCCTCTGTTTGAATGTGGGAACAAAGGTAAGGCCTCTGTTCAACACACTCAATTCAGCCTGTGTGAGTTGATACTGAGACAGATTAAACACCATTAGTTCCTTGCCCCCCTCCGATTTTTCTGCCTTTCTGTGCTTGATCCCGCCCCGCCTGCAAAGTTTTTTCCCCTTCGCCTGTTCCGTGTGGAGGTGCCCTCTCCTAAAAAAGAAGCCGCTGCACCTCTAGATGACTGTTCCGCCTCACTTTGGGAGGAGTCTACATCCGTAAAATCTACTTCCCCACGTCTCCTACCACCAGAGTCACCCCTCCAGGTGCGTCTGGCGGTTTGGCCCGTTGTCCAGGGGTACACTCTCAACTCCTTGTAGTCATCTTTGACTCTCTTATATTTGGTTTTCTTGAAAACCAATAATTCTGTTTTGAATTTTAACACCGCATCCTCAAGTTTAGTAAGCCACTCCCCTCCAGTATCAGCTCTTAAACATGCATCACCATTTTGTTCACACAGGTTAATTTCTTGTTGAACAGCAATTATATCTTGATTAACCTGTTGTATCACAAGGACCATAAGATCTCTACTGCACTGGTTAAGGATTTGGCACCATTGGGTGCAAAAATCCTTATTTGATCGACCCAGTGTTGGCTGGTTCCTAACCCTGAACCCCCTGGGGATTAAATTTTCTTTGTAATACTGGGACAACGTGAGACCATGGAGCTCAAGCTCAACAAGTCGCTTCCGCAACTTCAGTAAGTCCGAATACACTTCCCCAGGGCTATCTTGATCAAAGGCCAACGCTGTAGTATCCTTAAATAAGATTTTTGAAATGTCCTTGTCAGTGAATCTCTTGGTGCCGGTAAGGTCTTCCATAATCAAATTCACTCTCTGGTTACTCTGCTGAAGGTAGCAGCATGAACCAAAAAGAGGCAAAAAACAATCAAAAAATAAAAAAATGTATATACAGATAACAAGGAGGTGCATCTCCAATTTCCAAGGTAGGTATATATATTCGTGCAGGGAGACGCACACACTTCAATTTGAATAGTGGGAGTGCCCGGTCTATATAATATAGAGACTTATACCAGTGGTCGGAGACCAGTGATAGGACCAGCACATCCAAGTGACAACCAATTCAGATAAGAATGCAACACATATTTAATGTGAAATAGCAAAAGTATATAAGGCCAATATACTCATCACGGGCAGCAGTGGATCTGACATGAATATTCAAACAACATGGATCACACAAGTAGCAGCAGCGTCCGTGAATCAACCACCAATAACCCTGACGGGCCGTTTCGGCGCTAGGGCGCCTTTCTCAAAGGGTATCAGTTGGTGCAGACTCAATTAGACCTTAAATAGGGAGTAAATTATATATACATACATACATACATACATTTATATATATATATGCAATAAGATCGCACTCCATACAAAAAATATTCAACCGCTGGGGTGATAAATATATACATACACACACATATATACATATATACATATATACACATGCACACATATATACATATGGTGGGGGAGGGAGGATCAATAAGAAGCAGGCTTAGTGGGTGGGAGAGAGAGGTACGTTGTTACAGTCACAGTTATGCTTATACTTACTGCAGCTGCCGCTCCTTACACAGCTGAGTCCACTCTGACTGACAGTTGTGCTTCCTGCCTCCAGTCCCGGCTCCCGCTGCCCGACTCACTGCCTCAGGCCACTGCCGCTCCTGCTGCTGTACCACACAAGTTCACCGGCCAGCGCTACCCTCACAGCCCCTTGGTGGCCATCATAATGATGTCAGGACGTCGCGCATTTAGGCCACGCCCCCGCAATGACGCATTCGCGCATGCACAGTCACGTTTTTGGGCAAAGAGGACGAAAAACAGGGAGGACCCAAGGGATTTGCGGGGGGCCAGGAGAATGATTGACAAAGCGGGAGACTCCAACTAAATGCGGGAGGGTAGGCAAGTATGTAAGAAATAGAGATGTGCACCGGCCACTTTTCGGGTTTTGGGTTTTGGGTTCTGAGTACCTTGAGGTTTTGGGTTCTAATGGGTTTTGCCAAAACACCTAAGTGTTTTGTGTTTGGATTTCTTGGGTTTTGGGTTCTGATTATTTTGTTAAAAAAGCATAAAAACTGCTCCTACGCTATATTAACCTCAATTACATTCATTTCCACTCATTTGCAGTCTATTCTGAACAGCTCACACCTTAAAATATTGTTTTTGGGGCAAAAGGTTGCACCGAGGTAGCTGGATAACTATGATAAGCCACACAAGTGTGCGGCACAAACACTAGACTGATATGGCACACTTAGCATACCCTCTAGGCTGATACTGCACACCTAGAATTACCCCTGGACTGATATGGCACAGGTAGCATCACCCCTGGACTGATACAGCACATTTAGCATCACCCCTGGACTGATATGGCACACTTAAGATCCCCCTAGTCTGATACGGCACACCTAGCATCACCCCTGGACTGATATGGCACGCTTAGCATCACCCCTGGACTAATACAGCACACTTGGCAGCACCCCATGAATTATACGGCAGACTTGGCTTACCCCAGGAATTATACGGCACAGATGGTGGCACCCCTGACCTGATACAGCACACATGGAATTATACGGCACAGATGGCGGCACCCCTGGACTGTTACGGCACACATGGCGGCAGGCATGGAATTATAAGGCAGACAAATTCCTGCAGTAAAAATAAAAATGTGTATTCTTTTAATTATAAAAAAAGAGCAGCACACCTTACTTAGCAACACCCCATGAATTATACAGCACTCTTGGCTCACCCCTGGACTACAGCGCATTTAACAGCCCTTGCAGTAAAAAAAAAAAAACACCTTAATTTTATTTTCATTAAAAAAAAGGGCAGCTCCCCTGGTCTGATATGGGACACATGGGGCACCCCTGGAATTATACGGCACACATGCGGGCACCCCAGGACTGATACAGGACACATGGGGGCACCCCTGGACAAATATAGCACACATGTGGGCACCCCTGGATGGATACAGCACACATGTGGGCACCCCTGGACTGATAGTACTGGTAGCCAGTGGAAACAGCAGATTGGAATTATATACTGCAATAAATACTGGTAGCCAGTGGCAACAGACTGGAATTATATACTGCGATAAATACTGGTAGCCAGTGGAAACAGCAGACTGGATTTTTATATACTGTGATAAATAATACTGGTAGCCAGCGGCAACAGCAGACTGGAATTATATACTGCGATAAATACTGGTAGCCAGTGGAAACAGCAGACTGCATTTATATACTGTGATAAATAATACTGGTAGCCAGCGGCAACAGCAGACTGGAATTATATACTGCGATAAATACTGGTAGCCAGTGGCAACAGCAGACTAGAATTATATACTGCAATAAATAAAATACTGGTAGCCACTGCCAGTGGCAACAGCAAACTGGAATTATATACTGTGATAGGTACTGCTAGCCAGGGGCAACAGCCAGGGCAGCCGAGAGGAATGCCAGGCCCCGGTAAAATGTTGGGGGCGTGGCCTAAGTGTGTGTTGTGGGAACCTCCCACACTTAGGCCACGCCCCCAAAATGTTTAGAGGTGGGTGAAAGAAAACTCTAAAAACCGTAATCTCAGAAGCAGCACACACCTACAGCATGTGCTGTGCTGACTGCAGGCTCAGCATGACCTCTCACGCTGTCAGTGAGACACTCATGCTGAGCCTGCTGTCAGCACAGCACATGCTGTAGAAGTGTGTGCTACTGTTGCTACCCGGGAGGGATGGAGGGGAAAGGGAGGGGTCAGACCAGGGCCCCTGCGGGGCCCCTTCAGCAAGCCTGGGCCCGGGTAATTAGTACCCACTCCCCCCCTCTCTCGGCTCCCCTGGCAACAGCACACTGGAATTATATACTGCAATAGGTACTGGTAGGCACTAGCCAGTGGCAGCAGCAGAGAGCAGACTGCAGCAGACACTAGGCAGTGCAGGGCAGGCAGTGGCACTAGCAGCACCAGTGGACTATAACACTGTGACTGACTATACAGGAGCAGACTCAGCAGAGGCAGGCCCCAGCACAAAGGAGAGACAGAACACAGTACCAGTCATCCTTGCAATGGTGATGTCTTGATCACTGAGCAGAGACACAGTACACAGCAGCACGGGCCCCAGCAGAGACCACACACAGCAGCACACCCTTCCCTACCCTTCTCCGAGATTAGAGTGAAGATGGCGGCGTGAGGTTGCGGAATTTAAGGGTTCCGTGATCTTGCGAGAATCCGACGCCGGGCGATGACGTTTTGCCCGTGCGCCCGGATTCGAGTAAGGCGGGAAGCGCCAAACGCTGCTCGTATCCGGGCCCGGATTGATGACGTCCGTGCTGGCTCGGATCTGAGGAATCCGAGCCCGCACATCTCTAGTAAGAAATGTCGTTTTTTTTTAAATCGGCAATCATTTACACTGCAGAATTAAACTGATTTTGCAGTGTAAATGATTGCCGATTTAAAAATCCTGGAGATTTCTTACTAAATCTCTCACTTTCTGAATCTCTAATCCTATTAAAGTTCCCCCAATGTCTTCAGGTATATTTTTTTTTTATTATTTTAGGCTTGATTTGTATATGATACTGTATGTAGGGGACATAGGTAGACTAGTTATTAGCAGATATTATCTACTTTTATGCAATCTCACCCTACTTAAGCGAAGTCACAGAGAAAGCACTTGGCCTTAATAAACAGATGTTTAATTATTTCAGCTCCCAACTTCTTGTTTATGAGGACTTTTGGGACTATTTTATTTGGCATAAAGTTCATTGCATTAAAATGGGACATTGTTTCTTAGCCAAGTTAGGAAACTGCCCTTCCTTTAGCTGGGAAGAGTTTAGGAAAAATGGAAATGAATGGTCAAATGTCAGCAAGAAATGCTATCTTTGTAGGCAGTAATAATAATGTGATACAAGTTCTATAAATATATTTTCTATCCTATTTTGTTTAAACAATAAATACATACATAGTACGTGTAGAAATAGCTACACATTCACATTGTGCACACTTCATATACAATTAGTTTTTGTTTGTATGGGAGGCAATAAGGGCCGGTATCTGGACTCATGATAGATTGACTCTAGGTCGACCACTATTGGTTGACAGTAAAAAGGTCCACAGGGTCAAAAGGTCAACAGTAAAAAGGTCGCCAGGGTAAAAGGTCAACATGGTCAAAAGTTCAACATTAGGTTTTTTTTCTTTTAATTTTGAGCCGACGTGCCGTCAGGCGGTATTTCATGCCCTTCCATCCACTATGGCCTGGAGGGGAAATAATAATTGCCTGAAGCATGTCGAGCGTAGCATGCCATGCTAGGGGACAGCATCCATACTGACCTATGTCGACATAGACACTAGAAAAAACATGAAAAAATCCAGTTTGACATTTTCCATGTCAACGTGGAATTATAATATTTGTTTCTCCTATTTTTAATTATTTGAGATTAGAGGAATTCATCACTGGCAAAGTCCCATCTTTTAATTCAGTACCTGCTATTTACAGAAGCAAAACAGATGGATCGCAAACAAATGAGTTTACTATGACATACAGATTAGTGCCGTTCTGAAACCGGAAGTCCGACAGCGGTGGAACGCAAACGTCACTTCTGCTGCCCGGAACTGGAAGTTTAATTTGCGGCAGCCGGGAACAGTATATGATACCCACGTGGACGGGACCCATAATAAAACTGCGGGATGAAATCCAGAACAAAGAATTGATGCGAGCGGGCATGGCGAACTACCTGTTCGCCATCCAACTTGCACCTAGCAGTGCGGGCAGGGGGCGTGGGGCGGTGGGTGGCAGTGCCCATGGGAACACCCAGCATTTCATGGGCATTCCCATGAAAATGTAGGGAATTGGCATGCAAATGTCTCGGTGTCGCGTGTGCAGGGGGCAGGCAGCTGTCGTCAGCAGATCTGCTTCCTGCACAGGGCGCTTGCTGAGGTAAGACACTAGTATGTTACTGGATTGCGAGAGAAAGCTGATGCATCTGGATGGGTGTGTGACTGCTACAGTGGGCATTGTCATTGTTACTTTTCCCCACCACCAGTGATTGCTATGGCTCCTGACATTGGGCCTTATTCTGGTCGATGCGTACTTTCCCGAATTCTTTCGGATGCCGTTTTTTAGCCGTCTGCGCATGCGTGGGCAACACTATGCGCATGTGCCACGCATGGTCTCCGTACTTGTTTGCACTAATACCGTACAGAAATGTGCACCGCATTCACTCGTGAAATATGGGCATATTATGGGCGTCATTCGGAACTACACAGGGGCGTAGTTTCAAAGTGGGCTAAACTGGGCGTAAACATGGGCGTACACGAGGGAGTGCACTAATTATGGTAGGCGTGCATTCGGACAGCACACCGAATGCACACGAACCAAAAGACAAGAAATATGCGGTGTCCATAAGCAAGTATTTCTTTGCGGACAACACTCGGTCATGCGCTAGGCATTCGGAATGCCCAATCAGTACGGGCGCACCGCAACCAATGTCAGCTGAACACAATACAATCCACTCCTTTACTCATTACTCATTAATTACACTCTTCTCATTGCTTTAATTGGAACCATTGCAGCTTAAATGGACCATTACTATACACACAAATATATGCTGCAGTTTTGACACACATTTACACTGCAAGCAATTGACAGAACTTCCTATAAATAATATAAATATACATGTCACGTGTACATTTACCAATAAAACCACACATTTGGGGATCAAAATATAAATTTATTACACTAAGGGCAAACACAAAATTGAAAAAGCATGTTTTTTGACACATGCAACAAATTAATTAATTAATTGCATAAGTGTGTCATGTGACCGATTTCGGAGTTCAGATAAGAGTGGTGATTTTTGCGAAAATACACCGCATCCGTGCGTACGGCCAGGGTCCCGTCCGTTCCGACGCGGTAAGACCGTGCATACGCTGTAAGACAGTGCAGAATATGTGTGTATCCAACGCACACGCAAGGTTTGGATGTCGTCCGTAAACACGCCCTGTTCTTCTAGTGTGAGTCCGTCCGTAAGCGGAGGTCCGGTGGGCGTTTCTTCGTACGATGTCCTCACAGCGTGGCGTGCGGACCGCTCCAAAAGATTTGGGAAATGTACGCACCAACCAGAATAATCTCCATTGTGAGCTGCAGTTCTCGATCTGGCCACAGGTGCGGCCTCCTGACTCTGCCCTGTGACCTACTATACATCTGACACTTGTCTATTTACAGTGGCAGGTCTAGGGAAGGCAAATCAGGGCTATTATCCGAGGTGCTGCAATCGGTCCCCCTTGCGAACAATATGATAGACAATATTCCAGAGTAAATCCCCTCCTTCTCACCATCATCCTCATCATACATCCTCTACATCCCTCCTCCACCTCACTCATCTTTTCCCCGCCTACTCATCATTCCTCCATGTCCTCATCTTGAGTGTGACACTTGGGTGCGAGTGTAGGGTGCACCTAGGTGTATGTAGAGGCTGCTGGAATGAATTTGGAGAGACAGCAGGCACTGATGGAGACAGGAGAAGGGGCGAAGCACACGGGCATGGAGCTGCAGCTCTGCCTGCTGCAATGTGTAACGGTAGAGGTGCACCCAGCAGAGAAAGAGTTGGGCACACCAGGGAGTGGAACTTGTGAGTTGTGGGCCCAGGTGCAAAAATTTAATTTGGGTCCCCCTCCTCCCCAACCCAAGTTAACAATATGCCACATGGCGCGGGCCCCTTAGTCCTTAAGGGCCCTGGTGCAATGCACCTGCTGCACCAATGGTAGTTCCGCCCCTGGGGCACACTGCTACTATTATACATTGCAGCATGCAGTACACAGCAGCTGGCGGCAGACAAAGGGAATCAGGGTGGATCCGGTGAAGAGCCCACTGGGCAATTCTGCTGTGTACCGAGCACTGTTCGCATTGCCCTGGATATGGCCCTAATACATACTCACAACACACAGCAAATACTATTGTTAGTACCCTGTCCAATCAAGTTTATCATTTCCACATTGGTGTTTGGGACTCAGTGCAACTGTGGTTTGTTCAAGGTAAATGGTAATTTTATGGTACACATTGCTCCAAACAGCTGAAGCTGCCCATTGTAGGTACATCAATCAAATATTATTACAGATAGTATGACATTTGAGTAAGTCAAATAACATCTGACTGATGCAATGTTTCCCCAAGGGTACAGATAGACAAGGTTAAAAAGAAGCACATGAGAGCTGATTCATTCACTTCCCTTTATTGCCTGGCTCTAAGCCTACAGTACATACAGTATAACCAGGGGAAATGTTATTAAGTAGTAGCTGCATCCAACTGTTAGTAATATGTCTCTCTGTGAGATATACAGCTTGTGTTAGCACAACTTGTATCAGCCTGTCACTTTGCATTCAAGCAACACAAATTCCCTGATAGAAATCCTTTCTTTCATATTTTAGCACAGACATATTAATTACTTTTGCTGATCTTAGATAAGGAATCAGAATACTCAAACCAAATATAATGTACTCTAGACTAGACATCACTAGAACTTGTTTGGTTAATGTTTCAGACTGCAAATGAATCAACATATTTTGAAATCATATTACAGTATACTGTATATTGGTGTACCAAGCCCTGTGGGCTAACATGCTCAGAACACTATACTCATTTTATTCTTAATACTGTTCTTTGAGAAACTTTTTTTTTTTATATATATATATTGAAGACATACGTTCCTTTGGAAAGAGCTACCCACTATAGCAAGGCTTTTCTTCGTTTTCAAAACTCAAAAATAAACTTTTAAGACATAAAATATAGTTAATAGAATCTGGTCTGAGAAATGTATTCTACATAATACAAGTTTGATGTATACATTTTGTTTTATACTGAGCTACAGTATTTTTGACACCAGAGCCATCAATTTATTTATTAACATTTATATAGCGCACACATATTCCGCAGCACTTTATTTATTTAATATTCACGTCAGTCCCTGCCCCAATGAAGTTTACAATCTATATTCCCTACATGCACACACAGACGTTATAGGATTCTTTTTGTTGGGAGCCAATTAACCTACCAATATATTTTTAAATTGTGGGAGGATACCGGAGTACCGGGAGGAAACCCACGCAAGCACAGACAGTAATGCTAAACATTACACATAGTTGCCTACCTTCCTGCATCTGCAGGAGACTCCCTGAAATAACGGCAATCTCCCTCTCTCCCAAATTAGTCTAGCAATCTCCCTCATTTCACCTGGCCCACGTTACACTGTTACATTAAATCATCAGCACCATTTTCCAGCACTTTACCAAGTATAGTAGCTCTTACTAACTGCTTTGGGGCTCATCTAAATTTGGAAATAAGTCATTTCAAACGATTCGAATGTCCCCTCTGCCGGCGGAGAGGGACTCCATTAAACTGGGGGCGGCGGTGGGCGAGGGAGGCTGGCGGGGGCTGGTGATAGTTTCACCAGCCCCTGCAATGATGGAGTTGGCTCCATATGTAGGTGCCATTTTCACAATCTCTTTTACAATCTCTCCATATATGGAACTAGACACATCCTTTGGGTGGAGCATGACACGTCCCCTGAATGGGGCGCTTTGAAAAAGTCTGCGACCAACTATAATCTCCCTGAAAATAGATTTCAAAAGTAGGCAAGTATGCCATTACACCATCAAAATCTCACATACTGTAAGCTATTAGGGAGGGACCCTACCTCTGTCACAATCCATTACATTTGTGACTAGGGGCGAGCAAAAAGCTCATCGTACATGAGCAGTGAACATGGCCATCTCTTAGGGCGAGATGTACTAAACCTTGAAAAGTGATAAAATGGAGAGTGATAAACCACCAACCAATCAGCTCCTACCTATTATTTTTCACACACAGCTTGTGACATGACAGGTTGGAGCTGATTGGCTGGTGGTTTATCACTCTCCATTTTATCACTTTTCAAGGTTTAGTACATCTCATCCTAAATGTGGTTTGGGGTAGTCTCAATATAGTGGAAATTTGACTTTAAGTGCATTATTAGGCTGGCTGTTAACTATTGCAATATATGACTCTCATCAGCTATTGGAACTATAACTTCTAGCTTGCCTTTGGGCAGGAAATGTTATGTTTCTGAGATTAACAACACTGACAAGCAAGATACATTAATAGAAAGCAGAAACATTACCATCTTAGTGAAAACATTAATGCAGCATACACATGCGGCCATTGTAGCCCTATTTCTAAGTGATCGCTCCGTGCTTAAACTTCCCATCAACAGCCATGAGTGGTCATGCCTGTCGCCATCATTGGGCTAGATTTATACTGCATGCAATATAAATCTAGTTATCGCCAGTGTTCTCTCACCAGAAGATAATGTCCATGCCAGATCGCTCAGCACACATCGCTTTTGCATATTTGTGTGCTGAGCAATCTGTGCTGAGCAATCTGTGCTAAGCAGTATTGCTCAGCATGGAGGCTCCGTCGCCCCATGTGTATGAGGATTAAGGAGTTCACCTAAATTAAGCCTCAACCAGATGTGGTACAATTAAATGGCAACTATGCTGTTACGATGCCCTGGCCTGGGCACCAGGGACTATACGGGTTCCAGACGGTGAGGTAGTCAGGCGTGAGCCCACAGCCGGGACCGCCGGTTAGGACGGCCACAGCGGGTCCTACACTCTCTCTGTTGAGACCCCGAGGCAGATGGCAAACCCCTGCGGAGCTAGGCTTCACCTGTGGCCGCCGCGTTTGAAGGAGCGAGTTAAGCCCGCTCCGACCCCGATGCAGCCAGGTCTTATGTGATGACAAGGGGTAAGCGATCGCCACGGGGAATCTCAAGAGGATAAGCTGACTAATGGACCTAACTGGTAAAAGGCCCCTAACTGCCAGCACCAGGCCAAGACGGGGAGTGCGACCAAGTCGCAGACACCAGCGGCTAAAAGGGAGTCCCCAAAAACACACCAGAGGGACCGTGACTCCCAAAGCAGGGATCTGGAAGGAAAGACGACACTCCTGCCTAAACAGAACACTAATGGCGGACGGGACAATGGGAACAAATACCGAAAGACGGGGACAAGGAGGCAAAAGAGGATTACCAAGGATAATCCCACGGAGGGGCTTAGCCACAGAGGGCCAGGGAACCAAAGAAGGAAAAGACCAGCCTAGCAAGGCCCGACGCTTAGCCTCAGAGTGAGGCTTGGGACGCTGCCCGGCAACGTCCCCCGCCACGTCAGATGACGCTGCACTCGCCGTCCGTCCGGGTGCAGGTTTACCCGGACGGCGGCGTGCAACAGTACCCCCCCCCTTGAGGAAGGGTTAACAACCCTTTCCCACCAGGTTTATCCGGGAATTGACGAAAAAAGGCCCTCCTCAGGTTGGGCGAATGCAAATCTCCATCGGAAACCCAGGACCTCTCTTGGGGACCAAATCCCCTCCAATGTACCAGAAACTGCAAGGAACCTCTCACAAGTCTAGAATCGAGGATCTTTTCCACACAGAACTCCTGTTGCCCCTGCACCATCACTGGGGCGGAGCCATTCCTCAGTCTGCGAGGAAATCTCTGTGAAAACACCACTGGCTTAAGAAGCGAAGCATGAAAGGTACTCGAAATCCTGAGGGACTTAGGTAAAGCAAGACGGAACGCTACCGGATTAACCCTCCTGACAATCCGAAAAGGCCCGATGAACCGAGGCCCTAACCTTGCTGATGGTTGGTGAAGCTTTATATTACGGGTGGATAGCCACACCCAGTCACCAACCTTGAAAGAGCAAGGCCGTCTGGACTTGTCAGAGAATACCTTCTCTCTGAACGAGGCTTCTTTAAGGGCCAAGTGGACTTTCCTCCATATGACTTTGAGGCAAGAGGCAGCTGTCGAAGAAGAGGCAGAGGCATCCGGTCCCAAAGAATTAGCCCGTGGATTGAATCCGTAGACTGCAAAAAAGGGCGACGTCTTAGAGGCCGAATGATGTGCGTTATTATACGCAAATTCGGCTAACGGCAGGAAACTGACCCAGTCATTTTGTAGTTTGGAAACAAAGACCCTCAGATACTGCTTAAGAGACTGATTAAGACGCTCTGTTTGTCCATTGGCCTGTGGATGGAATGCGGAAGTGAGGCTGATCTTAACCTTCAAGGCAGCACAGAACATTCTCCAAAACTGAGCCACAAACTGTGGACCCCGGTCGGACACAATATCACTGGGAAATCCGTGCAAACGAAAAATGTGCTGAAGGAATAGCGTGGCCAGTTCTTTAGCCGAGGGTAACTGCCTTAAAGCCACGAAATGCGCCATCTTAGAAAATCTATCGACGACGACCCAAATGACTTGACAGTGTGATGAGACTGGAAGACCCACAATAAAATCCATGGCCAAATGGGACCAAGGCCTGCCAGGAACGGACAAGGGCAACAACTCTCCCAATGGTCGTGAACGTGGAACTTTATGTCGGGCACAATCTGGACAAGACAACACAAAGTCCTTGCTGTCCCTGGCCATCCCTGGCCACCAGACCACTCGGGATAATAAAGCAAGAGTTTTATATACTCCTGGGTGACCAGAAATCTTAGTATCATGGCATTCTGCCAACACTCTGCGTCTCAATGAAGGAGGAACAAACAGTCTATTCTCCGTAGTTTGGGCTGGAGCTTGCCCTTGAGCTTGCCGGAGAAGACCCTCCAAGGTCTGGCTCACTCCGGCATGAATACAGGACGAAGGAATGATGGACCCTGACTTGATCCCACTCTCCTGTTGAGGAATGAAACATCTGGAAAGGGCGTCTGCCCTGATGTTTTTTGATCCAGGAATATAAGAAATAACGAAGTTAAACCTAATAAAGAAGAGAGCCCACCGGGCTTGGCGAGCGTTCAGTCTTTTGGCTGACTCAATGTATTGTAGGTTCTTATGATCAGTTAAGACAAGAATCTGATGAACAGCTCCCTCCAGCCACTGTCGCCATTCATCAAAGGCCCACTTGATGGCGAGTAACTCCCTGTTGCCCACATCATAATTGGACTCTGCTTGAGAAAAATTTTTGGACATATAGGCACAGGGGTGGAATTGTAAAGACTCCGGATCTTTCTGAGAGAGAACCGCCCCGGCCCCAACTTCGGAGGCGTCGACTTCCACCACAAATGGCAGCTCAGGGTTGGGGTGTCTAAGAATTGGAGCCGAAATGAAGGCTTGCTTCAAGGTTTTAGAAGCCTGTTCTACCTGAGGAGTCCACGCTGATGGATCCGCACCTTTTTTGGTCAAAGCCACCAAGGGTGCCACAATCGAAGAAAAGGCATGAATGAATCGCCTATAATAATTGGCGAACCCAAGGAATCGCTGGACTGCTTTTAAATTGGTGGGTCAAACCCAATCCAAAATGGCTTGTAATTTCTTGGGGTCCATTTGGAACCCTTGCGAAGAGATTATATATCCCAAGAAAGACCCCTGGGTCACCTCAATTTCGCATTTTTCTAATTTAGCGAATAACTGATTCTCTCGCAATTTTTGTAGAACCTGATGAACCTGTGCCCTATGCGAGTCCAAGTCTTGGGAAAAAATTAAAATATCGTCTAAATAGACAACCACGAACTTGCCCAAGAATTCCCGAAGGACATCATTAATAAAATCCTGAAAAACGGCTGGGGCATTGGATAGCCCGAACGGCATTACCAGGTACTCATAGTGCCCCGTCTGAGTACTGAATGCCGTTTTCCACTCGTCCCCCTCCTGGACTCTTATGAGGTTATAAGCCCCCCTAAGGTCAATTTTAGAAAAAATAGTAGCAGAACGTAGTTGATCGAACAGAACTGTAATTAAAGGAAGGGGATAGGTGTTTTTCACCGTAATTTTATTAAGGGCACGGAAGTCTATGCACGGCCTCAAAGAACCATCCTTCTTTTCCACAAAGAAGAAGCCGGCGCTGAGCGGAGATTTAGAGGGCCGAATAAACCCCTTGGACAGACTTTCTTGGATGTACTCATCCATGGCCTTTGTCTCCGGGAGAGACAATGCATAAAGTCTACACTTGGGCAATGGCGCGTTGGGGACTAATTGGATGGCACAGTCGTATGGCCGATGTGGAGGTAAACTGTCGGCCTTACCCTTTGAAAAGACGTCTGAGTAATCCCGGTAGGAAGTGGGAATCCCCGTTAAAGAGGTGGACTTCACAGGGAGCGAAATATGAAGGCACTTCTGTTGACAATTGGGGTTCCACTGGGTAATCTCCCCAAGGCGCCAATCAATGGTGGGATTGTGTTTTTTCAACCAGGGGAAACCCAATGTGATGGGTACCGAAGGACATGAGGTTAACAGGAAAGTGATCTCCTCCTGATGAAAAAGACCAATGGTCAACTGTACGGGTGGCGTCTTAAATGTAACGGCCCCATTGGACAGCACCCCACCATCTAACCCCCATAAGGTAATGGGAATAGGAAGCTGGAGTTGAGGAATCCCCAAACTCTGGGCGAGGGAAGAATCCAGTAAAATTACCGGCCGCGCCGCTGTCAATAAACAATGACCCCGAAAAATTACCCCCTTGAAAAGAAATATGCCCCGGGATTAATAATGAATCTAGAGAGGAAAAGAGCTGGAGGCCAAAGTGAACCCTCTTCGTTCACTTGGCCCGGCCTTTTACTGGCCTATTGGGACAATTTCTCAAGATGTGACCCTTACAGCCACAGTATAAACACAAACCTGAGCTTAATCGACGAGCCCTTTCTTCCGGGGAAATGCGAGCTGCCCCAAGTTGCATGGGCTCCTCGCTTTCCTCAGGGGTCATCGGAACATAGGGAACCACCGAGTGAGCGAGCCCCGTTCCGACCTCCGCTCCCGGAGGCGACGATCAATTTTAATGGCTAATTCCATTAATTTATCCAATGTTTTAGGTGCCGGGTATTGAATGAGGCAATCCTTGATCTCATCAGTAAGACCGCAACGAAACTGACTGCGTAGTGCAGGGTCGTTCCACCCGCAATCATTCGCCCATCGGCGGAACTCGGTACAATAAACCTCGGCTGGGTCTTTCCCTTGCCTAAGGGCGCTAAGATGAGTCTCTGCTGAGGCGTCACGGTCCGGATCATCATACAACAACCCGAGAGAACTAAAGAAACTGTCTACGGAGGACAGGGCTGGGCTGTCCGAAGGCAATCCAAAGGCCCAGGTCTGGGGGTCACCCTGGAGCAAAGAAATAACAAATCCAATACGCTGGGCCTCGGACGAGAAAGAGCGTGTTTTGAGCCGGAAATACAACTTGCAGCTCTTACGAAAATTAAAAAAGGTTTTGCGATCCCCAGAGAACCGATCAGGCAAGTTCATTTTGGGATCTGAACCCCCTGAGTCTGGAGGCCGCATCCTCTGCTCTTGGGAAGCTACCTTCAGGGACAATTCCCGGACCATCTGAGTTAGCCCTTGGAGCTGATCAGAAAAAGTCTGAGGAGTGGTACTCATAATACCAGACGACACAAATAACTACCCCACAAGGTATCGGACAGAGGAGATCTGTCTTATACTGGCCGGTTATAATGTTACGATGCCCTGGCCTGGGCACCAGGGACTATACGGGTTCCAGACGGTGAGGTAGTCAGGCGTGAGCCCACAGCCGGGACCGCCGGTTAGGACGGCCACAGCGGGTCCTACACTCTCTCTGTTGAGTCCCCGAGGCAGATGGCAAACCCCTGCGGAGCTAGGCTTCACCTGTGGCCGCCGCGTTCGAAAGAGCGAGTTAAGCCCGCTCCGACCCCGATGCAGCCAGGTCTTATGTGATGAAAAGGGGTAAGCGATCGCCACGGGGAATCTCAAGAGGATAAGCTGACTAATGGACCTAACTGGTAAAAGGCCCCTAACTGCCAGCACCAGGCCAAGACGGGGAGTGCGACCAAGTCGCAGACACCAGCGGCTAAAAGGGAGTCCCCAAAAACACACCAGAGGGACCGTGACTCCCAAAGCAGGGATCTGGAAGGAAAGACGACACTCCTGCCTAAACAGAACACTAATGGTGGACGGGACAATGGGAACAAATACCGAAAGACGGGGACAAGGAGGCAAAAGAGGATTACCAAGGATAATCCCACGGAGGGGCTTAGCCACGGAGGGCCAGGGAACCAAAGAAGGAAAAGACCAGGGCTCCACTGGAGCACTTACGTGACCCACGGAAGATGGAGACAGTGGGTCCACTGCAGGCTCACAGGCTGAGGATGGAATTCAGCAGAGGAGTCCAGGGAAATGCAGGAACAATAGGATCCACGGGCTGACACAAGCTGACAGGCTGGGAAACCAGGAAGGCTGCAGAGAAGATCCACAGGCAGACACACGCTGACAGGCTGGGAGACCAGGAAGGCTGTAGAGAAGATCCACAGCCAGGGATGCTGGGACCAAGGGCCCAGGGGACCGGGGAACACAGCAGTATGCTTTAGAAAGCAATAAAGCTATAACCGGCGTCTGTGCCCAGCAGACGCCGGCTATTTATTCAAATTTCGCGCCGCCTGACTGACGTCAGGCGCGCGCGTTCCTGGCCGCCGGGCGGAAGCTCGGGGACGTTGCCTAGCAACGCCCCGACGCTTGGCCTCAGAGTGAGGCTTGGGACGCTGCCCGGCAACGTCCCCCGCAGCATCAGATGACGCTGCACTCGCCGTCCGTCCGGGTGCAGGGATACCCGGACGGCGGCGTGCAACATGCTTCCCGCCAATCAGCAGTTGTAAAGTAGAAGAAACCCCTCACTATAGAATTCAAGAGTAGAGGTATAATACCTGCACGTTTCATATAGGTTTAAAGCTTATGGCTTTGCCTCTTTGACATCTGAGATGCTGCCAGACCCCCACAGTGCATCAACTTAGTGCTGATGGGCTGTTTCTCATGCCCAGTAGGGTCAGTTCGCATGCGCAAGATCTCGCCACTCTCAAAAGGTATCCTGTGCTGCCCAGAGCCGGCAACCATTACAGCAGGGACAGTGCTGTCCTGGCTGATGTGGTGTATGAGCAATGACACCTGCAACTTTTGAAATTGAGAGATGCAGGTGTTGAAACAGTCAGTGCCACTGACTGTTCATGCATTGACACTGCATATCGGTGCACTATCTTGTAGAGATGTAGCCACACTTATTCAACTCAATGGTGCACCAGAGCGTTCCGTCTCAGCACAACGTCTTCTGAGAAGGGGACATGCAAGTGGTTCACTCGCGTGCGCATCCCATTGCCACAAATGGGGCATGCAAGCACCTCATGCGCATGCGCATCCTATTTAAGATTAAACAAGATGGGGCAGGCAAACAAAGATGGAGCAGCATTATATAGATATAATAGTTACATGTTTTTACAGGAAACCATTGTGGATTACTACTGGAGAAGAGGACAGGCCTACAGGGGATACATGGATCATGTATGTAATAAAGTTTTACTTTATTATGTGTATTAGTGTCTGTTTTATTTGGGTATTGGTGCTGTAGTAGGACTCAGGGCCGGCGCTACCTGCTCAGCAGAGACTGCAAAGCAGGGAGGCGCCAGGCTGTGTAGGCGCTCTCCCTGCTTTGTGACTCTGCTGCGTCAGACTTGCCAAACTCCTGCTTTTTTCCCAATTATCCCGCTGCCCCACACAGTAAAATGCAGCTCACCATGTATATATAGAGTGCGAGTGCACTGCCCAAGTCCAAGTGGGCAGCTGACATCTGCTAAATTCAGCTGCCCACCCCCTGCACATGCATCATCCGGGAATTTCCATGGGAACGCCCAGTGTTTTCATGGGAACACCCGTGAAACCCTGGATGTTCCCATGGGCGAATCTCCTGCCCCCCTCCCCCCTTGCCCGTGCCCCCATCTGGACTTCTGTGTGCGAGCGCTGTGGCTGCTTGCACACTGCGGCTGCACATGCATATAAATAACTTGCCAAAAATCGGTCCCCCGTGCGATCGTGTGGGGGACAGATGAAATGAGAATCATGTGGGGGCACCATAAGAGAAGTGCACATAGACATACCTCCCAACAGTCCCTATTTTAGCGGGACAGTCCCGATTAATAGGGCCTGTCCCGCTGTCCCACCCACGGGCGGTAGTGTCCCGCGGTAAGGGGGGGCTGTTGGGAGTCCCCCCTGTCGGCTGCTAAGCAGTGGGGAATAAACGCTGTGCGCATGCGCACAGCGTCTATTCCCGCAGCCAGGGGGCTGGGGGCATGGCTAGAGGCTCACAGAGCCTCTGGGTCAGGGCTGGGCAACACCGGCCCTCCAGATGTTAATGAACTACACATCCCAGGATGCTTTGCATTAGTTTTGCTATGTGGCCATGCTGAAACTGATGCAAGGCATGCTGGGATGTGTAGTTCATTAACATCTGGAGGGCCGGTGTTGCCCAGCCCTGCTCTGGGTCATGCCCCCATAGCGGCAAAATGGGGGCGTGACCTCGCGGGAGAGCTGCGAGTATAGGCCACGCCCCCGAAATTAGACCACGCCCCCGAAAATTGCGCCGTGCATCAGCAGTGTCCCGGGTCCGGCGACCAGAAAGTTGGGAGGTATGCACAGGCCAGACAATGCAAAGGCACTGCTACACAGCCAAAGCACTTTCAGTTACCTTCTTGCACACAACATAGTTAATGATAAGGAACAAATTACATTACTAATGAAATGGAAATACAAAATTAAATAATGTATTTCGGTATTACATCCATTTACTATGATAACTAATAAATCAATGTAAAAGACTGCAGAGCCCTTGTCATCTGTTGATTTCACATTCTAATTTATTATCACCTCTGGCAGGGATAACTACATTTTATTACCCTGCAGTACAAATAGGAGGGAAGACCCAAACTGTGACATCCTGTACAGTGATATGTTCAAGAAGAATGTGGGGGAAAAAAAGTTTTTTTATTTCTTAACCCTTACAGTGCCAACATCTCTGTTAGAGATTTTTATCGCTCAGATTTGTTACATAAATTCAAATTTTAAAAATTGTGCAAAAAAAGATTGTATTTCCCATATAAGGTAAACATTACTGGTCATTATGATGAAATGTTTGCTTACCAATTTTCACACCTATTTTGACAGATTCACTTGGCACTCAAAGTGGTTAAGCATTGTATATAAGTGAGTAAAAAAAGTCATTGAATGCTATAGGCTGTCACACTTTTTAGGACAGTATTCATCATCACTGGCATGTTCAGTCTATAGATACACTACATTCAGAGGCTAATTTAATCGCAGTCACTGAGTAAGTCCAGGACTACTCAGAGCCTGAGAATAGTGCTGACCAGGGGGGAAATTATTCGGTGGTGAGCGGCTTACAAAATATTTTCATGAATGACATGGCTTCCCAAGCTGTACACATATATTAACATGGGGTACACATTGATTCACTAGGCGGGCTTTCACCATACTTGCCGACTTTTGAGCTGCCCTCTCCGGGAGAGGGCAGCCAGCTCTGTCAGGCAGGGGGGCGGGGCCGAATCGAGGACTGGAAAAAGAGGCGGTCCGGGGGCGTGGCCACACAGTTGATGCCCTGTTAGGGGCGTGTCTGCAGCGGCGCGTCATTTTAGCCCCGCCCCCCACTGTGCAATGCCGGTATTTTAGACATTGCACTGTGGGGGGCGGGGCTAAAATGCCGCGATCGCAGCATTTTACCTGCGGACCCCCACGCCGGCGCCGAGGGACACTTCGCGGGAGCTGGGGGGGATATGCGGGAGGATTGCCACCCTTTCCGGGGGACCGGGAGGGGGACCCGATTTCCGGGACCCTCCTGGCCGTTCCTGGAGGGTAGGCAACCCTGGCTTTTTACACTGGCGGGGCGGCTTTTACCTGATCAGTGGCTGCAGAAACTAAGCAGCCGTGCACTCAGGTGTGAATCAGGCCCATTTAGTCTAACACTATCTGAGATTGTCTATGGCACCATTCTTCCATAATATAGTCTGTCAATCGATGCCCATTTAATGGTTGTAGAAAAAGCCATTTCAAGGGTTTCAGAAAATCTAAAAAAAACAAGTAGAGTACATATATAATTTATTGACCAATAAAAAGTCTAACATGCACTTACATGTGAGTTGAGGATTGACAGCGTTGTAAAACAGTCTCAATGCAGTCATCTTCCTTTGCTGAACCTTCTGGTGTTCCACGGCGGCGCGGATATCAGCTGGCTGGAGGGGATGTTTGCATTCCACAGGGATTTCCCACAATCCTAAATAAGTTACACATATAAACATGCTTGATCAATAGGGGCTTTTCATATGACTGAGGCAGTAAATAGTATCATAGTCAGCTTTTTATTTTATATTCTTCATGTAAGGGTTATAAAATACATGACAATACATAAAAACATTATCATGAATAATAAATATAAGTAAGTCACGGTATTTTTGCAAATTTCACTACTTTTTGTGACTGCACCTAAAAATTGTAATGTATATTGCCTGTCTCTAGAGGGGGGTTTCCAAATGCAGTACACCAATTACCACTCTGTGGAACATTGGAGCAAGAGCAGGAATCTGGGGGAGCGCTAGAAGAACCTAGTAATAACGACCCTGGACATTAATGTATACACTGGTGTTTTATACACTGGATACTGTATGAAATACAGTATTAATATTTAACAGTACAGATGGTCTATAGTATAGTATAGGATTACACAGGAGAAAGTGGTGTACATACAGTATATACACACTCGCAGACTCAAAACTTGTAAATCAATTGTATTCATCTAAGTCTAAAGCTGAGTTTTATTAATCTAAATCATTAATCTGTTGTTGACTATGATAGGATATTATCATGGTGAAAATTATTCTGAAATTGTTTAAAAATTACAATTACAAAAGAAATGTCATACACACAAAAACCCCTCTGTGCCATTGTACACCTCCATATAGTCTCATGTGCTGTCATATACCCAATATGTCTGCATATAGCCAATATACCTCTATCAAGCATCACATACCACCAAAATAAATAGAAAGCTTCACCCATATGGCCATATAACCTTTGCTTAAATAGCCACTATGCCTTGAATGCCACCAGATACAATATAACCAACATGCCAATATAGCTGTGTGTACTGTAATATAATGTCCATTCATCCTATCCTGTGGATCAGAGTACAATTTCTCCTTTCCATTCAGATCCTATCCTATCCTATCCTACGCAGAGAGGTCAATTCTACTTTTTTCTGCTTCCCGCAATATCTTCATGCTAAACAAACATTTAAGAGTAGAGATGTGAGTAATACTAAAGATGACATCAGATGAAAAGGTAACATAGCCTACCGAATTATCCAACTAGGTGGGATTTCAGAGCTCAAAAAAGCCTATCAGGCAGCTGGTCCTTATGATTTAATTATATTGGCTTATTTTCAAGTTGAACGTCTATTGTATTATTTGGGTATACAAAATTTGTTTAATCAGTGTAATTTGGCCAGAGGGTGCAGGGGCTGTGCTTGAACGGCGGTGGCACTGACAGATGTGTTTCTAGCTGCAGTATATCATTCCAGACACCCTGCTTACCAGGTGAAGGGGATGTGGGTGAATGGCAATGCCACCCACAGGGCTCTCCAGCACCACTCATACACCCCTAGTTAGTGCCTTTAAAGAAACACCCTTATCTGTCTTTTTGGAAAAACAAATATTTTCGGTACTCTTTACCTAGATGGGCGCCCGCGATTGAAATCGCGGGCGTCGGGGGTAAAAATCGCGGGCATCGCGGCCATCGCGGGTAAATCGCGGGTACATAAAAATCTGCTACCCGCGATGACCGCGATTTTCCCATAGGGAACAATGTTAAAAACGGTGATTGAACACGATTTTAATGTTAAATGCCTCAATGCCCGCGATTTGGCCATAGGAATCAATGTTAAATGGGCCACAGAGCCCTAATAGTCACCGTGAACTCTGAAATGGCCCCCACAATTGTTAACGCCACCCCACGATCAACGTGAACCCGAAGCGTGGCGAGCGGCGGCGGTACGCGTCCTCCGACCTTTTCATGCCCTACTATCCACTAGGGCGTGGAGTGAGAATAGAATAGTGTGGCGAGCGCAGCGAGCCACCGAGCCCGAAGCGTGGCGAGCGCAGCGAGCCCCGCGAGGGGACGCGGATACCTTCACAGGCAGACGCGTCCCCTCGCGGGCTTCACAGGTGTCCGCGTCGCCACGGACACCTGTGAAGCCCGCGAGGGGACGCGTATAACTGTGAAGGTATCCGCGTCCCCTCGCGGGGCTCGCTGCGCTCGCCACGCTTCGGGCTCGGTGGCTCGCTGCGCTCGCCACACTATTCTATTCTCACTCCACGCCCTAGTGGATAGTAGGGCATGAAAAGGTCGGAGGACGCGTACCGCCGCCCCTCGCGGGCTCGCTGCGCTCGCCACGCTTCGGGTTCACGTTGATCGTGGGGTGGCGTTAAAAATGTGGGGGGACATTTAAGGGTTAATTGTGGTTATTTGGGCTCTGTGGCCCATTTAACATTGATTCCTATGGCCAAATCGGGTCCATTGAGGCATTTAACAGTAAAATCGTGTCCATCGGGCCTTTTAACATTGATTCCTATGGCAAATCGGGAGCATCGCGTCGCGGGCATCGCGGGTACATTTATGGTCGGCCGCGACGCGACCGACAAGATTTCCATGTTTAACATGGGTTTCAATGGGAAATCGACGGGCGCCCATCTAGGTAAAGAGTACCATATTTTCTTTTAAGTAGTGATACTTGATGTAACTGGCATATATTATTCAGGTATAGTATACAGTAACACTTCTGCTACATTGTCCCAGAGGTCTCTGTTATCCTGGTATCACCCTTATTAATCTAGTCTAATGTCTCTTTTTCTGACATTAGCCCTGTCAGGAATGTGGGTGGAATGTACATAGAGGAAAGGTGATGTATACCGCGACTACACACTTTATCCATGTTCAGCAAAGACAGTCTGTCCGCCTTAGTGAGTTATAGCTGCAGATGGCTAGATCCTTGCTAGCTGATAATGAATTCTCAGAATATTCCTCCATCCTATTCATCCCGTCTGCTACAACCCTTCACCTGTGGGTTAAAACACCACCAGTTATTTCCTATCTGCCTTGAACAAGAGCTCAAAGAGGAAAGAGAAAGGTTTTCTAAATATAACTATTTTAAGGTTAACTGTGGGTTTTCTGTCACCTGAAACATATACGCAGGGTTGGTGTAAGGCTTTTCTGCACTCTAGACCAGGGCTGGGCAATTGTGGCCCTCCAGATATTGAGGCACTACACATCCCAGCATGCCTTGCATCAGTTTCAGCATGGCCACATAGCAAAACTAATGCAAAGCATCCTGGGATGTGTAGTTCCTCAACATATGGAGGGCCGCAATTGCCCAGCCCTGCTCTAGACAAAACTTCAACCACCCAAATCCCATCCCCAACACCACACTGTCACCAAAACCCACTTTCCAGTGAAGTGTGGAAGCAGTATCTCAAGCTGGCCATACATTACTGACCCCTTTGAACCGGCGATATATATATATATATATATATATATCTATAGAAATGGAAACAACGGGCGCTTCATAGTGCAGATGGTTTTGTAAAAAGTATATCTTCTTTAATGACAAACGGACAACAAGTAAGAAATAAATAACATTACCAAAGTAGGCGGTCTCAGATTACCGCAATAGTTTGAGCATAAGAAAAACCCAATAACGCTCGGCGTCTGGCACATAGGAGAGGTTACACTCCTTACGACTCCGGCTGGTCTGATCCGACGCTGAGCCACGCCCCTACGCGTTTCGTCACGTGGACTTCGTCAGAGGGCTGGCCCAGCGTCGGTCAGAGTCCTCTGTTATACCTGGGTTGCTGTCAATCACAGCTAATCCCTGACATTGCCTCAGCTGAGGTGTTTAAACATTTAACACGTAGTATACGTGCAACAAGCCTTTGTATATATATATGTTGCGTCCACTTTGGCAACAACTTAAAAACATAATTTAAAACATATAGAATCATATAGAATCAAAAGCATGTACATATACAATATTGCATAAAATTGCATAAAAAGTATTAACACCTAAAAAATATTTTAAAAAACAACACAGCGTGTACATGATCATCTCTCCACATTCACAGAGTTCAATGATACAGCTTATCTCAAAGCAACATTGAAGCGCATATATAATATAAGCAGCTACTCCAAAAATATATATAATGACCAGAAAAATTATTATAGATTTTTATACATTTTTGTACATTAATAAAACCCCCCAGGAGAACCAATAAGAAAAAACTTTAAAAAAAGGGGGGGTGACAGAGATAAATTGAACGACAAATCGCTTAACTAATGATGGTGCTATCAAGCACATATTTATCGGGGTACATCAGATATTAACAACCAATCATACCTTCATCCCAAAAAAGAGGCAATATCTATTCCTTCATTCAACCCTTCAGGGTGAAGTGTGTTTAAATTGTATATCCAATAGGATTCTCTTTTGCGCAGTAATTTTTCAAGGTTTCCCCCCCTCACATCTAATTTCACTTGTTCTAAGCCCATAAAACGCATTCCATCTGGTTTACTATTTTGGCAGGTGAGGAAATGCCGCGGGACACTATGATTGCCAATTTTATTTTTGATATTGCGATAATGCTCGAGGATACGTATCTTTAGCATCCTCTTAGTCTGTCCCACGTATCTTTTGCCACAAGGGCAGAGCAATAAATACACTACGTGGGTTGTAGTACAGTTAATCAGCCCCTTTACTTCACAAACTTTACCATTTCTGTCAATAACTGTTTTTTTACCTTTTAACCCATATGGGCACATTTTGCATTTAGTACAACAATAAAAACCTTTTAAAGGAGGCATATTTGAAAAAAGACTCAGTGTTCTTTGTTCTGATATGCCTCCTTTAAAAGGTTTTTATTGTTGTACTAAATGCAAAATGTGCCCATATGGGTTAAAAGGTAAAAAAACAGTTATTGACAGAAATGGTAAAGTTTGTGAAGTAAAGGGGCTGATTAACTGTACTACAACCCACGTAGTGTATTTATTGCTCTGCCCTTGTGGCAAAAGATACGTGGGACAGACTAAGAGGATGCTAAAGATACGTATCCTCGAGCATTATCGCAATATCAAAAATAAAATTGGCAATCATAGTGTCCCGCGGCATTTCCTCACCTGCCAAAATAGTAAACCAGATGGAATGCGTTTTATGGGCTTAGAACAAGTGAAATTAGATGTGAGGGGGGGAAACCTTGAAAAATTACTGCGCAAAAGAGAATCCTATTGGATATACAATTTAAACACACTTCACCCTGAAGGGTTGAATGAAGGAATAGATATTGCCTCTTTTTTGGGATGAAGGTATGATTGGTTGTTAATATCTGATGTACCCCGATAAATATGTGCTTGATAGCACCATCATTAGTTAAGCGATTTGTCGTTCAATTTATCTCTGTCACCCCCTTTTTTTAAAGTTTTTTCTTATTGGTTCTCCTGGGGGGTTTTATTAATGTACAAAAATGTATAAAAATCTATAATAATTTTTCTGGTCATTATATATATTTTTGGAGTAGCTGCTTATATTATATATGCGCTTCAATGTTGCTTTGAGATAAGCTGTATCATTGAACTCTGTGAATGTGGAGAGATGATCATGTACACGCTGTGTTGTTTTTTAAAATATTTTTTAGGTGTTAATACTTTTTATGCAATTTTATGCAATATTGTATATGTACATGCTTTTGATTCTATATGATTCTATATGTTTTAAATTATGTTTTTAAGTTGTTGCCAAAGTGGACGCAACATATATATATACAAAGGCTTGTTGCACGTATACTACGTGTTAAATGTTTAAACACCTCAGCTGAGGCAATGTCAGGGATTAGCTGTGATTGACAGCAACCCAGGTATAACAGAGGACTCTGACCGACGCTGGGCCAGCCCTCTGACGAAGTCCACGTGACGAAACGCGTAGGGGCGTGGCTCAGCGTCGGATCAGACCAGCCGGAGTCGTAAGGAGTGTAACCTCTCCTATGTGCCAGACGCCGAGCGTTATTGGGTTTTTCTTATGCTCAAACTATTGCGGTAATCTGAGACCGCCTACTTTGGTAATGTTATTTATTTCTTACTTGTTGTCCGTTTGTCATTAAAGAAGATATACTTTTTACAAAACCATCTGCACTATGAAGCGCCCGTTGTTTCCATTTCTATAGACAAATTTACCTGGTGGATACAGGTGCCCCGAGGGGTAGTAACGGAGCGGCTGGGTCAGCATTACCTAAGTGCAACAATCAAAACACCTGTAATCGGTGGATTGGGACTCTGGGACTTGTAGTTCCACGGACATTTCTCCTCATTTTCATCAAGTATCATTATTTGACTTTTCTTGCGCACAATCAAGTTTGTTTGTTTATATATATATATATATATATATATATATATATATATATAAAATACAGCAGGTCCGGCACTCACTCCTGGAATAGTGCTGCGCCCGGTGCCCTCACTGGAGAGGAGGATGGGTAGTGTACACAATGTGCGGCACTCGTAGCAGAAATAATCAGACGGAGTCAAATATCGTAATAACGTTTCATTCCTCTTGGAATTTCTTCAGATTACAAAATACAAAATTTTTTTGTATTTTGTAATCTGAAGAAATTCCAAGAGGAATGAAACGTTATTACGATATTTGACTCCGTCTGATTATTTCTGCTACGAGTGCCGCACATTGTGTACACTATATATATATATATATATATATAGATAGATAGATAGATAGATATCGTTTGGTCCGACACTCCCAATGAGTTGGTATAACTGATTCCGGTGCCCTCACTGTGGTTAGTGAATAGCGGTGCAGGGGTGCGGCACTCGGAAATGAAAAAACTCCACAACACTGAGAGAATCCAACAACGTTTCAGTTTATGTTAAATGTTTTCAGAGTTTTTTAGAGAGAGAGAGGGTGGAAGATAGCGATGTGAAAATCACCGAAAAAAATGGCCGCCCGCCCGCCCATTTTTTTCCGGAGGTTTGCATGTGCGTAGTAGGGTCTGAGTGCACTAGTGCTCAGATTCTACTGCTCCCAGCAGAGAGGAGGGGGACCAGCTTGAGGAGGCTACACACCGGCCTCCCCTATCTTAAGATGCACCTGTACTGAACACTGTTTTTATGGTTGAGTAAATGTTTAGGAGCTGATCAACAAAAAGGCTGTTGGGGCTTGTATGCAGAGTGCCAGTTAGAGTGCACCAGGACCCCCGGGAGGGCAGTACAGATTGGACACTGAATATAGGCATGTGCTGGTGGTATGTGCTCTTGTTGAAGCTATTTTACACACAGTTTAGGTATTTTTCCTTTTCTGGTGGTTAACTATTATATTACTACTTTTGAGCAATGATATACCACACATTTCTTGGTAAAGGTATGTGTACAGTGTTGTGTATTGAAAGTACAGATCTAATACTAAAATGCATGAGGGCAATTTTGGCCAAACCAAAACCTGAAGAAGTATTAGGGCAAAAACCAAAAGTAAAACATGGGGTTGGGTGCACACACATCTAAAGAAGATATATAGATTTGTTTATAGATCCAAAGATTACACTTGTGCTAATCTAATTATGAGTAATGGAACTTGAGATATACTGTTTTATGGCAGATTAAATGTTTGGATAACTTTAATGTACTTCTTGAAAATCTGACATGTTTGCAGCATAGTTTTAGATGATGGATGCAGGATGAGACTACATACTCATGGAACATTTGCAGAGTATGTGCTTGAGATCTGTTTTGCGTTCTCTGCTGTTGTAAGCTACCATACTGTATATCCATATCTCAGACATCTCTCTGTTTAACACAGGAAGCAATGAGTCACGGTAGAAGATAAACATGTGAATGAGAAGCTGCTTCTCTATATTGCCTGCCTCTGCTAGTCTGTATTTCAGGAGGGAAGGGCGCTACCTTGTTTCCTCTAAAGTACTATAACATATTTAAAAAAAAAAAGTATTAGAACGTAAAATATTAAACAAACTGAATGTAGGATTTAAGCAGCGGCATCACCACATTTGGGGGAATTGGCCTATAACAAAGGAACGTGAATTCCCAAGGTTTCTCAAAGTGATAGGTGTGTCCCAGCAGGGATGGGAAATGGCTTACATTCCTCCGAGAGGCTTTCCCAGCATCTCTAGAGACGCTAGCTGCCCCTGGAGATTGCACTGTATGTAGTGCTGGCCAGAGGCGTAACTAGATATTCACAGGCCCCATTGCAAAAGTTTGTAAGGGCCCTCTATTTAGCAACTGATGGTGATAAATATATATAAAACATATTACTTAAACAGCAAAGATGGGGCCCCTGCAGCTCTGGGCCCCATAGCTGCACCCCTTGCACCAATGGTAGTTACGCCCTTGGTGCTGGCTCTCCCACTGCGAAAAGGAGCAGAGTGTTGCTAGAGAATATCACACTGCAGCACCTGGCTCCTATCACTGCAGAGGATGCCTCATTCTGCTGCCACCCCTCCTAACGTGACATCTGGGTGTGGACCATACCCTATTGACTTTAAACATTAAGTGGTATCCCTGTGAAGTTGTCCAATTTGTTATATAGTGGGGTCACATATAAAAGTGGACATACCCTTTATGATAGCCCGGTGCTGTACTCTGTCATTTACATTGGGTGCTATAATATTATCTGAAGTGACATATTCACCATAGATGCAAGCCACTGTATGCAGTTGCCATGACTAATGAAACAGGAAGTCCCACCACAACATCTTGATTAATGGCCCTAACCTGCTCCATACAGTTATGTTGGAATGGCAATCTTATCTTTCTTTAGCCTGTCCCATTCCCAGAGAGCATCCATTGTATTAAACGTACTCCTTAAGGCTCCCATACGCTAGTCCGACTTGTCCTAAGGACAAGTCAGACCAGTTTGCCCTTGAGCTCCCCTGGCAGCTCCCCGGCAGGCTCACTTACGATTTGGCACGTGAGGTGCCATTTTTACATGCTACAAATCGTGGGTGGCAGGGCGGGAAGCAGCTGCTGAATAAAAAAAACATGTTTTTAAAAGACTAGACGGCTGGTTATTGGCTGAGAGCCAATTAGCAGCTTCCCATTTTATTGGCTGAGAGAATTCTCTCAGCCAATCAGCGGCCGGATAGTCTCTTCAAAATTCTTTTAAATCCAGCAGCAGCTTCCTGCCCAGCCACCCGGCATTTGCTGCTATGTGCTCTACGCCGCTGCCCGGATCCCGCCAATCACCGTTGCCCGGACCCTGCTGCCCGGACCCAGTGGCTGCACATAGGTGTGTGCCAGCAGTGCTTCACCACTGGCAAGAACCTACAGATCGGATCCAATACATCACAGGTGCTAAAAAGCACCAGCAATGTGCCACTGATGGGTCCGATCCGATAGATTTTATGTGCAGCCCCTCCAACCTCCCGATGCATCAGGTGGGAGGGGATGTCAAACACATCCAATTTCTCGGCCTGATCCGTTAGGATCGGGTGAAATTTAGATAAGTGTATGGGCACCTTTACAGTCATAATTGATTGGAAATCGACTGCTCTTTCCAATTATGTATGTCTATGATCTTTCCCTCTCATTGTGGGGCAGATGTTCTAAGCCTTGGAGAGTTATAAAGTGAGAGATAAATTACCAGCAAATCAGCTCCTAACTGCCATGTTACAGGCTGTGTTTGAAATTTGGTATTTAGAATGTTACGATCCCCCTTCAGTGGGTCGGTGTAACTCTGCAGTTAATATGTTCTGTGTGGGTTTTGTATTTGTTCCTTAGATCAGCACTCCGGGTTTTGCTGATCCATCATGCCTGGGTTTGATGCACACCTTGGTCTTTGGGTGTGGCTGCCTGCTAGGCCTCTTGGTATTTAGGCATTCTCCCAGCATTGAGACCCTGCCAGTTATAGTTTTGTTTAAAGCCTTGTCTGAGTCTGGTTATTGTCTTGTCTGAGTCCTGTTATAGTCCTGTGTATTCCAACAGGCACTTCTGACAGGTGTCCTGTGAAGTCCTGTCTGTGTGAGTGTATAATTGCTGCAGTCTAAGAGATCCTTCCAGGTTTCCTGTGAAGTCCTGTCTGTGTCAATGAACCATTGCTGCAGTCTGAGAGACCCTGTATGAACACAGAACCCATCTGACAGAGATAAGTGCTGTTTTGTCCACCTTCAGTATTTCAGCTGATCCCTGTTAGAGTGTAGCTGTGTAGAGTATATCTCCTCTCTGATTTGGGGTTTTGCCATCCATCTCCACACAGGTTATATATTGTTTATTATTAACATCTGCATGCATTGTTGAATTTATGCCATTAGCCAGGACATACTATGTTCACATCCTGCTGTGTTTCTGTAGCTTATGGGGGGGGGGGGGATCTTAGAATGCACACTCGATTTACATGAGGTGCTATCATGCTGGGACTTGTAGTTCTGCAAAAAAAGACATGTGGTGCAGATGCACACTCCATATTATTAATCAAAAATCAATCAATAATAGAGGTTCTTGGTATATTCATTGGCCAAGAAATATTTGCCCACCAACCAGCTTCACGGTAACCTCATTTCTGGTGGGTCCCTAATACTAAGAATCTGGGGCGCGGAACCCCAAAAAGGCCAGCAAAAGCCAGTCACCCCAGGGCAGCACACAAGTGAAAAACTAAGCTATAAATGTGTGTTAATAAGAAAGAAGCAGGAGCTAGAGGTTAAAAAGTGCAGTGCTAGGAAGTATAATATTAGTGAAAATAAATAGTGCTAAATAAATGTTAGGGTGTGCCACCCTGAAAGAAACTCGGTTACACCAACCCAAGGGGAGCCGCGCCCCAAATCCATCTCCAAGACTAGCAAATAGTGTAAATTTTTAGGTCTTTCCTTCATTGCGCCCTCAGTTTGCAGTCTGTGGCTACCAGGGACCAAACTGGTGAACTAATGTTCAGATCAGGTGGGCGGGGTGCTACTCTAAGTTGAAGGAGTCCCAACCTTCAGGTGTACAGGTGTACACAATGTTAGCTTATGGGGGGGGGATCTTAGAATGCACACCCGATTTACATGAGGTGCTATCATGCTGGGACTTGTAGTTCTGCAAAGAAAGACATGTGGTGCAGATGCACACTCCATATTATTAATCAAAAATCAATCAATAATAGAGGTTCTTGGTATATTCATTGGCCAAGAAATATTTGCCCACCAACGAGCTTCACGGTAACCTCATTTCTGGTGGGTCCCTAATACTAAGAATCTGGGGCGCGGAACCCCAAAAAGGCCAGCATAAGCCAGTCACCCCAGGGCAGCACACAAGTGAAAAACTAAGCTATAAATGTGTGTTAATAAGAAAGAAGCAGGAGCTAGAGGTTAAAAAGTGCAGTGCTAGGAAGTATAATATTAGTGAAAATAAATAGTGCTAAATAAATGTTAGGGTGTGCCACCCTGAAAGCAACTCGGTTACACCAACCCAAGGGGAGCCGCGCCCCAAATCCATCTCCAAGACTAGCAAATAGTGTAAATTTTTAGGTCTTACCTTCATTGCGCCCTCAGTTTGCAGTCTGTGGCTACCAGGGACCAAACTGGTGAACTAATGTTCAGATCAGGTGGGCGGGGTGCTACTCTAAGTTGAAGGAGTCCCAAAGACATGTGGTGCAGATGCACACTCCATATTATTAATCAAAAATCAATCAATAATAGAGGTTCTTGGTATATTCATTGGCCAAGAAATATTTGCCCACCAACCAGCTTCACGGTCATGTCTTTCTTTGCAGAACTACAAGTCCCAGCATGATAGCACCTCATGTAAATCGGGTGTGCATTCTAAGATCCCCCCCCCCCCATAAGCTAACATTGTGTACACCTGTACACCTGAAGGTTGGGCGCGGCTCCCCTTGGGTTGGTGTAACCGAGTTGCTTTCAGGGTGGCACACCCTAACATTTATTTAGCACTATTTATTTTCACTAATATTATACTTCCTAGCACTGCACTTTTTAACCTCTAGCTCCTGCTTCTTTCTTATTAACACACATTTATAGCTTAGTTTTTCACTTGTGTGCTGCCCTGGGGTGACTTGCTTATGCTGGCCTTTTTGGGGTTCCGCGCCCCAGATTCTTAGTATTAGGAACCCACCAGAAATGAGGTTACCGTGAAGCTGGTTGGTGGGCAAATATTTCTTGGCCAATGAATATACCAAGAACCTCTATTATTGATTGATTTTTGATTAATAATATGGAGTGTGCATCTGCACCACATGTGTTTCTGTAGCTACAAGTGTGGGTGTGAGGAATTACTTATTTGCATAACATCTTCTTGCATTGTTGCATTCCTGAGAGTTCAGTGGAGGATTGCTCCCATATTCATCCACTCAACTTCCTGGTGTTTCTGACCACTTATTATAATATGTACCACTGTCTGTTTGTTTGTTTCCACGGGTTTTAGTAAATTAACCTTTTGTCCGTTTCTCAATCTCGGTTGATGCATTGTCTTACATAAGACCTGGGGGCATCGGAGTTGGAGCAGGCCTAACTTGCTCCTTTGGATGCGGCTGCTATAGGTGAAGTCTAGCACTGCATGCATCAATCTACCACTGGGGGAGACAACAGAGTCAGGTGTGATGCGTGGTCAGTCTCCTACCGTATTTGCACACAGAGACTCCCCAGAGTCCTTACATAGAAGCTCATTGGCTATTACTTTATCTCTATGCAAGGCTTAGTACTGTACCTATGCAACATAGTTCCTAGTCTTCCTGTTTCTTAGAGATGACAATTATTATAGTTTTATTCATGTTTTTATAATATTTTACCTACATTCCACATGGTAGTGATGCACAAGCATGAGATGTTGGTGCAAATATATATATTTCAACACACACACACAGAAAGTATGCTAGTCTAATGCAAAAAATATTCTTGTGATTATTGTAAAATTATTATTTTTTTTCACTCCAGCCCCCAGGCAACATTAACAGTGCATGTGTTCTTTATTCAGAACTGGAGCCAAGATGTATTCATTACTGACTGAATGTTTACATTTAATGCACCGTACACATAGGGCGATGGGAGCAGTGTGCTGAGGGATCTAGTTACTCACAGATCATTCAGCACACAGTGCTGCACCAGCGATGCAGTATACATGCAGCATGCAGTATAAATCTAGTCAGGCGTTAGCGATGCGCAGGACCATGCACTGCTGTCGTCAGTGGCCATACACACAAAGAGATCTGTGCTTCCTTTCTAAGCAATCTAGACAGATCACTTAGAAATGGGGATGTAATTGCCCCGTGTGTATGGCCCATTAGTCAGTCATTATTGATACCAATTGTTTTACTTGAAAATCTGTGAGGATACCTGGAAAACATGCACTGTCTGGACTCAGTGATAACTGAGGTTCGGAAACACTGCTGTGCAAGTGGGGGTTATTCAGACATGATCATTCTTTGCTAATTTGCAAAGCCCTGCAATCAGATATTTGCCACCCTCCAGAGTAAATTCCTGCTCTGTGCAGGGTTGTGGAAGCCTGGCAAAAAAATGTTCAGTTGTGCTGCAAATCCATACTCAACTCACTCACTATGGAATGATTTTTCCAGTCTATGAAGTCAAAATAAGCCTGTAACTTCAAAGGTAGGAGCTGATTGGCCGCTGAGAAAAACCAGACAGTTTATCACTTCACCAAGCTTAATAAATCTGCCCCACAGTTAGGATAATAATATTAATAATAATAAACAAAGCATCCAGACTTTAAATGATCTCATATTTCTTTGTCTACATTTTCTGGATTAATTTAATGTTGCTTTATTTTGAACCTAGGCGTGTCATTATAATATGACAGGATTTTTGTGACTGATAAATTTATATAGACTATTTAATTAAAAGATTCATTTTGCATGAGTCCTGCAGCAGAACTGCAGGTTAAGCAAATTGTTAGGGGCTATTTATAGAATTATGCTAATTATTACTTATTAAAGCTGTCAAGCTGATACATCTGTGCAGGTGAAATAAGTGATGTTTTTGAGAACAGCGATGTCAGCTTAATTTTGTTAAAAGGTGTGTCAAGCCAAAATGTTACAGCAAAGTCAATAATAAAACAGGCAATAATAGCACACGTGGATGTGTTACAGGGTTTATTATCCTTTATATGGAAAAATCTCGATATCTATGGTTCATTCAGTGTAAAAAAAAAAATAGCAACCAAATATGTATTTTGCAGTTCAAATATTTTAAACAGAACTCCACTTCATAATTTACAGTACTCAGTATAACCTAACCAAGGTTCCTTGCAGACCCCTCTCCTGACTTAAATCGGGTAAACATTTGACGATATTTTGGACAATGTTGCGATCTGTGCTGGATCACAACAAAAATTGTATAGTGTAGATGTCGATTCATTAATTGAATTGCGTAGTAAAATGCTCATCCCATTGAATGTTCTGCATGTCCAATGAAACCTAGAAGAACCATTTGGCCCATCAAGACTGCCCCATTTTTAACCAATTTTGTTACCCTTAAACCCTATGTATTCCTTATTTTTTGTAATGATGTCCTTATGTCTATCCTATGCATGTTCAAATTGTTGTACTCTCGATAGTCCCTACCACCTCTGATGGGAGGATATGCCGTCAATAAGTCGACAAAAGAAAGGTCAACATACATTGGGGCGACCACTAAAGGTGGACAGGCTTTAGGTCAACACCTTCAAAAGGTTGACTTGGCTTCATGTCGACAGGGTCATACGGTTGACACATGCATTTGGTTGACAATTGGAAGGTCAACAAGCAAAAGGTCAACACAGGTTTTTCAAGTATTTTTATTAGCTGACATGTGCCGACAGACGGTATTTCATGACCTACCATGCACTAGGGCACGGAGGGAGAATATAATAGTGTGCCAAGCGAAGCGAGTCACCACGCCCAAAGCATGGTAAGCATAGTGGGCCATGCGAGGGGATGTGGTGCACATTTTCAGTGTCCATGTCGAGTGTGCTGACATTCGGGACGACAACATTATGAAAAACCTGTGTCAACCTTTTGACTTTCAACTTTCCCATTGTTGACCTAATGCATGTGTTGACCTTATGACCCTGTAGACCTAAAGCCATGTCGACCATTTGAAGGTGCCAACCTAAGGCCTGACTACCATGGGAACACTCAGCGTTTACATGGGAACACCCATGGAATGCTGGGCAATCCCATGGGCGCGACTATCCGCAGCCGCCCCACACCATCCAGCCGCAGCCTTTGATGCGTGCACCTGGCGATAAGTCTGTTCCCCGTGGTCACACGCTCCCAGCGTATGCACATGCACGGAAATGTGGCTGTGCATACGCCAAACATCCGTCCCCGTGCAAATGAAAGCCGGCTTCGAACGGACCAGAATAAGGTCCTAAATGCAAAAAGTGTCATTTTTATTTTGAATGAAGGGTTCCTGCATCACGGGAAGGTATCTGAACCACTCCTCTGGAAGTCATGCAGAAGTAATCGTGCCAGGTAATATGGCTGCTTCATATGGACAATTAAGAACCACATTCACCCGATGTTCTCATCATTTACACTGAAGGGAGCTCGTTTTGCTAGATATTCCAAGGGACCATTTTCTAATACCTACAGAAATACAGAAAGGGCAATTAAACCTGCAGCAGCTGTAATCCAACAGGAAAAGGTATTATTCAACATAGAACACAGAATTATGCATACTAACATATTTATTCATGATAAAACTGTAGTTAACTTCAAAGTTAAATTATTTTTATATGGTATATCATTTTATTATTATTATTATTATTATTATTATTATTATTATTATTATTATTATTATTATTATTATTATACACCATTCTTAATATATTACACCAGACTAAATATAATTTACTACATTAAATGCATGTATTTTAAAACTGTGTATATTTTATTTATATCATGTTTTATATACTTGGTAATATAATGTGAACAGATATGAACTTTGTCAATTGTATACAGTACAAATCAGTATAGGTGTAAATTATTTATCATTTTGTGGCTTACTGTATGTTTTTCAGGTAGATGAAAGATCGATGAGGAATGTTAATTTTTTTTCCACAACTTTTGCACATCTGCAAATTATTTCCCCATGTCCTCATTTTCCAGCACTTAAACTAAACGTTTTTGATTGATTTGGTTCTCTCATTCAGCACTTGTGTCACTGTGTAATTATCTTTTCAGACTAGTTACAGGGAGAGTGGAAACAACCACCCATTTTCTGGTTGTAACAAATGATAATCTACAGATAATCTTCATATCCCCTTTCAATAATACTACACTAGGTACAAGGAACTCAGGTCATTTCTTTGCTGCCATTTTAATGAAAAGCTTCCTATGTATGTCTTTGGTCATGTAAGGTCTTACCGATAGACATAAATCCTTTTAAGTGTGTGGTTTAATTCTAATAGTCAAAAAGTGTTAATGAGTGTACCCGCACACCACAAAATGGCTGGCCCCTAATAGCAGACAGTTTTTAAGGATGCTAGAGGAGGCCGCCGCCTCCTCTAACATTCCTAAAAAACTGTCTGCTGTATGGGGGCAGCCATTTTGTGATGTCATTTTTCATTAGAACAGCAGAAGACGGAGCCAGGAGGATATCTGTGCTGCGGGACCTGGAATGCGGCGGCTGCATGCGGAGGGGTAAGGGGGGTGCTTAACACTTTACTTGGGCGGGGGGGAGGGGGGTGGCGCTGTCAATATCTCCCGGGCTCTGGCCACACAGAGACACATACTAGTAACTATAGCCCCCCAGACTGGCGCCCACAGTTACTCAGTGCCTCCCCGCCACAGCCGGGGCTGCGGGGCTATAGTTACGCCACTGTTTGTATGGATCATACTGTATATCTTTCCAATTCAGGACTAAATTATAGTAGATATACTACATGTTATTATAGAATACAGAAGATTTCTTTCATAATTTTTTTTCTTTAAAGGGCTATTTATGCAAAGACATTAGTGGGGGATCCCTGGAGCTATCTGCTATGGTCTCCTGTTTACAATAGCAATAACTGCTTAAATGATGACTTTGGCCCCACTATCTTCAGATGGTGTTAGCCATTGAAGCCTACAGGTTACATTCCACAGAGCTTAGTGGAAGAGAGAACAGCAACGGCTGCTTGCAAGGAGCAGATTGGGACGGAAGACCAGCCCCGGACGTTTCTGGAAGCTGACCTCATGGAAGGAGGTCTGTTGAAGCTGAAGAATCCCTTCTCATAAAGGGCCAGATGCATCAAGCTTCAGAAAGTGATATAATGGAGAGTGATAAACAAGCAGCCAATCAGCTCTTAACTGTCATGTCACAGACTGGGTTTGAAAAATGACAGATAGGAGCTGATTGTTTTTCACTCTCCATTTTATCACTTAAAGCTTGATACATCTCTAGCCCAAAGCCTGAATCTGAGTTGGACGCAGTTGCAGCATGGATGGTGTATTGGTTAGCATTAATTGCCTCACTGAGGTCATGGGTTCAATTCCCCTAACTGTGTGGAGTTTGTATACTCTCCCTGTGCTTGCGTGGGTTTCCTCTGGGTGCTTCGGGTTTCTCCCACAATCCCAAAATATACTGGTAGGTTAATTGGCTCCAAACAAAAATGAACTCTAGAATGTCTGTGTGCGCGTGTACATGTGGTAGGGAATATAGATTGAAAGTTCCACTGGGGCAGGGACTGATGAAAATGTTCAAATATTCTCTGTAAAGAGCTGAGGAATATGTTTGCGCTGTATAAATAACTGGTAATAATAAATACGTATTTTCCTGCAGTGGAGTCTGTGACTTTATGCTAACTCTTCCCTTTCCCTTCCCTCGAGTCATGGGCAGTTTGGGAATTTAAGGTGACACTGGCAGTTCTTAAAACTTGCCCCCTTACATGCGAACATTGCAAGCGCGACACCCCCTACCTCCTAACACACCCACACCAGCATGCCACCCTCTACCCTTTAACACGCCCACACCACCAGTCTGCCACCCTCTATCCTCTCCAAACCACAGCTGGCCCCACAGTTTAATTGGCCCATTGGGAATCTTTGCAGCAGGTTTTACTACCGATCCGCCCTGCTGCTTACACAATCTGATGACCATGCATGCGTAGTAACATACAGGGCAGTAGAGAGCCTAGCCGGGCCCAGCTACTTTTCAATGGGTGTGGCCTAATCAAGGGTGTGTGTCCATACATCCATAGAATAAAACACAGAATAAATAGCATTTTAGGCACCTCCCTGGCCACACATCAGCCCAACATACAGCAGCGTGTGCTAAACTGAGAAGAGATATTACAGCTGCTGCTGCTGCAAGGAAATCTCCAGCTCCTGATGAAGGCGTGTGAACACACCGAAACGCGTTGAGTAAACAGCATTCTTGTTCCAGCTTAATATTGGAGAGTATCCCATCTCACACCATCTTCAGCTAAAACTCCTTAGAATTCCATACTAGACTTCATCCGGACCAGTTTTACATCACCATCATGGATCCTATATTGAGCTACATTCTGCAGCCACCAAGCCAGGTATTGCCATACCTTAAGAACTGCATTATTCCACCATTGGGTGACGCTTGGGAATCCTCTACTGGGTAATCTCCGGGACTTTGCAATTCATCTTTAAACAAGGATATCCATATTATATGGTAAATATATACCTACCGGTGTTGATTTGGACACAAAACAAATCCTCCATAATATTGAATGCTAGCTGGAAAATTGATATTCATCATTATATATATTTTTGTCATTGATTTTTTACAACTTTGAGGACTCTCATATGAAATGTATAATGTGTGATACTTTTATTCATATTTGTATTCAATAAATATATATTCAGATATTGTAATAAATTATTTTCAGAAAAACCCTTAGATTTTTTCTCATGCCCCACTGGCTTCCTTAATCAGGCCTGGGCCCAGTAAATTAGCACCAGCTCCTCCCCCTCGACACCACTGGTAACATAACAGAGGCTACTGTATCTATCTCTCTAAAGTCTCCCTTTCCCAATTCTATCTCTGTCTCTCTCTCTCTCTCTCCCTGGAATTGCTCATTTGAAACACAAATTTTTTGTGAATTACTGTTTTCCCCGCAGGGCTGTACAAACACTAATAGCAGACGTATTTAGTTAAGTATAGGTGGAGAAGTTTCCCCTGGAGCCTGGTAAGTTCAGCCAATAAAACAACCCCACAAAACATGTGTTTATCCCTTTTTACGAAGAGAGGTAAATTTTTGTTCACTTATAATTATACATTTACGCATAATAATTGCGGTGAAGAGCAATACAACACCTTGTTAAAGGAATAGGAAAATAAGCACTTTGGTATGTCATGTATTTAAGAAAATGATTGTAGAGGATTTGAAGACTGCTAAGACTACTGCTGAATGGCTTATAATGGCTGCAAGCTTTAATCAGTGGTCCGTGTTCGGGAGACTGTTTTATGGGATATCTAGCCACATTGTTATCATCCAGATGTGCTAATCCAGGAGAAGGAAAAATGCAACCATCATAGTGTATAAGCCAGTTATACTTATGAATAAGAGAGAAGGTGAATTTTTTAGGGTGATACCACAAACAGTGTAAGGGGACCCGTGGAGAAGTTGACCATAGCAAACGATCAACTTCTACATATTAGCCCTTATTCTGGTTGACTCACAAGGCTGTGAATTTCACGGCCTTGCGAGTCCACCAAAGGTCGCCTGCTGCCCACACGGCCTCTTGCCCCCCTCACACGCCGTGATCCCCCACATGGCTGTGAATGGATGTTAAGCATAAACATCCTTTCACAGCCTTGTGTGCAGGGGAGTAATCATCCGATTATCTGCGACCATCAATTAATTTCTCCAGCTCTCGTGTTGTACCCCCGGACTGTTGGGTACCCCTTTTGTCCCCTTACAGCCCTTGTTTCCCATTTAGATTGCCCCAGACCTAACTGTGGCCTGAAGTGCAGGCCTCGGGGGGTTTCTAGGCAACCGCCCCACACCTAAGTCTGTACATATATATAGAACTGGCTTAGGGACCCAGTGCCTACTACAGCGTACAGGGCGTACAGCAGCGGGACTGCAGGCGGAGGTCGGTGCAGTGAAGAGAGCAGCCCCGGCAGTGATCGACAGGAGTGAGGTGCGTTGGTGATGTGGCAGCCGTGAAGGATGCCCAGAGCCGCAGGATGGAGCACAGTGACTGCCCCAGAGAGTGCCAGGGGACTGAGACCTCCGGCAGCTGATCTCAGGAATGCCGGAGCCGACCACAGGAGCCGAGGAGAGGCGCAGGGATCTGGCACTCTGAGCGCCTCATAGCCCTGAGTGACCCCAGCGGTGACCAACATCCAGCAGCGGTCTGTAGCAGGAGGGCCCGGTAATTGGTGGTAGCCAGCAGTGTGTGCCCTGGTGTGCAGGGTCTACAACACAGACAGAGAGAGAGGGAGTTCAGCAGAGTCCAGTGGTGACAGCAGCTTCCAGCCCAGCAGTGTGCTTCCAGCCCAGCAGTAACAGCATCCAACCCAGCAGTGACTGGCAGGAGCTGGCAATGGCACCAGAGGTTCAGGTATATGGTAATTGCTTTCCCTGACCACCCACTCACTCCAGCACTAGCAACTCTTCAGGCCCTAGTTTGCCCAGTGGTCCGCAAACCCCTTCACTTCCTAACCAGGAACTGCATCACCAGACGCCACCTCTTTTGGCCGCCTTATCAGGCCCTCAGCTATAGGCCCCACATTCAGGACACCTGGCCTCTCCAAATAGGCCCTCTTTAACACAGGTCACGAAACAGGCCTTTTATTTGCAAGGCCGCAGGAACTGTCACGCTACCCATTCACCCAGTGCCTTACCGTGACCAGTTGAAGACTGTACAGGCCCGAGCCTGACTCACCAGCGTTTGTTTGCTACACCGCCAGGGCCGGCGCCACCACTAGGCAGCTCTAGGCATTTGCCTAGGGCGCCGGCCACTGGAGGGCGGTAATGAGCTGCAGTAGGAGCAGCAGGAAAGGTCCCACCTGCGCAGAGAGCCCGCTAATCTCCCCCAGGCTCTGACCTGATGCCCGCCAGCCTCCCTCTTAACTGATGCCCGCCAGCCTCCCTCTGATCTGCCGCCCACCAGCCTACCTCTGTATCGCTATTTGCTGGCAGTGCGGGAAGCGCTGCTGAATATGAAAAAACTGTCCCGACGCTGATTGGAGAGAATTCAGCCAATCAGCATCTGGAAATTCTTTTCATATTCAGCAGCGCTTCCCGCAATGCCTGCAAATAGCGATACTGAAGCTGTCAGACGCTTCTCCCCGCTGCCCAGATACCCGCATCCCTGCTTACCCGTGTACAATAAGCCAGACCCCACTGATGCTTGGGGAAGCAGGGTCTGTGGGGCGCAGAGAGGACTCAAGTGACCCCAGTGCAGCCGCCGATGCCCGACGCCCGCCCCGCACCCCGCACGCACGGCATTACTGGGAGTGCAGGAGGGTGACGGGTCCTCCTTAGCCTCCCTCCAGTCCTGCTCTGCTGTCCTCCTGGTCCATCGGCATCATATCCTGCTGGCTCATCCCTCCCTTAACAAGTAAGCAGCTGCCAGCTCTGGACCTATATTCATCTGTGTGCATTATGTGTAGATCATGCCTCTCTCACTCTCTGCTTAAACCCCCCTCACACCTCCCTCTCCTTTACCCCTCTCTCTCTGCCTGCCCCCTCTTTCTAATCTCTCTCTGTCTGAACCCCCTGTTTTCACCCCCCCTTCTCTATCTCTCTGACCCTGACCCCACCTTTCTCACCCCTCTCTGCCTCACCCCCTTTCTCTGTGTACCTGATCTCCCCTCTCTCTCTGTGCCTGACCCCCTCTCTCTCTTTCCCTCTTCCTGACCCCCCTCTCCCTCACTCCTGTCTCTCTCTCTGTGCATGACCCCCTCTCTCTCACCCTCTCTTTTGCTCTCTGCCTGACCCCCCCTCTTTCATCCCTATCTATCTCTCTGTGCCTGAACCCCATTCTCTCACCCTATCTCTCTGTGTGCATGATCCCTCTCTGCCCAACCCCACTGCCTCTCTCCTCACTCTTTCTGTGCTTTCTATTTTTAGATTTGTTTGTGCTCCTGGAGGGGCCCAAGTAGGAAGTGTGTGCTCCTGGAAAGGCCCACTGCGCTGATTTGCCCGGGGGCCAATAATGGTGTTAAGATGGCCCTGGCAAGGACAAGGCAGCAGAAGCCAGCCCACGAAAGAGTAGAGCTGGCCGCCACCCACACATTATACCTCACCAGCAATGGTCTGAGGTAAGGGGGAAGGAAGCCGGGCAGGAGCACCGCAGCCTTTGAATATATATATATATCTCAAAGAATGGGGGCACTCACCAAAGCATCCAAATAGAAAACTTGTAATCCATAGTTCCCATAACTAGGACCTGATTATGTGAACTATGGATTAAAAGGTCTCTAATTGGATGCTCTGGTGAGTGCCCTCATTCTTTCTTTGTTTATTTGGATATTGGATGTTTATTCAAGCTGTAGTTGATAGGGGGGCCTATATATATATATATATATATATATATATATATATATATATATATATATGCAAAAAAATGGAGACCACACCCCCTGACGAAGTCCAACGGTGACGAAACGCGTTGGGCGTGGCTTAGACTCCTGACGTGATCCTACGTCTCTGGCTGTCTGCTTCCAGCTGATTTGAGAGAGGTCCCGGAGTGCGGTGGAGTTACGTCCCTGGATACAGGCCTGCAAGTGCGGCGGTGAGAGCGGTCTGCCTTGGAGGTCCTTCCGGATAACATCTGACGTCTCCCTGCCTGTTCCATCGTACCGGTTGATGTACCCTATTATGCTGGCAAGCTGATTATCCCTAACCTTGATGTATGTGAGCATATGTGCATTAGTAAATTTATACCTTTATATATACTCACGAGTGCGCTTTTCTCCATTTTTTTGCAAGTACTTTATTGGATCCCTGTGGTGAGGGTCTTTCAAAGAGCAGCACACATCAAGAGACTACTTATATCCCAATCATCAGAGGACTTTGTGGTTTGCGCTGGTATTTTCTCTGTATATATATATATATATATATATATATATATATGGGGGGGGGGGGTGTTAGGCAGACAGTTTGCCTAGGGCGCTGGGGAACCTTGCACCGGCCCTGTACACCGCACCTGGCAGTATATTTGGTGCACCTAGGCCAAAGGTACCTAACTTTAGGGGTAAACTGCACAGTTTAGGGGGAATTAGTACACCCTATTGGGGTTCATTGTTACACAGAATCAATTGATGTATTATAAATACGGAATTGCCTTACTTGTATGTGCCTACCCGTATTTGTTTAACAAGACCTTTAGTGCAGCGTATTGTGTGAATTGTGGCTCAATGCCTAATGTGGGCCCCATCGCGCACAGTATTCTTTCATTGATTGTATTACACTGTATTATTCATTGCATATTCCTGCCCTGTGATTTTAATTGATTGAAATTGATTGCACTATTCATTAACTGTTTAACTGTAATTTTGCGCAGTATATCGTGCAAATTAAGGCCTGCTGTGACAGGGCCCCATCGCGCAAGATATCAATCAAAGCCATTTATACCGTATTTTTTGCCATTGGTGGGCAGTTGTTACTTCTATTGCATCACCTAATCTTCCTTTGCCCGCAGAGTTCAGACAAGTGAAGTTGGAGGATCACTGACAGCTGCAGGCGGGAAACTAAAGTGCAAGGTACCAGTTATGCCCACACCTCAGTCTGACAACATTGCACTCGTTGGTCTGAGACACCTCTGTGGTGTCTCAGACCTGTGGGTGCCCTGTGTGGGAAGCAGGCAGGCAGCTGACATCCACTGACGTCAGCTGCCCACCCACTGCACCCGCGTTCCCATGGGCGCATCCAATGGCCCGCCGCCCCCACTGTTGTGTGCTAATGCCTGGCAAAAAATCTATTCCCCATGGCTGCTCACACACAGCGGCTGCACATGTGCATAAATCACTATGCGCATTATCAGTGGCAAAAAATCGCTGCCCTGCAAGTACACTTAGGGGAGCGTGTCAATCTGAATTGGGGCCAATGTGTACTTGATATATGGTACCTCAGAGTTGGTTGGATGTCATAGACAACCTATCGACTGGTCTACTTCTTTACTCTGCTTAAATAGTTCTCCATTTGTTAACAAGCTTTTAAAACTCACACTCAAATAAATAAAAACATCACTGATAAACCCTCAATGTGATTGCCTGAAGTTTTTTTTTTGTGAGAACATAATTGTTTTTTATTTCTAGTTAGGTGGTCCTGAAAGGTTCCTGTTGCTGCACAAAACACTAATTAACAAAATAATATAACAGAGTTTATTATATATAAGCTAATGAACACAGTTCTATGCCTGGACTGCGGTTTATGTAGTGTTAGCAACAGGTTATGTAATACTCAATAGCAGCTTGAATCTATTGGCTATGTGTTCATGACTGATTGCATGTTATTTGAAAAAGGGGTATAAAAGGTATTACAGCCCAAAACATTTTAAGTTCCTCCTTAGGCAGATTGGATTTCTGCGATGGGACTATCCCTTTTGCAGCTGCTGCGACAAGTCTCACCTGGGAAAAGAAGATTATGAACATGGATTTGCCTCTTAAGGAGATGCTAAATTACAAAATGTACTAAAACAAACACATTTTTTTATTGGATTATTGAAATGTTTTTCTTAATAGAAACCAGCTTTTCTTATTAGAAACCAGCTGTTAAACTATCAGTGTCACAAGGGGATGGTTTTAGTACCTGAGGATCTAAGTGGATTTTAATTGCCAAGGTCAGCAGTGCAAGAAGATCCCATTGGGACAACCTTTACTCATTACCATCAACTTAGACCACCAAGGTCTTGGGCATAAGGTCCATAGCACGCAGTCAGGTAATAGGCCGCGCGACATGATAACGTGCTGAGGCACCATTACAAATGGGTCAAGGCTGGCCCAGGGATTCTTCCTTTATAATCAACAAAACAATAAAGAAAAAATATGTCCAATGAGAACATTCGTCACTCAGACTGCATAGACCTGGGGTAGAAAACCCTAGTCCTCGAGAGCTACCAACAGTGCATGTTTTGCAGGTCTCCTCACAGAATCACAAGTGAGCTAATTAGCTCCATCCTGTGTATCTTTTAAAATGTGTCAGTGATTAATGAGTGCAGCTGTGCAGCAGCTAGGTTGTCTGGAAAATGTGCACTGTTGGTAGCTCTCGAGGGCTAGGGTGGCTACCACTGGCATAGAACATTTCAAAAGTAACTCAACAATCACATGTGATCTGATGGCACTCAATATTGTCTGAAGACTACTGACCTACACACTTGAGGATGCAGCTCTCATTATATATTATGGTTTTTCATTTTCGGTCTATTGGATGACAAAACTGCAAAATGTTGTGTAGCTGCAGGAAAATATGAAAGTAGAGAACAAGCAGGGCCTGTATAGGCTTCTCAGCACCCTAGGCAAAACATCAACCTACTACCACCAATGCCCACTTTCCAACCCCTTAAGGCAGACATGTCCAAAGTGTGGCCCTCCAGCTGTTGTGAAACTACACATCCCAGCATGCTTTGCCATAGTTTATGTATTCGCTAATAGCAAAACTGTGGCAAGGCATGATGGGACTTGTTGTTTCACAACAGCTGGAGGACCATAGTTTGGACATGACTGCCTTAAGGCATACTTTCCTAACATCCCTGAATGGAGGCTCCAAAAATCAGGTGGTCCCTGGAGGCCTCCAGGAGGGGGCAGCAAAATAGTGAAGCTTGCCTCAAGGGAAAGTATGGAGGTGAGGTCTTAGAAGCTCTACAGCTGCCACCTGCATTAAGTACAACAAGGATCCTCATAGACATACTTGATTTTTTGATAGGCCGACTTGGTGGCGCCCCCCCAGATTACAGAGCCCTAGGCAGAGGCAGAGGCAATGGTAAAGCCAGCCCTGAGAACAAGGTAAATAGGAAGTTTATTATATCACTAAATATTACTTTACAAACATATATTGTGTATTATTTACTTATTCATACTACATTATTATGGTCGGGCAGGGAATTTACAAATCTGTTAGAAAAAACTATTCCACAAAATGTTGATAAGACTACTCTTAACCCTAGAACACATACAGAAATAATAAAATACCCCAAAGAACATGAAATTATTGCCTGCCAAAATTATGTATATGTTCTAGGGTTAATTGCCAGGCAAGCAGGACACTTGTTATAGAAGGTAATGTTAATTTGCCTCAGTGTGGGCCTTATTCTAGTTCACTCTTAGAGGCAAATTCCTTCTCAAATGGACAAAACCATGTGCACTGCAGGTGGGGCAGATATAAAACGTGCAGATAGAATTAGATTTGGGTGCAGTGTTCCCTCTAAGCTGTGCACGTGTGCGCGAGCACACAACTCGCCAAGCATGAGCACAGACATTACAACAAAGCACACAATGCAGCAGTGGACCCCTTTTTGCAGTTGTGGACTAAATTAATGTATGTTTCACCCAATGACTACATCATGTGCTGTGTTTTGAATGTTTATATCATGTAGTTTTCCAGTTATATATAGAAGTGACGCACAAAAATAAAAATTTCCTTCCAAAGTTGCACAGCCAAAATCTTTTGCCGCTCACAGCCTTCGTAAAATTAGAGGGAACATTGTTTGGGTGGGGTTTTTCTTCAAAGTGAGATCTATATTGCAGTGTAGAAATAAAGCAGTCAGTAGTTTCCCTGCACAGAAACAAAATAACTCACAAAATCTAATTGTATCTGCACATGGTACATCTGCCCCACCTGCAGTGCACATAGTTTTGTCCATTTGAGAAGGAATTTTACTCTAAGAGTGAAATAGAATAAGACCCTGTGTGTCAGCCTGTGACTGTGGTCCCATATGCATCCAGTGTTTTATGTCATGCAGGCCGGCTGTGTGAAACTACGGGGCTACCTAGTCATAATGGACTGATCTGTGACTGACACTGTGTCATCATACAGACCCACTGGGACTCGCAAAGCCTCTAGTCGGCCTCTCAACACAAATAGAGATGGCCGCAGTATTTGTGTATTTTTGCATAATTGCTGCGTATCGATTTGCAGCTGCAGTAGAATTTCTGAATCCAGCCCATAAAATAAGAATATTGGTGGACTGACACTGCGCTGCCGCATTCATACAGTCTACACGAAACAAATAGTGAACGAGAAAAAAAGAGGTTTACTAAGTATAGAAATAGGCAAATAAAACATATTTAGAGTGCACTCTCAACTACGCCTCACATTTATGCTTATACAGTAGGTAATGAAATCTCACCCTGTGCCAGCCTGCGATTAGCTTAGCACGACTTGCAAAATTATTGCAGGGCTGAGATTAGCTGCAAATTCAATTGCAAAGCTGCTTACCATCAATATTTTTCCCACTATGTGCAGTTTGTGTGTAGCCCAGCCCTTATTGGGCAGCTGTGATAGAAACAGGCTGATCGGGGCTGGAGCTGATGTCACAACATTCCCTAAAACTCCTTGGCATGCCTGCGTTTTCCCTGACATACCCAGAAAATGACCTGTTACCGCTCCAAAATGCTGGCTTACTGTCAACGGTGTGAACGGCCAGCGGTCAAAATAATAGTAGGATTTTATCACAGGATGGCATCGCACATGCGTACTACGTGCCGTATGCCTACGTCTAACGATAATTGTCCGGCCTGCTAATTTGCAGCTGTGCAATCAGGTCTGAATTACTGTAGGCCCAATGTCTACATAAACAGTCAAAAGGTTCACACCGAAAGGTCAACAGTTAAAAGGTGGACACTGAATAAAAGGTCAACAATCAAAAAGTAAACAGTGTCAAAGCATTGACATAAAAAGGTTGACATGAATTTTTCATTGTTTTTTTTTTGTTGATGTCGACACCTCCGTATGTGGATCCCCATTTACTGTAGCGTGGGTCTGCTACCACTGCGAACTACACACTTTATTATTCCCATTTGGATAACGTAAAGATGAGCTAGATGGGGTAAATATGGGATAAAGCATGAAAAATTCACAAAAAATTTAGAAAAACTTGTGTAAAACTCATGTCGACCTTTTCATGTTTTGACCTTTTGTCACTGTCAACCTTTTGACTGTCGAAATTTGTCAATGCCGACCTTTTGATTATCAAACCTTTTTTAATGGTGAACTTTTTACTGTCGACCCTTTGGTGTTGGCATATTGACTATCTACATTGACCGTAAAAAACTATACAGTATGTGAAGAAGATGTAATTTTCACAAGCAATATATATTCAAAATTAATGAGTGTAGCTTGCTACCAGATTCTGAAATCACGGGTTAATGTGCGGGAACGTGATTTTACTTTTACTGATATACTGCACCTTTACTAAGTGATTTCCGGCTAAGAGATGTGATATGGGCGATATGTTGCGATTTTTTAGCTGTCTATAAAATTCCACCCAATAACGTCTAAACCATGGTTTTTCTTATTTGGAACATTTTATTTAAAATTGTCTTTTTTAAACTTTTATCTGAATATTTATCATTATTCAATATATGTCACAAAGAGATATTTGCCGAGATGTAATGAGAGTTCGGGAGCCAAGTTTGAAAGTCTAACACCATGGGGTTTTTTTTGACTGAGTTGTATCCAACAATGTTTAAATTAACTTAAATGTCTGAAATTAGAGTAAATGTGTAATAAATAAACATTGTAAAAATAATTTTATTACTTTAAAAGTCTTCTTATTTCTGTAAAAATAGCTCATGTCCTGTACATGTCATTTTTTCAAACTCCCCCCGTTAAATGCAACTTATGTGCATTGGGATGCAAATCAGATCAACAATCAGTTTATTTTAATTAATATTTTATTAAGCATGCTTAGAATCTGTATGGAATAATTATTGTATTTGCATAAAAAATGTTATATGACAGCCAAGCACTGTAATGATGTGCACATGATTTGCGGCTTGTCTATATTTTGAATGTGATCGCGACTGTATCTGTATACTAAAAAATGTTACACTGTTTTGCTCGGAAACACTGTAGCCAGATATTTTTTATGCAGATACAGTATAGAGGCATGATGTGTATCATTTTAATCAGCAGTAGCTGCTTATGCATCTGATTTAACACATAAGATGCATTTAACGGGGAAAAAAACTACATTTACAATAGACAGAAATAAGTATTTTTTGCTTATTTTAAGGTTAGAAACTATGTTTCTACCATTACTTTCTGGCCTGCAACTGTTATACTATAGGACACATTTCAATTAGTCTTAATTAAATCAGACACTTCCTGCTCTGTCAGAAGTCAGATCCCATTTACATTTGTAGCATTAAAGACACACGCCATTACATTAGCTGAGATCCGGGGGAAAGTTGGACATTCTAATGTCCAACTTCGAACAACTTTTCCCAAGCTGCTAATATCTGCTCTCATTACATCTTGGCCCTTGTGTCTATATGCCGTTTATTTGTTATCTATGCCATTTGTGAATATGTTGCACTAGATCAGTGGTTCCCAACCTTTTTTCTCTCCCGTACCCCTTGATTAAGCTTTTTATTTATAAGTACCCCCTCCTCTCAATTTGAACTATCCACAGTACTTACAAGTGGAGTGGAAGTAAGCGGTATGTGTGTCCTTATGCGTGTCCTTATATTAAGGTGTAGCTGAGGAGTAGTGTGTGGTCAGGAATTGAGTCGCTCTGTGTCTGGCCGCTGGCTGTGTACTGTCTCCGGGGTTCCTGCTAACGCCTGTAAGATTAATGCCACTGCTTCCTCCACCTGTGGCAGCGCAGGTAGCTCCCAGTGGATTGCTGATCGGGCAAAAACATGAGAAGACGCTAATGACGATGCAGACAGAACCGGAAGTGATGTAACGTGATTCGTCTCTATGGCTATAGGAGACTTATCCTGGAGACTTCTTCCGCCATTACCAATATTATTTTCAAGTACCCCCAACTAGTCTGCAGAGTACCCCCAGGGGTACTAGTACCCCAGGTTGGGAACCACTGCACTAGATTGTTTTTATTTGCATTTTCACATGTTCCGACATCTGGATATTTATCACTATTTGTGCAAGTGCTTGCGCAGTGTGTCTTGTTGTACACAATATTCATCAGTCCCTATACTGAAAAGTGAAGAGTTTTTACATTATACTTACTGTACCTATAAGCATGAATCTGAGGCGCAGAGGAAAGAGAAATTTTATTTGTATTATATATGTAATTATTTGGGTGAGGATGACGCCCTTTGAATGCTCCCCTTTAAGCAGCACCAGTGCGCAATTTGGCAGTACTAATCAATAGGACTAGGCAAATTGATGTATTTAGTAAAAAAAAAAAAAAAATACAATTGTGGTAACTATTTAGTTAATTTAAGTCAACAAAATAACTGCACATTATTATTTCCAGTATGCGAAGTCCTTGCAAACGCTCCCTTAATTTAACTATAGATTAGGTCAACTGAGCACATTTTTCCTAAGCACATTAAAATATATTTTGTATGAAACAGTTTTTTTATGGAAAATGTATGAAATTCTATGAAACAGCCGTATTCATTCTAGGGGAAATTGGCGTAATGATTCATTTTCCTTCAGTAGTCTAAATCAAATAATTACTTAATGACATCTTCAAATATTAGATATCTTACTGTGAAGCCTTAAACAAGAATGAATCGCTGTAACGATGTTTCCCATACACTAGCAGCTGGCAGTTACACATGTCCTAGGGTAATACGGAGAAAGTTACCTGTGTATGAATACACTAGCAAACATTATTTTGATTAGATTAGAGTTTATTTGGTTCATTGAGTTCTTATTTGATTTTTTTACAGTGAAAGACTGTTTAAACAGACCACTTATTAAAGTAATGAAAATAAGCCCACAATTATGTCAGATTTAATTTAATAACCAAAAGATTTAATGTCATGAACATTCAGTAATAATTTGTTAAATGTCACATAAGGGGTTATTTAGACTTGCTCGCTAGGATGCATATATTTGCTGACAAGCGAGCAGGTAAACGCTGCCCCGCCAAACGCATGCCCACCCTACTGCCTGAATCCCAGCACTACGCTGCAAGCACATGTGTACATTTACACATCCGCTCGCATAAGTCCGCACACAGGAAAAATATTTTGATGGTTACTCACCATCAAATTATTTTTCCTCTGTTCACATTCACATCTATATAATAAGTTGAAGAGTGCATGTGTGTTTGTGTGTGTGCGTGTCTGTCGCATTGCAGACACACCGTGACACTCAGAGCCACCAAATTCAGAAAAACGAGCGTGAACAGGGGCGTGGTCATGGGCATGGTCATATGACACGAGGGGGAGTGGCTAAATGAGAAAACTTTAGAACACAATGACATTTACGTTTGGGCTTTGTGTGCATTGTGTGTTTTGTGTGCATTGCATCCTGCACACAAAATGTAGGAGCCAGGATCAAAGTGTAGGAGCCAAGAAAACTAGAAATAGGGATATTGCACGCCGAAGGCGCGTGGCAAAAATCTACACAGTACTGCCTGTTACATGTCACACACCCAATATATATTACCCATGCCATAATGCCCATTACACATTATGCCACACATGGTAATGGCCATTACACATGCCACACACCGTAATACCTATTACATATAATACCACACACCGTAATGCCCATTACACGTTATATACCAAACACCTTAATGCCCATTACACATTATGCCATGCACTGTAATGCCCATTACATATAATAACACACGCTGTAATGCTCATTACATAATATGTGACATAAGTGCCGCTTACTAACATGCTCGTTGCTATGGGTTTCATGCGCAATGCCAGGGGTTTCAATGTTTCATGCTCTCCGCCAGGGGTTGCATGCTTTCTGACAGGGGTTGCATGCTTTCTGACAGGGATCGCATGCTCTGCCAGGGCCCAGGGGTTGCATGTTCTCTGCAAGGGGTTGCATTCTCTGTGTCAGGGGTTGCATGCTGTATGCCAGGGCCCAGGGGTTGCATGCTCTCTGCCAAGGGTTACATGCTCTGCCAGGGCTTGCATGCAAATGCCAGATGAGGCATGACAGCAGCTTGTCGCTGTAAGGAAGCTAGCTTAGGGCCAGGCATCACTGACAGGACATGCTGGGATCTGTAGTTCCACAGGGGACCCTAGGAGATTCCACATCCTGACAGCCTGTCAGGATGTGGAATCTCCTAGGGTCCCCTGTGGAACTACAGATCCCAGCATGTCCCATCTCTCTCTATAACCCCCCTAAGCGACCGGGCCATTACCTGCTGCAGGGCCTTTTGGCAGCAGCCGGTGCTGGTCTATGGTCAAGGCCTCCCCGATCAGAGCTCCCCTGTGCAGCACAGCTTCCCCCTTCAGCTTCCTCCACATCCCCCCCTGGAGTGCTGGGTAAAGGCTGCAATTTCTATGGTCCTGTGGATTGCGGCCTACCTGCTGCCTCAAGGCCAGGGACTCTAGTAGCTCCCGTAGCCAACACTGACCTCCGGGAGTGGCCGCGGCTGCAGACGTGACCTGCTGGTGGCCAGAAAACCTCCCCTCTGCTGCCGCTTACCTGCCTGGGACCCCCACTGTCGGTGCAGCCTTCCATGGACGGTGCAGACCCCCAGGACTTGGCTCTGGAGCTCTGGCAGCCCAGGCCTACTCAATGCATGATCTCCTGGTGGCTATCTTGGATCCCTCCTTTCCCGACCCCACACAGAGACTGCAGCCACTGGGGAAACCGGACGGCTGTACGTGCATGCACAGTGAGTGCCGGGTCATTTGTTATAGCGGTACGGGGTACCGGCACCATATGTTTTAGCGGTACACCGTACCGCCATACTTGCACCACTGTGGACAGCCCAATGCAAAACATTGGCCCCGTAGGAACACACGCAGGTCTGCGAATGGACCAGAATAAGGTCCTTAGTCAAGATCCAGTCAGATTTCCAGTGTTCTAAGCAGAGAACACTGGTTCACACAGATCGCCCATACATAAATCGCTACTTGTGTATGGGCTCTACCTGCCGAGAGCACAAGGGCAATTTCCCTAGCCTGCATTGCTCAGCATTCAGGTTAGCAGAAATCACCCCGTGTGTATGAGGCGTAAGCTTCCATAAGTATTTTAGATGTCTCTGTAGAATTTACTGACTGTCTCTGCGAGAATATCCTGACTTACAGTTTTAAAAAACAGACAAACAACAGGTGAGATATTTTCTGTGTACTGTATGATCAAGGATTAATTGCAGGTCCATCATTTATCAGGGTAGGTGGTCTCAGGATAATCCATATACATTATATGTGGATTTTAAGATGCTATGTGTTCAGTCATTATATATAAAAAAAAAACACTAAATATTTGCCACCGGTTGGTGTTTGCTAAGTGGAGTTTGCTAGCTAATCTCTAAGGTGAAGGTTTTGACTTGGCAGGACATAACATTTATCACCTCAGTATTTTCAGGAATCAGCTTCAGCCAACTGGTACACAGCTGTTCCCGAAGGCTTCAGAAGAACATTCAATGCTTTCAATTTTGTTTTTATAAGCAATACCAAATTCGGAATCCTGGTGGTCAGAATCCCGACAGCCAAACTGCCGACTGCTGAAACCTGACATTTAGAAAGCCAACGGATCCCAGTGAGTATTTTAACCCTCTAAGTCTCTAACCCACATTTCTGCTGCCCATACTGTATGTCAAATTGATGCCTGTAATCTATGAAAGTGATGATGATGATGTGGCAAGTAAACATCGAAATGTTGCAGACTTACGAGTGACCATGTTTTATTACCGAGTGATGCAGTTCCTGCATCTATTGTTTGCTTTGGAGCTTTTATTACACCAATAATGGAAGTGCCGCCTGCTCTGTCTCTCTCCCTCTCTCTCTGTCTCTCTCTCTGTCTCTATACAGTATAATATATATATATATATATATATATATATATATATCTATATCTATATATATATATATATATATATATATATATATATATATATATATATATATATATATATATATATATATATATATATATATATATATATTCATCCAAATAGGACAGCACTACTCCTCCACAATGTAAACTGCCGGGGTGTCCAGATCCAGATGGAATACCAATAGATACTCGAGCAAACACAGTCCTTGTGTAAAATAAGATGCACTCACCGGTCTTCTCAGTTTTGCAAAAGGTATTTAATACATACCACAAAAGTTCACATGACAGTGGGTTATGGTCGAATTTTCGGTCTACTGGCGAGACCTTTTTCAAGACCTGCCTCTCCTGCCCTCCTCAGTGTGCAACTGAGGAGGGCAGGAGAGGCAGGTCTTGAAAAAGGTCTCGCCAGTAGACCGAAACTGTCATGTGAACTGTCATGTGAACTTTTGTGGTAGGTATTAAATACCTTTTGCAAAACTGAGAAGACCGGTGAGTGCATCTTATTTTACACAAGGACTATATATATATATATATATATCCAAGAGATCCACACACAATGGTGCAGAAGCAGAGCACTCACCACAATCACAAATCAGCCTTGTGATAAAAGCAAAAAAGTTTTTAATCCAACTGGGTCAACAAAGGTATGAGAAAATCAGAGGTATATAAGCCCCGACGTTTCGGTCCCAACATGGACCTTTATCAAGGAGCCTAAAATATACAAACAATATGTCAAGTATTTACATTGGATGCATATCATGCTGAAAAAAAGACACGCAGAAATGCGTGAAAGCAAACATAGTTACGTTTTTCTGAGAGAAGTCACATAATCAACGGTGTAGGAACAGCCTGGATACAGACAGGGTCAGCCAGCTGAACTAACTGCCCTCTGGTCCGGCTATTTATACCTTAAGATAGGGGGTGTGAGCTGCGCAGCGCCACAGACACGAGTCTGTGTAGCGCTATGGGACTTCCGGTATAACCGGAAGTGCGTCGGCCGGAAGAGGCCAGTGGAACGCAGATCTGGAACGCACAAGCTTCCGGGTTTCCCCGGAGCTGTGCGCAATACTTGGAATATATAACGTTTAAAGCACGGATAGTTTCAAGAAATACAAAACGGCAATAGTAGCTATTAAGTAGCGGAGTATAGAAGATATTTAAACCGTGCGTGTGTTAAAATGAACAAGGTATTAGCCGGACCATAATAGCTATAGGGACCAGGATGAAGGGGTGGGTGGGAAAGCTGTGATAGTGGGGAATGCTACGTGCACCAGTATAGAACCCGGAGGAGTGGAACTGCGCTGTCCGGGGTTGGGGTGTGTTGAACCCATAGTGGCAACTAGAATTACATGGTGTCCACTATTTAGTGATTAGGCTGTGTCAGGAGGGGGAGGAGGACCCCGTGGTGATATTGGGGGGTGTGGTAACCCGATAGCGGGTGTGCATAAGTGGGGTATTATGTGCTTAAGGGGTGATAATAGAGGGGAGAGGGAGGGAATGTTGAAGGAGTGGTGTGGATGGTTTAAGGTAGTGGGAAAAGAAAAAAGAAAAAAGAAAAAGAGGTTGGGGGGGGCGGGGTTGGGGTTGAGAGAAGAAGGGGGGGGGGAAGAGGGGAAAGAAAAAGGGGAGAGTGGAAACCAGGAATAGCCAGTAGGGGTTGTATTAGAGATACGTATGAGAATGTCCCTGTTTAGACAGGGGCAAACATTTTAGAGAGCAAAATAGTAGGCAATTACTTGAGGACGACGGTACAGAGGTCCAGGCATGGGAGAGACAACATATAATCACATATATACAGAGGGACACAGTATTACAACCACACAACATAGAGTTTATCTCAAAAAAATAGATAGGGGGTTATTTTCATTGAGTCCTTTAGGGGCAAGAGTGTCCAATCTGTAGATCCATCGGCTCTCGAGCTTTTTCAGGGCTAACCCACGGTCACCACCTCGAGGGGGTGGGGGTACCCAGTCTATGATGCGGCAGCGAAGGCTCGAGTTTTGGTGTCCTGCAGCTAGGAAGTGGCGAGGAACGGGTAGTTCAGCTTTTTTTGTTTCCAGGGCCGCTCTGATTGAATTGCGGTGATTAGCCATCCTTTCTCGAAACTTTCTTGATGTCATACCGACATAGGCGAGGCCGCATGGGCAGTGGAGGAGGTAGACAACATGGTCCATTTGACAGTGCAGGCGGTACCTGATCTTGATCTGTCTGCCTGTGTGGGGATGTGGAAACGTAGGGCCAGGGGTGAGGCTATTACAGGTGGTACAGCCTGCACACCGGAAGCAGCCGGGTCGTTTTTAGTGGAGCCAAGTAGTATTGGTGTCAGTCTGCGGGCTTGCAGTTGGTCGCATGAGGAGTTCCTTTAGGTTAGGACCTTTTTTGTATGCTACCATCGGGGGACCAAAGTTCTGCATTTTCAGGTTCAGGTCAGATGCCAAAATAGGCCAGTGTTTCCTTAGGCTCCTCTGGACCTTAGATGATGCATGGTCAAATTTATTGACGAAAACCATTCGCTCAGGTTTTGAGGTCTGTGTGTCTATTTGGGGGTTGTTCATTTTATTAAATATAAATAATATCTGTAATAGTAGTGCACTTCATGGTGCATGAATTCGATAAAAAAAAATATTTTATTTCAGCAGTTTACAGACACTGTTAAAAACCTGTACCAAAGCAGGCAACCATAAACCACTGCAAGCATAATTCACACCAATATTAATCAATGGGACTTTACCGCATCCACCAAGATTCTCCTTTTGCGTCATACAGGCGCAAGGCCACACCCCTTCATTGTGCTTCATCAACTAAAAAAATGCTCAGAAATTGATGTTTCTTTATAAATGGATTAAGTCAAGAAAATTGGTTTCAAACTAATCCAAAGCGATTTTAGTACAAAAATAAATTGAATATATTTAAAACATTGGTTTGCAAATATTTGGAGACCATTGGAATATCAATGCAATTGCGACTTTCCCTAGTGGCCATCAGGTCAGAAGGAACTTACATTTTCTGGGTGGCTGCTCCTCTGTGCAGCACTTGGATGAGGGGGCCCTGCTGGGCTGACCAATCAGCAGTGATAGGCAGAATAGCAGACACTGAAGGAGGGGGCAGGGATGCAGAGGTCCAGGGAGGTTAGAGCTCCTAGAATATGATCTTCTACCAGCCGGGTACTATTTGTTCCTGACTGGTTGCATTGTTTGCTACCAGGTCACATAACAAACAGCCTGGTTTGGTTGCAAATTATTCAACCATGGGCCTGATTCAGACCCATTAGTGGAAGTGCGGAATCATAGCGATAGATGTATACCAGAGTGCAAATGCATGAGCCCTGAAATATGATCACGGGAGATTGCACTGTAACACTGGCTGGGGCGGCCTGTGCCTGGCCTCGCAGCCAGGGGTCAGCTGGTAATGTGCGAGCACTTCACTGTGTAGTGAAACGCTCAGAATTTAGCTACATACCTAAAAAATGTATCACTTAGCAGGGCGGCCTTGCGACATGCTGGATGACAGACCCCCCCCCCCCCCCTATAGCCTTGTGCGGGGAGATGTAATTTAGTGAATCCTTGTTAAACTGTAAATAAGTCTGAATCAGGGCCCATGCCAGGCAAGTGGTTCAAACTAATTCATGTGCAGTGAAAGTCGCTGTTCATTGACTTTAATACACTTTTAGTGGTGTTCCACAGCATTTGCAATGCGAATAAGGCAACAGTTCCATATAAAGATATTATGCTACACTTTTTGGAGCTTCTGAATTGTCCCGGGTGTCTTGTGCTGTATTTCATATTATTATTAACTAGCTGACCCGCCCGGCGTTGCCCGGGAAAAACTTTTTTTTTTTTATTTCCAAAATTGCTGTAAAATTTCATCTTATGCTGTGCCAAAGACCTAAGATTGGGTACTTGTTTCCTAGCATGGCGCCCATCGCATACCATGCCATAAGGTATGCGATGGTATGCGATGCAATATTTGGGTAAATGATCCAGAATGTACAATTAAATATCGCATAGCATCACATGCCAGCAAATGGCATGTGATGCGATGCAATGCGATGCGTGGTCACACCTCCATTTCTATACTTTCATGGTAAAGTAGGGTATGTAATTACAGCCGCTGAGTGCATGGAGACCAGGGTGGGCATTACTTACTGCGCCATAAATAATGAAATATTCACTGCTCCCTGCCACTGCTGCTCCCCTCATCGCTCCCGCCACAGAGTTGCTGCAGCAGTCTCTGACGTCTGGCGTCTCTACCAAACAGTGGGGCAGCCCCTAAGTGCGGGAGCAGGTCTATGCGCCCAGCCATGGGATGTCATGATGCGACGCACGCTACCCGGACCACTGGGAATGGGGGCAATGGGCCAAATTCTTCCCTACACCCACCGGACCAATCCACCGATCCAGCCATTGCAAGCATTAATGGATGCATTGATAATGGTTGGTCGATGGTCATGAGCGCTGCATGTATTTGTTTGAATGTTATGAGTGTAAGAAGTTGAAGAATAAGACTGAGAAGATTTGCCTAGTTAAGGTGTACAATTGAATCAATAAATTGTGAAAAAAATCTAGGTGTACATAGAAATACAATCAAGAAATGAAAGTAGGATTAAAAATAAGTTCTGATTCAAATTTATATTTTTTTGGATGTGCTGGGTTTGTGAAACAAATCTATAGATGGGGTGTGGATATTGTGGGCTTAATTGGTGTTTGATACACCTACAGGGTGTCAAAGTCGAGTTACTTTGCTACCATTTTTAAAATGGTATGGCCGCCATCTTGGTTCGCAGAGTTACGCAAATAAAGTTTGCCACGTTTTGTAATAAGGCGAACCCAGTGCGCGGGGGAAAAACAATCAGATATAAAATACAATCAGCCACACTATATACATACAGGAATGCAACAGTTACCATCTCATCTAAAGCACCGGCACTACCCGGTCGGAGCTCGCTATAGTCTGTCCAGATTATAGCCCAGGGAAGTAGAGGGAAGAACAGCCATATTAATACACATAAATTCATATCCCACAATCACACGTAATAAAATATAGTTAATATGGTTTTAAATCGCAGCACATAGTTTAAATTGGTAATAAACGATCTTTCATGTACATATTTCGCATCCCTGTGTTCTGTCTCTCATGCGCAGCACTCCGGTCTGAGCTAGAAGTTCATATCTTGTAATGGCCAGAAGTTATGGAACTATTACATATTTCATTGTTATTTCACCACGAGGACAGTGAAACCAGAAGATCCGGATGTAACAGGTTTCTCAGCATGATCCATGACCCCTATGACGATACCTGAAGACAAAGAAACAGGTTTCTCAGCATGAGCCATGACCCCTATGACGAAAGACAAAGAAACCTAGGTGCATTCTCCTGCACCAATCCAAGAGAAGAGACTTCCGATCTCCTGACCAATGATGACTCTCACTGCCCCCCCCCCCCCCCCCCATGGACACTATAAGAGTTGAAGCACATCCTAGACTCTGGCTGTTCTTCCCTCTACTTTCCTGGGCTATAATCTGGACAGACTATAGCGAGCTCCGACCGGGTAGTGCCGGCGCTTTAGATGAGATGGTAACTGTTGCATTCCTGTATGTATATAGTGTGGCTGATTGTATTTTATATCTGATTGTTTTTCCCCTAGTAGTTTAAAGCATACTTTGTGTTGTATAACAAACTGTACACTGTAGCAGATTGGAAAAAAGAAGCGCTCTTAAAGTGATTTTGTCTATAATGGATAAGTGAAGACAGTATATAGTAATTAAGTTATTGTTAAAAATAATATTAGGGTGCTGAATATAAGAATGAGTGTGAGTGGTACCTGTAATGAAAAAAGGGGGCGGTTAGTTGCAATGTTTACACCCTTTTGGGGATTTTTGCGTTTTTTGTTGGTTTTTACGTTTTTGTAAAAATGGGAAATAATCCGTGCGGCACTGTCCCTGACTATCCCTAGGTACCTTCGTTCCGTGTTGTTAACGTCTGCGGGAGATGGAGCTGGGATGGTTTGCAGGAGTCTGGCTAGCCACGCGTCCGTGGTAGCCGCTGCGATGTTTTCTCCGTCTCTACCGTCAGCCGGAAGTTGCCGGAAGTCCTTGCGGCGTGTTGTACAATGTCACCGCGGGTAGTGGGATCAGCGTGCCGCTGGAGATGGATGTACCACTCACACTCATTCTTATATTCAGCACCCTAATATTATTTTTAACAATAACTTAATTACTATATACTCTCTTCACTTATCCATTATAGACAAAATCACTTTAAGAGCGCTTCTTTTTTCCAATCTGCTATTCAACTAATTTATAGGAGCTGCTGAAAAAAATTAGGTTAGCGCGGAACCACTTCACCTTTCTGCAAACTGTACACTGTGTTATATTGTTTCTCTCTCTTTCTGTCCCAAAAGGGTCTGGGACACTCTTAAGGCAGAGCAGCGTCTAACATCCAACTAACAGGGTGAGTGCAGTATGCCCCCCCGGGTAAAATCCGTCATTGTCTCTGCCTAAGTGAAGCCAGATGCAGCCTGTGAGACTGTGGCTTCAATGTGACTCGCAGTGACTTCCTATTGGAAGTCCGACCTGCCAGTCACCCAACACAGTCCTATTGGGAGGTGTTCCCTCCCTTCAGAATGCCTCTCTGTGCGCAAATGTGGGGCATCCGCCAAAACGGGTTCTGTGCATGCGCAGTACCGAAGATGATACTGCGCATGAGCTGGACCCTGCAAAGGCAGCCCATGGGCCAGAGCATGCGCAGTGTGTATGAAGTTACTGTGCATGCACTGGCCCCGTTCAGGGGATCGGTAGGTGCAGGGAGCGTGGTGACGGCAGTGGAGGGGGGCCCGCATTGGGTAAGAGCCACTACTGGTTGCAGTGTACAGTATGTGAGTTGGTATTGTACTGCATGTGGTGTGTTATGTGTGTTTGTGTTTTGTTGTGGGTATCTGCCAATGTGTAAGTGTGTGAGGTGCACTACATATATATGTTGCGTGCTATGTGTGTGTACAATGTGTAAATGTGTGTGATATATGTATATCCTCAATTATTCCTAATTGTTTAAAGCCTCCACCATAATGTTAGAATGTGTCATTCATACTCAATGACAGCAATGAAATCAGGTGTGGAGTTGTTCCTTAGTCATCGGTTTCCCAGATCGTCAATCGTGTTCCCAGATTATCAATGAATGCAAATTAAACCTTGGTGTTTTTTACTTTTGTAAGTGAAATTTCCCAAAAACGGCTTTGTGGTGCACACCACCAGGTCCATAGGTCCCTCGTTGCTGAATTTGATGCCATGTTGTGTCCGCAATGCGACAGACATGCACACACACACACACACTCTTCAACTTATTATATAGATAACAGTTTTTCTGTATAGCACACACATATTCTGCAGCGCTTTACAGAGAATATTTGAACATTCAGATCAGTCCCTGCCCCAGTGGAGCTTACAATCTATATTCCTTACCACATGTACACATGTACACACAGACATTCTAGGGTTAATGTTGTTGGGAGCCAATTAGCCTACCAGTATATTTTTGGATTGTAGGAGGAAACCAGAGTACCCAGAGTAAACCCACGCAAGTACGGGGAGAAAATACAAACTCAACACAGTTAGAGCCATGGTGGGAAACGAACCCATGACCGCAGTGCTGTGAGGCAGTAATGCTAACCATTAAGGCCCCCATACACTATGCGATTTTGGGCCGATTTCACCCGATTTCGGCACTTTGGGCCGATAAATCGTGTGAAATCGGCCCAAAATCGCATGTTTGTGACATCTGATCCAATCTGATGCGCGTTCCCGTGCTCATCAGATTGGATCAGGTGGTCGGACCTGCTGAACATAAGATATATCGGAATCTGAGCCATCATGGCTGCTTTTTAGCACCCACGATGTTTCAGATCCGATATATCTATAGAGCTCCGGGTACCTCCTTCCGGCGCAGTGGACCTCCTTCTACCCCCAGTGTGGAAGCAGCAGCCGGCGTCACAGGAAGGGGCAGGCACGATGGGAGGGCAGCAGTGACAAGACTTCCCTCCCTGCTTCAATCTGGATGTCTGCACGGGCTTTAAAGCCCGGACGCCCCCCCCCTCTCCCCAGCTGCTGAATGACAGCAGTGGACGGGCTGCAGAGCCCGGAGCCCCCTGACCAGCTAATGAATTTCTGTTCCCCCACCTCTCCCCAGCTGCTGAATGACAGCAGTGGACGGGCTGCAGAGCCTGGACCCGCCCGACCAGCTAATAAATGTCTGTTCCCCCACCTCTCCCCAGCTGCTGAATGACAGCAGTGGACGGGCTGCAGAGCCCGGAGCCCCCTGACCAGCTAATGAATGTCTGTTCCCCCCACCTCTCCCCAGCTGCTGAATGACAGCAGTGGACGGGCTGCAGAGTATATTATATGTGTAATACAGATGTCTGTGTGTCGGCATCATTGTGTTAGTGTGTTACCATATGTATGCGTGTCGGCATCCATGTGTCATCATGTCAGGGTTACTGTGTCAGTGTGCATGTATCTGCATATGTCTGTGTGTCGGCATCAGTATGTCTGCATTTGTCTATGTGTCAGCATTGGTGTGTCGGTATGTTAGCATTGTTAGTATCTGTCTGTGTGTCAGAATCAGTGTGTCAGCGTGTTTGGGGTTTATGTGTCAGTGTCCTTTGGCTGTGTGAGCTCCTGTGTGTTAGCATCAGCGTGCCGGCTTCTGTCTATGTGTCAGCATAATTGTGTCCATTTGTTAACATCTGTCTGTATGTCGGCATCAGTGTGTCAAAATGTCAGGGTTACTGTGTTAATCTCCATGTTTCAGCATCTGTCTGTGTGTAGGCATCACTGTGTCCACATCTGTCCGTGTGTCAACATTAGTGTGTCAGGGTTAGTGGGTTGCTACATATATAACCCGCTTATACCCAAATAGCTGCCTATATACCCCTTAACACTGGACGGCCCTCTAATTGGCCGAGGCTGCTGAGACTGAGAGCTTTCTCAGCCAATCAGCGGCCTCACATTCAGGAGGACGCTGATTGGCTGAGAGAGCTCTCTCTCAGCGGCCTCAGCCAATCAGAGGGTTATCCAGTGTTTCAAAGTCATATGCTGCCACTGCTGAGTCCCGCCGCCTGACAGCTCCGGTCCCCAGCCAGGTATGTACACCGCTCCCCGCCAGCGCTCCCGTCCTCCACTGCCGCCACCGTGCGCTCCTGTCCTCCGCCAGCTCCGGTCCCCACCAGCGCTCCGGTCCTCAGCCGCCGCCAGCTCCGGTCCCCGCTGCCAGCTCCGGTCCCCGCTGCCAGCTCCGGTCCCCGCTCTAGTCCCCGCTCTAGTCCCAACGCTGATTGCATTTGAGCAATCGCATGTGGTTAAAAACCACATGCGATTGCTCATGCAATTCGATAAATATTATGTGCAGCTCATAATATCTATCAATGCGATCTTCGACGGTATAATATCTCACATATGTATGGGCAGCATAATACTTGCAAGGTATAGCACTGTTCAGGCCACTCCCTAGGGCCATCCCATCAGATAAATCTCATGGCACATCCAATTTGCGTCAGATAAATCACGTGATTAATCACATGTGATAAATCACATGTGATTTATCTGACACAAATTGGATGTAAAAAAATGGCACATCAAGTGTCAAATTGGATGTAGGCATCCTGGGAAGCTGCCGGGGAAGTTCAGGGGAAATCAGATGCAATTTTACAGGTCAGATAAATCTCATAGTGTATGGGGGCCTTTACACCATCCGTACTGCCCCATATTAAGACTAGGTGCACAAGAGGACACATCTGTACTTTAAGAGAGTCTGTGCAGACCTTCAAGACATTGTCCTCATGTTCCACATTCATTTATATCTTTTCTGTTTGGACTGCTTTCGAATACTGTTGTCCCTCATTCATTTTACCTTATTGCTGACATTATAACATAAAACTTTAAATCAAACTGGTTTTGACTGTCCTGTAACATCTGAATATTCCGCAAATGCGGCATCTTATTCTCAGGAGGAGACTTCACCAGATTACACTATTTCGAGAGCATGGTGGACCTTCCCCAAGTCCTGTTTCATCTGTTCTGATTGCTCCAGCTGCTCAGGTGTTCACTAGATTGCATATGTTTCTCTTTGAGCTCCTCGATTAGCACTTTACATATTTGCATTATCCCATCCTTAGCACTTTTCAATTGCTTCATTTCATAACTCATACATTTCTTGAGTTTGCCTACTGTAATACAACTATAGCCTCCAATGTCTATTTTAGGGAGCAAGCCAAGCACAAGACTTAGGCGGGAATTCAATTAGGTGCCGGCAGATTTGAGCAACACTGTTGCACTTTACGGCAGCCGTGATCTCACTCTAAAGTGCTCAATATACCATAGGCAACAAGTAATTTTGGGTGAATCTGGCAGTCAACTGGCCCAGGCAAAGGCAGCGGATTGGGCTGCTGTTCCAGTGTTCAAATGCCAGGGCGAGAACTGATGGTCTATTCATAAAGCATTGAAAGAAGTTAAGAAGTGCACCAGTGGAGGAGTTGTCCATGGCAACCAATGAACTTTACAGTAGCAGTTATCAAGTGCATTCCATAAAATGATATGTTTCAACTGATTGGTTGCAACTCTTTTCACTGCTTCATGAATAGACACTATACATGTCATACTGTATGTGGGTGAGAAAGGAATGTGTTATGTTTTTTAACTTACAAACCATTCTTAAGTAGTAAAGCAAACAGTAATATGTGCAACAGTGTTAATAATTAAGGTAAGTTTCCACATATGTCTGTTTAATAGGAGGTCAGCCTCACAGAATATGTTTTGGTGCTCTGCTCTCCGATGTAGAGGCCTCAGAGGTTTGATTAAAGCAAGGGTCAACTCAACTCTGGATAGAAAATGTCATACATGATATGTTTATACCTTCATTTAATATAATGTGGGCCTGCTGAAGAGCCTCAGACACATTCTTCAAAGATCTTCTTTCATATAGATTCTTTGCTTTATCATAACCTGATATTTTATCTTTGCGGTCTTCATTTTGTGTTTCCAACCATAAACTGCTGTATTTTCCACTTGCGAAATATGGAAATTTGAAGGTGCCTGAACTCTACAGAAAACAGTTTTATAGTGTGATTTACTGTTTTGAAAATCAGGGTTTTAAGTCAATGGAATAGTTAAGACATTTTCTCCAACTAGTCAATTGCAGACATTAAACTAACTAGCAGATAAGGCTACCCATGGTATTGGCCACTGATACATATAAGCCAGGATTTGGTGATTTCATTTTAATTTTGGGGAATTTATAGTGTATGAAATCATCTTTGATGACAGACTTTTAATTTGCCACGTCTGCTGTTTAGAGTGGTTGGAGCAGTGTCAGAGTGGACCATAAAGTGCCTCAGTGGTGGAACTTGTGAGTGGTTGGTCCAGGTGCAAAAAATATGATTTGGGCACCCCTCCTCCACTCCAACCCAAATTATATACACCAGTGTTTTTCAACCACTGTGCCGTGGCACACTAGCTTTTCTCCAGTGTACCCCCAGATCTAGAGATGCCCAAACCAGTTGACAGTCATCACTAGTTTTTTTATATGGGGGCCAATAGGTTTGTTTTTGTTCTGTGGGGGCCAATGTGTTTTGCCCTGTGAGGATCTCATGGTGTGCCTTGGTAATTTAAAAATCTTATTAAGTGTAATACAAAGAAAAAAGGTTGACTGATATACACAGTATTACACACACATTTTTTTTATAGAACACTGCAAAAAAAATGGATTTGGACACAAATCCTCTTTATACCACATTAATGCACTGAACTTCTGTTACAATACCCTTTATGATATTTCTAAAATGTATGAAGGTACAGGTTGAGTATCCCGTATCCGAATATCCGTTATCCGAATTATTCCGAAATACGGACATTCCAGAAAGTGAAAAAATTTTTTTTTTTTGCTAAAAACTCACTGGGGACATTTGTAACAGCATCACTGGGGACATGATATGTAACTGGCACTATATATGTGCAAGACAATGATTGCTTGGCATTCAAATTCAGTGCTGAGACAGTACACACATTTTGTTTCACGTTTTGAAACCTTGTTTTTTGAACAATTAAAATATATTTGTGTGTATTTTATATGGTAATAAAATATATTTGTGTGTATATTATGTGTTTATACAGCATAAATGCAAGATACTTCAAAATACATCATTGAAATATTAAAATATTCCGAAATACGGAATAATCCGTTATCCAAAATTCTCCCTTTCCCGAGCATTTTGGATAAGGGATACTCAACCTGTACTTACTTATGAATGAGCAGTTCTATGAAGTGTGCAGTCACACATCCAATGCTGATCATTTTCTTATGAAGTACAGTACTGTATAAGTCGAGCTTCAAATAGGTAGAAATCTCTAGTTTTGTATGCAGTTTCAGCTGTGTGTGAGTATATGGACATTTATCATTCATTGCTACGAAGTTATAATCGGACTAATAACATATAAGTCTGTGGATACCTGCCATCTGATGCCAGTTGCTGCAAAATAATGACGAACAACCAGTGCCGGCAGCCCCCCAATGCTGCTCACCCACTCCCTGTCGCGGTCCTGGTGCCTGTACAATGTAGATGACAGGCACTGGGACCAGCGCATGCACAGTATCGGCCTTGTTACTGGACAAAACCGCAGCTCCTATGAGCTGCTTCAGCTGCAATAAAATAATATTTAGCAATATGGCTAAAAAGAGAGCGCAAATAGAAAGAATTAAAAGTCTGTATTATAATATCCACAGGTTGAAATGAACAAAATACAGGTCGAGTATCCCGTATCCGAATATCCGTTATCCGAATTATTCCGAAATACGGACATTCCAGAAAGTGAAAAAATTTTTTTTTTTTGCTAAAAACTCACTGGGGACATATGTAACAGCATCACTGGGGACATGATATGTAACTGGCACAATATATGTGCAAGACAATGATTGCTTGGCATTCAAATTCAGTGCTGAGATAGTACACACATTTTGTTTCACGTTTTGAAACCTTGTTTTTTGAACAATTAAAATATGTTTGTGTGTATTTTATGTGGTAATAAAATATATTTGTGTGTATATTATGTGTTTATACAGCATAAATGCAAGATACTTCAAAATACATCATTGAAATATTAAAATATTCCGAAATACGGAATAATCCGTTATCCAAAATTCTCCTGGTCCCGAGCATTTTGGATACGGGATACTCAACCTGTATAGCCAATGGAGACAATATTCCCTATTGAGGATTAATTGAAATCCAACCAAGAACTATATACCTGTATATGCCTCGAACAATATAAGGAGATAACAGAGCTAGTGATAACCATATTTGATACAATATAAGTTTTATGTTCAGTACAGTATGCATGTACTAAAAATTATATATTGTTAGTTTTAACCTGTAGATATAAAATACAGACTTTTATTTTCTATTTGTTCTCTTTTTAGCTGTATTGCTAACTATCAATTTATTGTACTTCTAAGGAATCCAATCCCTATTGAGAGCAGCAGTAGATTATTTATTTATTAAGTTTCTTATATAGCGCAGCATATTCCGTTACGCTTTACAATAGGAAATACAACAAACTGGGTATTTACAGACAGTCAAAAATATGAGGGCCCTGCTCGCAATCTTACAATCTATAGAGAAATAGGCATTAATTCCACAAGAAAACAAAAAGGTAGTCTTTGGCGCTAGGGACCAGCGGGGTGTATCTTATCACCCTGCAGCCACCGCGTTAGAGGAATGCCAGTCTCTAAACAACAACAGAGAACAAAAATAACGTGGGGCGCTTGGGTGAGACAAGAATGAATAACAAATTTATTAAAAAAACACATATACACAACATTACATACATATATGCACTCTAAAATACTACAGTGTCAATTGGACACTAATTATAACCACTGTATATGAGCACTGGTGAATTGCACCTTTCCCTTTTAGGGTGGGAAGGGAGTAAAGGTGAAATTAGTTTCAATCCATTGATCCTTTAGACACAATGTCCTTTCTCCTTTTCAGGATAAAAAAAGTTCACAAAGGTGAAAAAGGGGGCCGGTGTGCACACTATTTAACTTCAACATTAGCGCCTCACTTAGTAATGAAGTGGTAGTCTCAAAGTGGAGACAGGACTTCTGTTACTGGGATGGAAGTTACAGTGTCCGTCCTGTCACCAGCAGTATTTCTTACCGCTCCTTGGTGTGGGCAACGGTCAAGTTGGTACACAGGGGGATCTGTGTTGTAGCGTCTGCTATCTCCCTATCGCTCGGCTGTCTCCAAGTCAGATGGTGCGTGCAGCCGGCTGTGTCTCCCGGCACTTCTCGCCGCGGCTTTCTCTCCTGATGTTGTTCATACACGCGACGCTCTGCCACAGCATCTGCAGTGGGAGGAGAGGCCTGCGGCTATTGGAGTCAATCTTCCGGCTCTGTAGTCGGTGATGGACGGGTAGCAGGAGCAAGTGATCCAATAGCCGCAGGCCTCTCCTCCCACTGCAGACGCTGTGGCAGAGCAATTCACCAATGCTCATATACAGTGGTTATAATTAGTGTCCAATTGACACTGTAGTATTTTAGAGTGCATATATGTATGTAATGTTGTGTATATGTGTTTTTTAATAAATTTGTTATTCATTCTTGTCTCACCCAAGCGCCCCACGTTATTTTTGTTCGCAATTAATTCCACATGAATGCAAAAGTTCCTGGTGTGCTGTATAATACGGTAACCCAGCAGTTTGGCCAGGAATCAGGAAGATGGAAAATGTGAAAACGAAATAGAGTGGATATTTGTGGACTCTACAGTGGGGATGTGATTTGATATGAATGTTATATGAAAGTTATGTGGATGGATCTGGAATTTGATAAGCTTGCCTGAAGAGTTGAGTTTTTCAGGGAACGCTTGTAGGTTTGGAAACTGGAGGAGAGTCTTATTGTGCATGGGAGAGCATTCCACAGTGTCACGACTGAAGGGCTGGATGAAGTCGTGTGGTGTGTAGCAACCGGAGACGGACCAGAGGAGGAAGGATTAAATCGTGCAGGTTTAATAATAGAAGTCATAAATGGAACAATACACACTTGAATACTTTCTTTAAGTGGCAGTTAATGGTAAATAATAATTGAGCCAGCACGGCACTTTGAAAGAAGAAAAGTTCATTTAAATAATGACAGTTCGAGGCACTGAGGACGGCAGGCTAGGGTCTTGAAGAATGAGAGGATCCGGAAAGAGAATGTACTTGATGGTATGAAGGATCCTTGAAGACTGAAAGAAGATGGATGATGACTGAAGAATGAAGAATTTGCTTGGAAGCAGAAGACTTGAAGAGCGAGGCCAGGGAGCTCAGGGATGCAGGCAGGAACCAGACTGTGGAGAGAACTGGCAGCGATGGGGTTAAGCAGAACCTGGATCAACCACAGAGCACTGGAAGCAAGGCACCAAGTCAGGAGAGGTGAGTCAGAGAGCCGGAGTCAGCTGGGAGCTGTGAACGCCTCTGGAGACTCTTTGTACTGACACTGAACAGGCCTAGGCAGATCCCCTATATCCCTAGAGGGCGGCTGCCATTGGCTGTCAGGTCAGTATGGGTGGAAACCTCAGACATGAGCCAATCTGCTATTTGCCCTTAACCAAGATGGCGGCGCCGGCCTCCCGGCACCCCTACAGCACACACCGCTACACTTGCCGGCGTCCCACGCTGCCTGCTGCCCACCAGACTGCCGCTGCCTGCTGCCGCTGACCTGGAGACCACTACACGCTAGCCGACGGCGGGCGCGGACGGGTGAGTAGTATGCCCGCCGCGCACCACCGCGGCTGCGTGTGACAGTACCCCCCCCTTTCTGGGTGACCCCAGGGCACCTACGCACCTTGTGTGGATTCCTTTGAAAGAATTGTCTCACCAGACGGGGAGCATGGAGGTCTGCAGCATCAACCCAGGAATTCTCTTCAGGACCGAATCCAAGCCACTCTACCAGATACTGAAGATGGGTATTGCGACAACGTGAGTCGATAATGCGCCTCACCTCGAACTCTGTCTCTCTCTCTGAGCCAATCTTGGGCGGCTTAGGCACCTTCTTCTGATATAAGTTCAATCTCAAAGGCTTCAGAAGAGACACATGGAAAGAATTCGATATCTTCAAGGAAGAAGGGAGCTGTAGTCTGTAGGCCACCGGATTAATCACTTGAGTGATTGGGTATGGCCCGATGAACCGGGGAGCCAGCTTCATGGAGGGTAACCGAAGGCGTATATGGCGGGTAGACAGCCATACTCGATCTCCAACCTTCAATCTAGGAGCCGCTCTTCTTTTTCTGTCCGCCATCCTTTTATATCGAGCGGATGCTTTGAGGAGAGCGGTATGAACGTCTGACCAGATTTTTGCAAACCGTTGTAGAGAAGAAGCAGCTGCAGGGACATCGGAAAACGATAAATCTGAGAACTCTGGAGATCGAGGATGTTTGCCAAAGACAGTAAAAAAGGGAGTGGTGCCGGAGGATGAATGATAGGAATTGTTGTGCGCAAATTCCGCCCAAGGCAGAAGGTCTACCCAGTCGTCTTGAGAGGAAGAGACGAACAAACGAATGAAGGCTTCCAAGTCCTGGTTGACACGTTCTGTCTGTCCGTTGGTTTGTGGGTGGAAAGCAGTGGAGAACTTGAGCTTGACTTGTACAGTGGAACAGAGGGCCCTCCAAAACTTTGCGACGAACTGTACTCCACGGTCGGATATAATCTCTTTGGGCAACCCATGGAGTTTGAAGATGGTGGAAATGAAGAGCTGAGCCAAAACTGGAGCGGATGGAAGGCCTTTCAATGGGAAGAAGTGCACCATTTTAGAAAACCGGTCAACTACCACCCAGATTACCGTATGCCCTTTGGAGGGAGGAAGTTCGCAGATAAAGTCCATAGACAGGTGGGACCATGGTTCTGTTGGTATGGCTAGAGGTAGAAGAGGACCGGCAGGGGACGTTCTGGAGGACTTATGCTGAGCGCATTGTACACAGGAGGCAACAAAGCTGGTTACATCGCGACGAATGGTAGGCCACCAGTATGAACGCAACAGGAACATTAAAGTCTTCTGTGCCCCCGTATGCCCTGCAAAACGGGAAGCGTGTGCCCAGGACAGCACTCTCTTGCGGAGATTGAGAGGAACGAAGGTCTTGCCTGGTGGGGGTGAAGGCTGGACTGTTACTTGAGCAAAGACCAGCGGATCAAGGATTGGTCGAGGCGGAGTCTCAAGGTCTGCTGGGGTTTTGAAAGAGCGTGAAAGAGCATCGGCCTTGGCATTCATCGTCCCGGGTCTGAATCTGATTTGAAAATTGAAACGTTCGAAGAACATGGCCCAGCGGGCTTGACGAGCTGTAAGACATTGGGCGTGCTTGAGGAATGAGAGATTCTTATGGTCTGAATATACAGTGATTTTATGTCGTGCCCCCTCCAGGAGGTACCGCCACTCCTCCAATGCTGATTTGACTGCCAGTAACTCCTGCTCCCCAATGGGGTAATTCTTTTCCGCTGGAAGAAACTTCTTGGAGAAGAAGGCACATGGGTGAAGTTCCTGGTCCTCCCCTCTCTGCGACAAGATTGCCCCTACCCCTTCTGAGGATGCGTCCACCTCAAGAATGAAGGGTTTGTCTAGGTTTGGCTGGAGAAGGATTGGGGCGGAGATAAAAGCATTCTTTAGTTGCTGGAAGGCTTGAGAGGCCTCAGGTGACCACTGACTTGGATCTGACCCCTTACGGGTTAGAGCAGTAAGAGGTGCAGCAAGGGTGGAGAAGTTCCGGATGAAGCGACGATAATAATTTGAAAAGCCCAGGAACCTCTGGATGCCTTTGAGCGTGGTGGGGGCTGTCCAGTCTAAGATGGCTTTTACTTTTTCTGGATCCATCTCTATCCCAGTGCTGGAGAGGATGTGGCCGAGGAATGGAATGGACGTGACCTCAAAGACGCACTTGTCTAGCTTGCAGTATAGTTTATTTTGGCGAAGACGCCGCAGGACTTCAGATACTGTTTGACGATGGAGATGGAGGTTAGATGAGAAGATGAGGATGTCATCGAGATACACCACAATGGAATGATACAGCAAATCTCGAAATATGTCGTTTACAAATTGTTGGAAGACGGCTGGAGCATTGCAAAGACCAAATGGCATCACCAGGTATTCGTAGTGGCCGTCTCGGGTGTTGAAAGCCGTCTTCCACTCATCTCCAGAACGGATCCGGATCAAGTTGTACGCCCCTCTTAGATCCAGTTTAGTAAAAATAGAAGCCCCTCGGATCTTGTCAAAAAGTTCGGTGATAAGGGGTAAAGGATAGCGGTTCTTGATCGTGATATCGTTCAGACCCCTGTAGTCGATACACGGCCGGAGAGTTCCATCTTTTTTCTTTACGAAGAAAAACCCTGCTCCGGCTGGCGAAGTAGATGGGCGAATGAACCCTTTATTCAAGTTCTCACGAATGTAGTCAGACATAACCTTGGTCTCAGGTAGAGACAAGGGGTAGATGCGGCCCCGAGGTGGAAACTTCCCAGGCATCAACTCAATCGGACAGTCCCAGGGACGATGAGGCGGCAGGGTATCGGCACCTCCCTTGCTGAAGACGTCAGAAAAAGAAGAATATGGTGTGGGTATCGACAAGGGTGAAGCTGGTGAAGACGAAAGACTGGGGCCTCCCTCTTCTTGAGGATTCGTTTGATGGAGTGGAATGACACGAGGCATGCAAGTAGTTAGGCAGTTCGTACCCCAGGCTTTGATCTCCATACTGGACCAATCAATATGAGGATTGTGTTTAGCAAGCCATGGTAGGCCCAGGACTACCTGGTGTGACGACTGAGGAAGGACCAAAAACTCTAGAGTCTCTTGATGTAAAGCACCCACGAGAACCGTCACAGGATTGGTTTGAAGAGTGATTTGCCCACTGCTGATGCGACTCCCATCTACTGCAGTGAGGACCAAGGGATGGGCCAAAGGTTGCACCGCCAAGGAATGTTGAAGGACGAAAGAAGAAGAAAGGAAGTTTCCAGCCGCTCCAGAATCTAGTAAGGCCTGAATCTTGATTTTCCCCTGAGGGCACACAAGGGTAACCGGAATGGTGGAAACAGTTGAGGAGGGAGATGAAAGCAGGACTCCTAACCTGACCTCCCTCGGGGAGGTTAGGAGCGGTCGTTTCCCGGACGCAGTGGACAGGAAGACAGCAGATGAGCGGAAGAACCGCAGTACATGCAAAGATTCTCTCGACGTCTACGGGATTTTTCTTCTAAGGAGAGCCGGGAGCGGTTTATCTGCATGGGTTCATCTGGGGGTGTAGTTGTGGAGGAACCTGGTCTAGGAACAGGAACAGCGTTGGTGGTGAAACGAGAGCGGAGACGATCGGAGCGATTTCTCTCTAGTTGACGCTCCTGCATCCGTAGATCTACTTTGTTGCACAAGGAGATGAGTTCAACCAAAGTAGCAGGAGAGTCACTGGTAGTTAATTCGTCCTTGATACGACCTGCCAGCCCATTCCAGAAGGCGGAGACGAGAGCCTCTTCGTTCCATTTTAATTCCGAAGCCAGAGTCTGGAACTGCACAACATATTGTCCCACTGATCGACTACCCTGGCGAATCCTCAGGATCTCAGTAGCGGCAGAAGAAACTCTGCCAGGTTCATCGAAGATGCGACGGAAAGAGGTAATGAAAGCTTCATAGTCATTGAGCAGGGGATCAGCGCGTTCCCAGAGAGGGGACACCCAGTCCAGAGCTGACCCTGCCAGGAGAGACACAATATATGCCACTTTTGCCTTGGAGGTAGGGAAGTGAGATGACTGTAAGGTGAAATGAACATCGCATTGGTTCAGAAACCCACGGCATCCCTTCGGTGAACCATCATATTTGCTGGGGGTTGGTAATTGCATATGATGAGGAACTACGGGTCCAGGTATAGGAACAGGAACTGGAACCTCTGGTGCTGCAGTCACAGAAACTGAGGGAGCCGCCTGGGGCGGAGACAAGGCCTGAAGAAATTGAGCCACTTGGCGTTGGGTAGCCTCTACTTGCTCCAGACGAGCCACGATGCTGTGAAATGCGTCCGCCATGGAAGCCTGTTCTTCACCCGACTCCATCGGGTCAGTACAAACTGTCACGACTGAAGGGCTGGATGAAGTCGTGTGGTGTGTAGCAACCGGAGACGGACCAGAGGAGGAAGGATTAAATCGTGCAGGTTTAATAATAGAAGTCATAAATGGAACAATACACACTTGAATACTTTCTTTAAGTGGCAGTTAATGGTAAATAATAATTGAGCCAGCACGGCACTTTGAAAGAAGAAAAGTTCATTTAAATAATGACAGTTCGAGGCACTGAGGACGGCAGGCTAGGGTCTTGAAGAATGAGAGGATCCGGAAAGAGAATGTACTTGATGGTATGAAGGATCCTTGAAGACTGAAAGAAGATGGATGATGACTGAAGAATGAAGAATTTGCTTGGAAGCAGAAGACTTGAAGAGCGAGGCCAGGGAGCTCAGGGATGCAGGCAGGAACCAGACTGTGGAGAGAACTGGCAGCGATGGGGTTAAGCAGAACCTGGATCAACCACAGAGCACTGGAAGCAAGGCACCAAGTCAGGAGAGGTGAGTCAGAGAGCCGGAGTCAGCTGGGAGCTGTGAACGCCTCTGGAGACTCTTTGTACTGACACTGAACAGGCCTAGGCAGATCCCCTATATCCCTAGAGGGCGGCTGCCATTGGCTGTCAGGTCAGTATGGGTGGAAACCTCAGACATGAGCCAATCTGCTATTTGCCCTTAACCAAGATGGCGGCGCCGGCCTCCCGGCACCCCTACAGCACACACCGCTACACTTGCCGGCGTCCCACGCTGCCTGCTGCCCACCAGACTGCCGCTGCCTGCTGCCGCTGACCTGGAGACCACTACACGCTAGCCGACGGCGGGCGCGGACGGGTGAGTAGTATGCCCGCCGCGCACCACCGCGGCTGCGTGTGACACACAGAGTGGGTGCAGCCCAAAGAAAGTCCTGCAATCGGGAATTGGAGCGAGTAATCAATGTGGATGAGAGATGTAGATCTTGTGAGGAGCGAAAAGGTTGGGTTGGAAGATATTTTGAGGTAAGAGATGTATGTTGGTGTAGTTTGGTTTATAGCTTGTGTGCGAGTAAAAGATCTTTGTATTTAATATGGTAGAATACAGGTAACCAATGAAGTGACTTTGCAGACGATGAACTTCTGGCTAGGAAGATTAGCCTCACTGCTGCATTCATGATCCTTCGGTAGTGGTTAGAGTCTGTAATGGGGAAGGCCAATAAGGAGACTATTGCAATAATCAATGCATGAAATGATGAGAGCATGGATTAGCCTTTTTGCAGTGTCTTGTGTTAGGTACGGGTGAACTTTGAATATGTTTTTTAGGTGCATTTCGAGACAGATTGAAAGTGGGGATCAAAGGAAAGTTCAGAATTAAGAATGACACCTAGACAAAGAGCTTGAGTGGTAGGAGTGATTGTCATATTTTCAACAGCGATAATGATATCTGGCTGGTAACTACTATTTATTGGTGGAAATATAATTAATTATTTTTTAGAAATATTTAGTATGAGGTGGGGAGATGACATCCAGGATAATACAGCAGAAATGCATTCAGAGACACAGGCCAATACAGATGGAGACAGGTCCGGGAAGGATAGGTAGAGCTTATTTTTATCCGCATAGAGATGATACTAAAATCCAAAAGAGCTAATTAATTTGCCAAGAGATGAGGTGTAGATTGAGAAAAGCAGAGGACGTAAGACTGAACCCTGAGGTACTCCAACTGATAGAGGTAGGGAAGAGGAGATGGAATCAGAGAAATTAACACTGAAGGAGTGGTTAGATAGGTGGGGTGAGAACCAAGAAAGGGCTGTGTCTTTATGACCTAGGGATTGTTTGTATGAGAAGTGTGTTAAACAGTGTTAAAAAGCAGCAGAGTTCTAGAAATATTAGTAGTGAGTAGTTGCCTTTAGACTTTGCAGTGACCAAATCATTTACAACTTTAGTCAGTGTTGTCTCTGTGGAGTGTTACGAACAAAGCATGACTGAATCTGGTCCAATAAGTTGTGCCAGTTAAGTAAATGTATAAGGCAAGTGTAGGTAAATCTTTCAAGTAGTTTGGAGGTGCATGGAAGCTGAGAGATGGGATGATAGTTTGAGAGAGAACTTGGTCAGAATTGTGTTTTTTCAGAATTGGAGTAATAACTGTATGTTTGAACAATGATGGAAAGAGACTAGTAGAGAAAGAGAGGTTACGTATTTTAGTTAAGGTTGGGTGAGCACAGGAGACAGAGATTTACTTATTTGTGAGGGTATAGGTTCAAGAGGAGAGGTAGTAGAGTATGAGGAAGAGAAAAGTGTAGATATTTCCCCTTCATTCGTGGAATGAAATGAAGTAAATGCGTCAGAGAGCTCAGGTAGGGAATTGAGCCAATCACCAATTGAGTTGGAGCATACCAATTAATCTCAGATTTTGCCAATCCCTGAAGTAGGAAGCGAGATCTTGTGCATGGAAAGCTGGTGGCTTGGGTGGGAGTGGGAAAGTGAAGGGAGGTGATTTAAATGTATTAAAAAGACATTTTGGTTTAGAAGCTTGAGCAGCAATGAGAGTTCTACTGAACAGATCTGGAATGATGGTCAATGTATAGAAGTCCTTAACAGATGCTGTATAACAAACAGTCCACATTGATCAATACATAAATCTTGTCTGCCTTTTTTTCATTACAAAGTAGAACCCTTTCCCCAGTGAGAGAATTACTGATGAAGCCCCTCAATTAATTTGCACATGACGGCAGATTTTCAACAGGATTACAGTATGACAACATCCTTCTCCTAAGTGGTGTTTTTCTGAGTTCAGGAGGACAATTTCATTCTCAGGGCCAGATTCTCTAAGCTTCAAAAGTGATAAAATAGAGAGTGATAAACAGCCAGCCAATCAGCTCCTGCTTGATATTTTTCAAACACAGTCTGTGACATGGCAGGTAGGAGCTGATTGGCTGGCTGTTTATCACTCTCCATTATATCACTTTTGAAGCTTAGAGAATTTGGCCTAATATGAGAAGGCAGTTTTAATTTTTTTTTGTTTTTGTTGTTACAGCCATTAGAGAAAAAATGGGATGAATTTATTTCAAATTCATCTAAACTCTCATAAAAGATCGTCTGCATCTCTTGAGATCACTATCATACTTGGCTTGGTTTTGTACACTCAATTAAGAGACTGAACCTACTGCTGCAGACAAACTTTCGCAAGAAACTGTGGAATCCGCTGAACCCAGTACCCAGGTCACAGTTCCCTAAGTTGATTCCCTAAATTAATTCCAAGCAGTCTCATGATTGGAAGTATGTATTGCCAGGAGTGCCAAAAGCCTTCCCTATGACAAGAAAGAAGATGTCAGCAGAGGAGACTATGAGACCAAGATGAGGAGGGGAGCAGAAAGAGTCAGCAACTTTTAGCTTCAGAGCTTGCCAAACCTGCCAAAAAGTGTTGTTGAAGCACATCTGTAGTTCTGTGGACCAGGATGTCACTAGACTGCAACTGCTGTATGTACTGGGTGTCCCATGCATCTTAAAGTAGTCTAATTAAGGGTAATGGCATACAATAAAACTGCACAATGCAAATAAATAAACTGATTACTGAAAAATGAATATGTATCAGTGATTCTCAAACATGGTCCTCAATGTACCGTAGCAGTCTAGGTTTTGAAATGGTTGGTTACAACTTAATGTAATACAGCCATAATGCTGACAAAATGTAAACAAGTCAATATACCATCACATACAGTAGTCCCACACCAGGGGGGTTATTCTGATTTAATCGTCTCCTGTGCATTTGCACGGGGGACCAATTTTTAGCATCTGCACATGCACAGTTATGCGCATGTGCAGACACTTGGTGCAAGCGGGCACGGTAAACTGCATGTGTGGGCAGGGGCATGGGGCGGTCGTCGGGGGCATAGCCCATGGGAACTCCGAGCATTTCATGGGCGTTCCCATGAAAGTGCTTGGCGTTCCCATGGTAATGGCCCAGTGACGCAGGTGCGGGGGGTGGGCAGCTGACATCAGCCGATATCAGCTGCTCGCCCGCTTCCTGCACAGGATGAATGGAGATCTGAGACACCACAGAGGTGGTTCAGACCTGCTAGGGCTGGAGAAATCATTTGATGGTCGATTATGCAAATCATCCATCTGCAGCTGTCCGGGGGAAGCGGGCGGCAATGCTGACGGCATCTGGGGGACTCGCAAGGCTACAAAATTTGCAGCCTTGAGAGTCAACCAGAGTAAGGTCCCAGGTCATCATCAAACTACTAAAAAGTATGAAAATTCAAATGAATTATTGTTTATTTAAATTTGTTTAACTTGAAGGATGATAATGTAACCGTGTATTTGTTCCGGTAATATGATTGCCAGCTTTCCATGTAAAAATGACGAAATGCGTTTTCATTGGCTGGAATAGTAAAATAGAAAGTACAGTTAAATCTAGCAATAAATTTCACCTGGCGTAATATACATTTCTCCTCAGATTACGTTACTGTGTAACATCTTATATACAGGCATTAGTGTTGAGCTAAAAATAACACTTTTTCTTTGCATACTGCCTTTTTGGATTTACAGCAATTGACATTCATACGAAAACAAGAAAGGTGTTAATAAAAGTAGACACATTGAGGTTCGGCTAGCCTTATTTACATTTGGTGCAAAATGTTATCCAGTTTCCCATGCGATAATCGTCTTTACCCTGAAAGGAAACCATAAGTATTTACTTTAATGCCTACATGAACGGCAAGCATGCATTACTAAACTACTAAGAAGAAAACTTATTATTCACGGAGATTTGTATCAGTGCAGATTGTCTGATTGGAAAAGGACAGTCATTCATATAACAAACCTCAATGAAGGTGTAATATGACAAATAAAAACATTACGGAGAATAAATTATATAATATGCTAACAGGGCTGCCTATAGAAGCTAGGTGCCATAGACAAGGTAAGAGCTTCCGTAGCAATAGTCCCAAGCCAGTGCTCTGCCATGCCACAAACCCAGATGACTGAGTCGTATTATGAAAATTCAGTGTACTTTATAACAGACTGTCAGGGGAGCTTACACTCCCAATGCTGTAACATGGATCGGTTACATAGGGCAGACTACAAGCCAACAATTTATCGATGCGCATAATTTGTACATAAGTATGCATAAAGACTATCCAACTGTAATAATTAGTTGTAGTTACAAATTCAAGTCAGTTTGTGTTTGTTGTTGTTTAGAAATGTTACTTAATATATCTGTAATTTGAAATGATACTTAAATATATTTTTTATTTAGGAATAATACTTCAATTTCAATGTCAACTGAATGTACACTTTCCTAATTTGTAATTTTTGTAAAAAAAACAATAAATATTTTTCTAAAAAAAACAAAACAAATTCAAGTCAGATTAAAATAGCATTTAAAAAAAGTTAGCATCATATTTTGTAAAGATATAGGGCACGACTCATACCTGATTGCTGATGAGCGAACTCACACAGAAGCTGATAATCGCCAAACTGCGCGTACGTATGGTCCTCAAAGTGTTGGCGATGCCTGATTGTGAAGGAATCCTGCTACCTTTCCTTTGCTAACCATTGATTGACAGTAAGTAGGCGCCCGGGGGTGGTAACCAGCTGTTTAGCGGAAGTGCTAAGAAAAACACTAGGTGCAGGTGTGGCCAAGCGTTTTAGGGGAGAGTGTGTCGTCAGCTCCAGTCTGAATATACCTGTATTCATTGCAGTCGCTGAGTAAGTCCCTGGTTACTCCTAGCTCGAGATGACCAGTGCCCAGTGGAAGAACTATTGGATGGTGAGCATCTTGTGACGGGATTTAAACATCTTCACTCGGCTGCTAATTTTTTGCTAGATGTACACCTCCATTTGCAAGGTGAAATTTCTTAATATTGGGGCGGCACCTGCCTAATCACTGGCTGCTGCTAATTCTATCAGCAGCAATCAGGTCTGAATCAGGTTTATAATAAATAACAATAGTGGGTCAAATGTTTACATGATCATCAGAACCGGTGCATTTCTCACTATTTATATACAATTTCTCCAACATACATTTGGCTTTAAGCATGGAGCAGTCATAAAAAAAATCTGTGTTTCCTAATGCTGGCCATGCATGACCAGATAAAGGGCAGGATGCTCTAAACCAAAAATGCTGTAAAAACCCCCTTATCAGGTTTTTACCACATTTTTGTATGCTCTAAAGCCCCTCCGTTGGAGTAGCGCTGCAAAGGGAATCGCCAGCTTTTGCTGGCAATACACTGTACATCCTATGACCTTCTCTCCGCAGCGCTGTGTGAGGGATCCATCATCCATCAATAGGGAGGGGGGGGGGGGGGGGGGATCCGAGCTGGTTTAAGCAGGTGTCAGGCAGGTTGTTAAAGTCCTCTTATTAGGATAATGGTGGGCATATAACGTGTTTTATTGTGTTCACCACAAATTGAATAACTTTGGGCGTTAAACCTGGAGCTGTAGCTGCACCATAAGTTCTGTGGCAAATGGAACCTGCCCCAAAGTGTAATTGAATATGTGATGGCCTGTCCTATCTTTGTCCCCATTTTTTGTCCTACTGTTGCAGTCTGTGGTGTAACACGTATTAATATTCAGTTCTTATGTGTTACATACAGGATACGGTCATTAGGTCTACAACTAGGTCGACAAGCATTGGGTTGACACCACTAGGTCGATAATCAACAAGGTCAACATGGGTTAAGTTCGACATGGGTCAAGGTCAACATATGTCTAGGTCGACAGGTCATTAGGTCGACCCAAGCATTAGGTCGACATGGGCAAGGTCGACAGTCAAGAGCCGATATGTTCCGACAGGCAGTATTTCATGCCCTACCATCCACTAGGGCATAGCGGGAGAATAAAATAGTGTGCCAAGCGAGGCACCATGCCCGAAGCATTGCGAGTGAAGCGAGCGATGCGAGGGGATGTGGTGCACTTCAAACTGTGTCCATGTCGACTGCGTCAACATTCGGGTAAAAAAACAGTGAAAAACCCCATGTCGACCTTGCCCATGTCAACCTTATGCTTGTGTCGACCTAATGTCCTGTCGACCTAGACACATGTGGACCTTGACCCATGTTGACCTAGACCCATGTCGACCTTGCTGCTTGTCGTGTCGACCTAGTTGTTGTAGACCTAACAACCCACACCCTTACATACTGTATATTAGCAAACTTAGGGCAGGGAAGTCTAGTGAGAGGTTGTGGATAGTACCATGTCTCTTTATTCTGTTTGACAATTATTGCTTGAAATTCTTTCTTATTCTGCAGATTTGATGTTGGTTGTTGTATGATCAGGTTCTTTGTTTTCATTTGTCTTTTTTTTCACATGGCAGACATGTGCTCTCCCTGGTGCCACATTCTATCTTCAGTGTTGTGCACATTTTTTATGCACCTTAGAACTCTGAAATGTCCCATCAATGCCCAACAGAAAAACCCACATGAGACCGAAACAGACCACATGCCCATACAAGCCCATCTGACATCTGGCGGTACGCGTCCTCCGACCTTTTCATTCCCCTACTATCCACGTCGGCGTGGAGTTGAGAATAGAATAGTGTGGCGAGCGCAGCGAGCCACCGAGCCCGAAGCGTGGCGAGCGCAGCGAGCCCCGCGAGGGGACGCGTATACCTGTAAAGTTATACGCGTCCCCTTGCGGGGCTCGCTGCGCTCGGCACGCTTCGGGCTCGGTGGCTCGCTGCGCTCGCCACACTATTCTATTCTCAACTCCACGCCGACGTGGATAGTAGGGGAATGAAAAGGTCGGAGGATGCGCACCGACGCCCCTCGCGGGCTCGCTGCGCTCGCCACGCTTCGGGTTGGCGTCTATCGTGGGGTGACGACGGGGACATCTATAATGTGAAATGGGTCATATTGGCCCATTTCACATTTTTCACATTTTCTCACGATTTCAATGTTAAAAAATATTTTAACATTGAAGCCTATGGAAAAATCGGGGGCATCGCGTCGGGACCAATGTTAATGGTCCCGACCGACGCGATGCCCCCGATATTTTACCTTTCCCGACACGATTTCAATGTTAAAATATTTTTTAACATTGAAGCCTATGTAAAAATCGGGGGCATCGCGTCGGTCGCGTCGGGACCAATGTTAATGGTCCCGAGCGACGCGATGCACCCGATATTGTGTCCTAGCCGGCAAAATGGACCTGATTTCAAAGGAAATCGGGTCCATCGTATGGATCGTGTACCTTAACTTAAAGGTACACGATCCATAAGATTGTGGCCGTGCTAGGAAACAAGTACCAAAAAAATATATAATTAAAATAATTATTTATAATGGCAATGTATTCACCATCAATGCACAACCAGTTACACATATAAACTTAAGCTAGGTACACATGACTAGACAATATTTTGAACATATTTGCCAATTCCGACAGGTTGGAACAACAAAATGTTCATATTGTCCACTGTTTATGCATTGTCACCCTTTGGCCCTTATTCAGATCTGATTGCAGTACAAATTTGTTTGGAAACTGGGCAAAACCATGTGCACTGCAGGTGGGGCAGATGTTACATATATAAAGAGAGTTAGATTTGTGTGAGTTATTTTGTTTCTGTGCAGGGTAAATACTGGCTGCATTATTTTTACACTGCAATTAAGATTTCAGTTTCAACACACCCCACCCTAATCTAACTCTCTCTGCACATGTTACATCTGTCCCACCTGCAGTGCACATGGTTTTGCCCATTTTCCTTACAAATCTGTTCTGCGATCAGATCTGAATAAGGGCCTTTGTCGTCTGTAAATGCAGTACAACGCATGGTTCCTGTGATCCCAGAATTGACAGAATTATGCAACTGCCAATGCCGGCACCCCTTCTGGGTCCAATCTGCTGCGATGTCACTGTGTAAACACATCGCCTAGTGTGTATCCAGCATTAGAAACTATAAAATCAAAGTATGGCTAAAATATAGCCCTAGAAAACGGCAACAGTACAATATAAAGTATCTGTGTATAATAATGTGCAATTAATAGATGTTCAAAGTTCTTGTGAATGTCTATGAAGGACCCCAATGAAAATAACCCGCAGTGAATTAGACTTCTATGCAAAGATGTATGGGTTAGCAGAAAATCAACCGTTAAAATGGCAATTGTCTCACTATTATTAGTAACTTGAACGCCATATAATAATAGGCATATAATAATCATTGGTGATATGGTAATTAATGCAGTATTGTAGAGCTCATCACAGGAAACAATTGAATTGCCATTTATTCCAATTCACTTCACCATAGTTCTCGCCACCATAGTTATTCTCTTTGCTGCTCATCATGCTATGATAAGCCTCCTAAAGCCACAAAAAAAAAAAACCATTGTTAATGTCGTCACAAGCTGATAATAAGAGTCAACTTGTAGCTTTTCAGGCAAGTGTTTGGGCCAACTTAATAGGTATGGGATTTAATTACAAGTCAGTTGAATAAAGGTTTAAAGACAAATAGAATATATTTTTATAATATTTTTTAAATAAAAAAATCTTAGAAGGAAATTATTTTAAAACAAGGTTACTCGTTTTTTTTTAAATGTGCTGTTAAAAGAATAGGTATTATTTCAGCAATACAAATATTGCCATATGACTTCTTCCATACTCATGGGGATTAAGCACATACAGATTATTTCAACAACACACCTGCACACAACATACACATAAGTCTTCTCTAGGTCATCTCCCAATCAATGCACATCAACACCTAATATACTTTCAAAAACAAATGTCTTTCAGTTGTACACTAACTCCAACTTTGTGTTTCCGCTATCTGGATGCATGCGCAGTATGACTTACTGTATATGTATGCACAATAAAAAAAAACTCACTGAGAATTAAACTCATATGTTGACTGTTTGTTTGGCTAGCCTTACACAGGTAGGGTTCTAAACTGTCTTGGTTCTCAACCTACACTGTCCTTATCTTTGGGGTGCCCCCATTTAATCAGTGACTGTCACTATTTCTGTACACTCTTCCCAGGGCTCAAGATCACTGAGTACTATTGTTATATAATGATACCAAGGTTTATTCTTTTTTTCAATAAAGTACATTTTGTGGCAGACTGAATAGTTTTGTGGGTGCCCAAAAATATTGGGTGCCCACTGGGGCTATTCAATTGTTTTTCAATTCCTGTTGGCTGTATATGCCCTGTATGTGTGCCAACTAGCATCAAAGTTACTGCACAAAGCTGCTAAACCTGTCTAAAGTGCAGTTAAGGGTTCTTAAACTCCCATTTGAGCCCACAAACTATGAAGTTAGGTACATTTCAGCTTGCATCTCAGGAGGCTGGGGAGACAAACAATTGAATTGGCCCCTATATATGATAATTTGAAAGAAATTCCAAGACTTTTCCATAACCCGATTACTGATTTCATGTTAATATTATTAATCAAAACTACAGATGATTTGACAAACTTCGGCAAAGTAAAATCCCTCCCTTGTGAGTGTGATGGCATTGTCATTCTTCTCAATGTTGCTGATGCTAAATTCAGAGCAGTTGGCATATAGAATGTTCTTGATTAATTAAACACTATAAACAGAATCCTGTTGATAAATCTGGGGTGTAATGTAATGCCGCCCGGACTCAGATTTTTATTTTTTCAACTTTTTTATCATTTACCATCCACGTGGACTGTGATTGAGAATAGTAACCTGTGAAAAGTCCAGTGGCTGAAGCGTGGTGAACCCAACAAGCTTGTAATCGGTTGCTATGGGCAACATTTCATCTTCAAAAGAACTCCCATCTTAGTAAATTTACTCCATAGGGGTAAATTTACTAAGATGGGAGTTCTATTGAAGCTGAGATGTTGCCCATAGCAACCAATCAGATTGTATCTATTATTTTCTAGAATGTGCTAAATATTTACAATCTGATTGGTTGCTTTTGATAAACATCCTATCTTCAATAGAACTCCCATCTTAGTAAATTGACCCCCATAGTGTCTGACATAGGGCGGGATTCACTAATAATCCCCGGTGCACATCACCGGCATTCGCATAGTTAATAATCGCATATGCAGTAACATATGCGATTATTAACGCAAAAGCGATGCCCGGCGATGTGCACCGGGTCCCCCCCTCCCTGCCGGAACCCTTACACAGCTGTAAGGGCTCCGGTTCCTCCTCCCTGCACTCAGAAGTGGTGCAGGCAGGAGGAAATCACTGGTCCGGGCAGCACAGCAGGAGGCTGCCCGGACACAGGTGAGGGAGGGCATCGCAGATCGGCGGGGGGGTGGCGGGGGACACGAAGGGAAGCCCATAGGCTTCCATGGGGTTATGCCAAATAGGAACTGGCGTAACCCCCCGCAGCGAAGCCCCAGCAATGGGGCTTTGCTGCATATGAAAATGCGGTAAAACCCCCGAAAACTGGGTTTTTACAGCATTTTTAGCTTGCTGAATATCACCCATAGTGATTAGTAAAACATGAGACTTCCTCCTAAATATATTGTGTATAGTGGAGCGAATCAATTTTGTTGATCAATTATGCTAAATCCTGGTTTCTGGAAAATGTACCTCCATTTATTTTCCCTTACCACAATAAATGTTTTCATTATAAACTATATGTACTGTATATTCCCATGCACACCTTGGGCTCCTTTTTCAAAATAAATCTTCACTGCTTACTTAGATATCTTTCCTTCCACTTTGGCATGCACAAGTTAGTAGGTATTTATTCCTATGAAAATTGCAGATGTGTGAGTCATGCAGGAGAAGCAAATGTCAATTCATATTTTCTTAAAGTTGTCTAATATCTCCACAAAAAAAAGACACACAAAAAATAGACACACCACATGCGTACACACCAACACAAAAAGAACACAAAACACACACACAACACAAAACATGCACTCCATGAACTACAATTAAAGAAAAGTGAAGATCTTTTCAGGCTGTCCAGCGCATCAGATCTGGAAGTCTTCAGCGCTGAATGCCGTTCGTTAAAGTCGGACTATTTTGAAACAAAACTTGTCAAATGCATCTGGACAGATGACGGCTAATTAATGTGTGAACTTTGAAGAGATTGTGAAAGTAAAATGAAAGGTATTGGATAAATGAGTGCTTATTTTTCCCCTTCAATACTTACAGTTGTTTTGTCATGTGTGTACTTGTACAACCAATTGAAGAGCGCTTGCAAGGATTTCCTTTCATGCCGGAAGCCACGGATGCACCGCAGACATGAACAAGAGGCTTTATGAAACTAAATATATAACCCTTGCCACAGCCAACACTAATAGGTCATTCTATCTTCTATAGTGGCTGTGAGAAAAGGGAGTTTCTTTATATGTTGAGCTTATGTTCTGCTGTAAGCCTTTTTGTAAACGTAGATGTGACCAGGAAAGTGATGCAAGTTTAATAAAAGTGAATGGTCTTTTCATGACCTACTGGTCTCCCATGTTTAAGAAACTTCTTCATTTTGTGTCATGTAATATTTTTAATCACTGAAAACCTCCCTGAAGCTCAAATAATGGTTTGATTCAGACCTGCTCGCTAAGCAGCGTATTTTCGCTACCTACTGAGCAGGTACCTGCCGCCCGCCCCTCCAACCATGTGAATCCCCACATTTGCAGGCAAGGGGATGTGTACGCTTACACATCCCCTTGCATGCGAGAGCATGGGGGGGGAAATCATTTGATGGTCACTGGCTATCGAATGATAGCCAGTCTGAACTGACTTCTATCTGGGCCGGAGATAGCGGAAAAGGGGACGGGAGCTGACATCATGTAATGTCAGCCACCCGCCCCAAGCAGGCATAGGGGAGAACACCCAACATTTTCATGGGGACGCCCATAAAACATTGACCGTTCCCCTGCCCCAGCCCGTTTTCTGCCCTTTTCCCTCCCTTTAGTGTGCAAACGGCCGGCGAGTGGGATACTTGCCAAAGGCATTCGCACAGTGGATCTGCACATGTGTATTTTTGCCCATATGCAGCAACATCGGTCACTGGTCCAAATTTGGCCAAACCACTCAAACGAGAATAAGGCCCAATGGCCAAGATATAATGGGAGACAATTTGGTCTAATTTTGTGAAATGTGCGATTGTCACACAATGTAATAATCTCCAAATTCATGAAAAGGCAGATAGATGTGTTTGGCTCAGAATAAGGTGTTTTGCCCATGTTAAACATACAACTTGGCCCATGAAATAGAGTCTGAGTTAGAAAGTTGGACACAAAACATCTCTTCAAAATCGGACATAGGGCCTGATTCTGGTTCACTTGCAAAAGCAAATTCTCTAATGGACAAAACCACGTGCACTGCAGATGGGACAGATATAACATGTGCAGAGAGAGTTAGATTTGGGTGTAATAATACAACATTTAAAAAAAATTACATGAGCAGTACATGAGCTATTTTGAGAGATCAAACTATATGTTTGATTTTAAGGTTAGAAATATCTATTTGTTACAAATTTGAGGTAATTACTTGTTATTGATTTACAAATTTGCCGAATATAAATGACCTAAAAAAAAGCTTTGTTTATGTCTCACTTTATAGAGCTGGCCTGCAACCAGTATACTATACGACACACTCCCGTTGGTCTGAAAAAGTCTGACGCATCCTGGGTTAAAAATCCAGGCAGTGTACTGGGTAAAAGTCAGAAAAATATAAAGCCCGACTTCCTCCAACTTTTTCCCAGCAGCTAAAATCAGCTCCTATTACAATCCAGTCTATGTGTTTAAAGAAATAGTACAAAAGTGATGCATAGGAAAACAGAACAATGACATTGTAGCTGAGAGAGAAGGTGCAGATATGAGACAGAAAAAAGACAGAGTGGTACAGCGCTGTGCTTAATATAATTAATGAATTTATTAAAACAATTTCATAATTTGAATAACAATTTAAAAATATTTAGTATTCAATGTGGCCAACATTTGGACAAACAAGACTAACAAACATATAATGGAATGAAACTTCCCTCAGGTGAACCCCTTGTAGGTGTTAGTGGGGGTGATTAGTAGCAGCATGCAGTTAGGTTGCAGTAATAGAGGGTTAATAATAGCATTAAAGTTATTGGAGTTATCCCTCTGTTAGTACCGGTAGCTTTTGTAAATCAATCCTTGATTCAATTCAAATGTGCACATTCAATATGATAATACTTAAGTGGGCATCCGGGCAAACAACAGGGAGCTTGCTTGTAGTCTTCTGAACGAACCTCTCCGACCACTGATTATCGATTGGTAGTGGTCCTATCTGAGACCGGTCCGTCAGTGCTGTCAGGTAGTAGCTTCTATCCCCAATCCTCTACGCGTTTTCTAATTACCTCCTGAGGAAGCCGCTGACGGAACCAAAGGCGGAGAAACGCGTAGAGGATTGGGGATAGAAGCTGCTACCTGACAGCACTGACGGACCGGTCTCAGATAGGACCACTACCAATCGATAATCAGTGGTCGGAGAGGTTCGTTCAGAAGACTACAAGCAGGCTCCCTGTTGTTTGCCCGGATGCCCACTTAAGTATTATCATATTGAATGTGCACATTTGAATTGAATCAAGGATTGATTTACAAAAGCTACCGGTACTAACAGAGGGATAACTCCAATAACTTTAATGCTATTATTAACCCTCTATTACTGCAACCTAACTGCATGCTGCTACTAATCACCCCCACTAACACCTACAAGGGGTTTACCTGAGGGAAGTTTCATTCCATTATGGCCAGTATTCAATGGCCGGGGGTCGTGGGCGGCAGCGAATCCTGTGTAGGATTCGCTGCCCTTTCGCCTTGGAATCTCCCTGCTGCGAGATTCGCCAGCAGCCGCCCGTCCCCTCTATTCAATGCGTCAGGGGCTCTCAGCCCCTGACAGCGAAAATTACCCCCCATAGCGAATTGCTCTCCCCTGCTTCCGTGAGCGGAGTCACGGCGGGGGATCACACTAATGCCGCTGGGAGCCTGAGCACGCGTCCAGCAGCAGCATCAGTAGCAGACCTCCGGCTCCAGCGCTGACATCTGCTATCATCGCGCTGGGGCTGCTGGAGGTCTGCTACTGCTGCTGGAGCTGTCTCTCCCTAGCTGCTGAGGCAGAGGCAGGTCAGTGTCCCGCCTGTTGCCCTTCTGGATCGTGGAGCAGAGCGGCGCTGTGTCGGGGGTGTCCCAGGCTGCTGAGCGTCATTTTCCTCCAGGCGCCCCCCCTTTCCCCTCCACAGAGGTCTGCACTGTAATGAACAGGCTGCCGGAGAACTATTGCAGGGGGGTGGTATTGTACCCCAGCCCCGCTGCATGGGCTCCCGATACCTGTGCGCACAGGACCAGGCAGACTCCAGTCCCCGGCTGCACAAATTATTTTATCTCATTCCGCCCGGCTGCCTGGCTGTCTGTGTCCGGGCTCTCTCCCCTCCTACTCTCGCTGCTGCTGCTGGGGCTGTACGTGTACGAGGCAGGGGAAGGAGAGAGGCAGGGGAGGGAGAGCGGCAGCTGTGGTAGAACTAAAAGTAGCAGCATGCCTTTACCAGTGGGACGTCTGCTGGGGCTGCAGGAGCTAGGCTTTCTGCCTGCATTACACGGCCCCCTCACTGCAGTGTCAGGAGTGCATATGTTGCCTTCCATTGTCAGCTGATGGCACCTGCATCCCTACCTAATAAAATAAAGAGGTGCTTGTTATGTGCAAAAAAAGCAAGACCCTTCAAATAAAATGAAAACTTTTTTTTTTTTACATTAAAAAAAGAAAAGAAAACATTTATTTTCCAAGTACACATAACAATTCTCCATAAAAAGCTGCCGAATGCTAAATGGAGAATCATGGCGAATTTCAATGGAGAATGCAGCACTCGAATTGAGCATTGAATACACTGTCGGCGAATTCCACTAAAAACCCCATTGAAAATCACAGGCGAATTGCGGAGAATCATTTTCGGCGAATCGGCAGACATTCGTTGTTCATTTATGGCGAATTGCCTCCATAGAATATGGCGAATTGTTTTTTCTGACAGAAAATTCGCCGTTCACCTAGCGAATTGGCAGATTCACTGAAAAAAACGGCGAATCTGAGGTATTGAATACTGGCCATATGTTTGTTAGTCTTGTTTGTCCAAATGTTGGCCACATTGAATACTAAATATTTTTAAATTGTTATTCAAATTATGAAATTGTTTTAATAAATTCATTAATTATATTAAGCACAGCGCTGTACCACTCTGTCTTTTTTCTTGTCCACAAACCATTAGGGGTATGGTAAATCCCCCTAGGTATTAGCTGCAGTGCTTAATATCAATCAGCGCTAAGTATCAAACCTTGTTTTTGTTTAGATATGAGACAGAGGATGACATTTAATAGGACGCGAAAATGTGATTTTTTTTGCAATTTTTTTTGCCTAAAACGTCCGAAATCGCACTTTTTCCCGAATTCGCACATTTATTGAGATGCGAAAAATGGCAAAAAGCACAGATTTTGCTGCGAAATCGTACATTCTGAAAGTGCGATTTTTAGTCATGCCGGAACTCGCATCCAGATGTTTTTCCCATTGAAAAGTATACAATTTGCATATTTAATGAGATGTGAATTCGGGAAAATGTGTCTAAAAATCGCCAAACATGTAGACCAGGTTCTGACAGGTGAATTGGCCAGAACCCTGCACAGATCATTGAGATCTGTGCATGGTCCTTTGTAAACAAATGTGTAAAAGTGTTTTTTTTTTTTTTAAATGGAGTGGGGTCCCCCCTCCTGAGCATAACCAGCCCCGGGCTCATTGAGCCGGTCCTGGTTCCAAAAATATGGGGGACAAAAAACTGGGGGTCCCCCATATTTTTTAGAACCAGGACCGGTCCAAGAGTCCGGGGCTGGTTTCAGGAATACGGGGGACCCCTACGCTTTTTGTGCCACGTATTTTTGGAACCAGGTCCGGCTCAATGAGCCCGGGGCTGGTTATGCTCAGGAGGGGGGACCTCACACCATTTTTTTTTAACACAAATTCGCACATTACCTCAAATTCAGACATTTTCATGACTAAAAATCGCACATTTTCAAGACTAAAATTTGCACATTATCGCACTTAATCGCACTTTTCCCCCAGAATACGCACCTCATTAAATATGCGAATTCACAGCAAAAAATGCAATTTTAAAAAGTGCGATAATGGGCGAATTTGAAAGTGTCTAAAAATCGCATTCTATTAAATGTCACCCAGAGGGTCTGAGGTCCCTTTGCAGGGGAGAATTCAAAGTTGTACAGCATCAAATTGCCATAATACATAAAATTTTAATCTTTACAATTCTATTTTATAAATACACAAAAGCTTTTAAAATGCATTTTTTTATATCAGAATACTAATTGTTTTGTGATTATTTAAAGCATGGTGGTGATGAAGAGTAATTTATTTTGTAAGCCTATGTAATGAAATTAGATAGACTTCTAATGATATATTTAATTACAGAAACGTGTACATAGATTGCAGGTATAGTCATGTGGAAAAAAAATAAAGTACAAAAATATAATTTGCACTGCAAATAACATTATTCTCAACAGTGCCAATGTGACTGATGTACAGTACTGTATAGAATGCATGATTAGAAGTTCGGGATTTCACAGTTTGTCAGAATCAACACAAACTTCAGCCATATGGAACTAAACGTCTGCATAAAAACCTTTTGAATACAGCGATACAATTGTGTGACTTTATGACATAAACACTTGAGTGCTCACTTTAGAACCACGATTTTGACGCATAAGGCCAGTAAATTGTGTAAAATCGTATATGTCATTTACTTTACAATTGTTATCCGATGCTGGATATCTGGGGAAAATTTAATCGGATGAGAGATTCAAAAAGTGAGAGATTTGGTAAGAATTCTCCAGTTTTTTTTAAAGCGGCAATCATTTACACTGCAAAACCAGTTTGACTTGTAAATGATTGCCACTTTAAAAAACCTGGAGATTTCTTACCAAATCTCTCACTTTCTAAATCTCTCAGCCTATTAAATTTCACCCATGGAGTTTAATTCTACTTCAATAAGGATAAATCGTATCCCCCGGGAAAAGGGGGGCGAATGGGTTCACATGCTATACATCATATGCAAAATGACTGCATATGATGTATCGCATCTAGCCACTGAGGAGTTGCCAAGGTATTGCATGTGAGGCTGCATGCAACACCCCAGCCTAGTGTATGGGGACCTTAGAATTTGGCTGATAAAATCATTTTACAACACATTCTCTGGTATTCTATACATTTGGAAAAACTCAAATCTTAGTGACTAAGTTCTCAGAAGGCCAAGGGTCTAATTCCTAACCAATCTTATTACAAACCTAGGTGCATCTCCTACCTCATTCATCTTTTCGTACCCATTTTAAAACCATGAATAAAGAAACAAGAATCAAGTTTAAAAATGACCCACAGCTTTCTGCTGGATACTTTAGATGTGGGCTTCTGGTAAAACGGTATACCAATCAGATGCTGAATTATACATCGGCTCCTCCATCTTTATGTCTTAGCCAAGAGCATCATAACCCCTGCCACAGGAATGCAAGAAGGCAGCCTTAAAGTAGACAAGAATGGTCCATCTTTTACCTCTAACATGGCATTTGCATATTGGGTATGGAAATGGTTAGAATAATTGATGTGACTGTCATTATTTAGGACACTCATAGACTAAGTTACTCTGTAAAATAATGAACTTCCTCTGAAACATGAAAGGCCCCTTTTTGCAAGACCACATACTAAACTCAGGAGAGACCTTTGAACTTGCTAATAAGATGAACAGTACTGTATATCTGATATGCATGAAAATGGTTCCAGAATACAGTCAACTCCAAAATTATACATACTGTATCTCATGTTCATAAGTAACGTTTATATTTATTAAAGGTGAAAGTAGCTATTTCAAGTAAAAGAGTAATAAAACATACCTGTTTGTTGGTTGTACAAATGTTTTGGATCTTGTTTAAGTTTAAAATACTTCAAAAGGTTATTTGTAACAGATACAGTAGCTTTAATCCACAAAGCCTGAAGACAAAGGTCACAGCGGTCAGGACCTGCACTTGGAAAATTACTTTAACCCAGTCAGCCTGAGGTGGTTCCATGAGAGTATCTACAGGTCAAATCATTCCATGTAAAGGACCGATACAGATTTGAAAAGTTATGGAAATTACATTTGTTTTACTCTATGCAGATTGCAATGGTTTGTTTCTGCCATTTTGCTAAATAAAAGTATGGTTTCTACACACTGCATCTTTCTATATTACTAAAAATATACGAGAGACATACAATGATGACAAACAAAAGCATGAATAAAACATAGGATGCAAAACAGGGCATAAAAACAGGTTACCTGAGGTTATCCTTAGAATTTTTGATGTGCGATAAACAAAAATGTTTTGTAAGTTTTCCATGCCACCAACAATTGGCCGTAACCCAACTCATTAACTAAGAATGCGTTTAGGCCTTAGAGCAAACCACATTTAAGAGCTATGGTATGAAAATGAAATGATGGATTATCAGAATTTCTTCTTATCTTTAAGACCATCGGAGAACTTTAACCAGCGTTGCAATAACTCTTGATTTATGTTTTAATGTATATAAAAGCTTTGTTTTTATCACTGTAAATGTTTGTCTCGTGTCGAAACGTACGTGGTGTACTGACTACTGTAGGGTTGGTTGTTAGTTGATCATTTCTATTCTATATATACTAGTATTATGTTGTTTATTATTAGTTCCTTGTATACAATTTAGAGCATTATGTACTGTTACCCCTCTATGAATAATGGGTAGTTATAATGATAACCTTTAAGATACGAGAGCCCATGGCAGAAAAACATCACTAAATGTTAATGGTGCAGGGTTGTTTCCTTGGTAACCAGTCACCCCAAAATGCTGTCTGTGTGGCATTTGTTTGTACTTCTAGTCTTCATATGGATAATAGTCCCCCCCCAACACACATCCAGCAGGAGGTTCCAGTTTCAGTAATAAATCTCCCACTAACCAGCATTGAACTCCTTATCTCCCAGATTCTTCAAATTCTGCCAGGGGTGCCCACTAAAGAGTTTCAGTAAATGCTCAGGAGTCCATGCTGACGACCCTTGTGGGAACCCTTCAGAGGAGAGAAAAAGACAACATATCACACAGGGTCTTCTGTGATGCTGACCATTGACCCATATTGACTCTTCTGCTGCTGCGCCTGTGACTAAGGGTAAGAATACTACACTATACGCCACACACCATAATGCCACTTACACAATACGCCACCTACCATAAAGCCACTTACACTATACGCCACACATCCTAATGCCCCTTACATTGTATGCCACACACTGTAATGTTTCATACGCTACACACCACACACCATAATGCACCTTAAACTATATGCCACACACCATAATGCACCTTACACTACAGATAGAGCCATTCTCATCTAGCCCTTTAATAGGATTGAGTGAGCCAGAGCTATAGGACTTAATCCTATGATAATCTCCTACTGTATTCTTCTATGTATTGTATTGCAGCTGAGAATAATAGGCCTTGGCTCACCATGGTTATCCAGAGAAGGCTAGCTGAAGAAGGCTCCATCTGTGCATTTCACACATGGTATGCTACTTGAACTATACACCACACACCATAATACTCCTTACACTATACGCCACACACCAAAATGCCCCATACACTATACGCCACACACCGCCAGTTGCGGTAGTAGAAATTGTAAAGGTGCAGGTTTGTGTAGACACAACCCAGATCAAGCGCTAGGGAATAAGCAAAGGGGGTGGGAGGGGTGAGCTGGAAGAGGGGAGAAAGAGATGAGCATTGGAAAATAGAAAATAGACAACATCTACCAGCTTTTCACTGCAGCTTTGTAAGCGGTTCTCCGAGTCCCACTAAAAGGACTGTGATATTCCTAACTTATGATTAAACTAGTTTTATGGGAAATCTCTGTTTTCACAGAATAAAATAAAATGTAAGCATCTCCAAGATGGGGGCTACTGTATCATGAGATTTACAAGCTCCAGTTAGTGCATGGAGCCAGTAACTAAAGTCTATAGGCCACATAATTTACATATTTTTCCCAGTAAGATCCCCCCCAGTAATGTACAGAACCAACAGGTTGTAAATTCCTAAAGGTTTGCACAAGAGCGACTAATGTGTAGCCTCTATAATTCATAAGTAGGTATCGGGCAGTACGGACAGTGTAATGGTTAGCATTACTGCCTCACAGCACTGGGGTCATGGGTTCAATTCCCACCATGGCTCTAACGGTGCAGAGTTTGTATTATCTCCCCGTACTTGCGTGGGTTTCCCCCCACAATCCAAAACTATACTGGAAGGCTAATTGGCTCCCAACAAAATTAACCCTAGAATGTCTGTGTGTGCGTGTACATGTGGTAGGGAATATAGATCGAAAGCTCCACTGGGGCAGGGACTGACGTGGATGTTCAAATATTCTCTGTAAAGCGCTGCGGAATATGTGTGCACTATATAAGAAACTGTTAGGGGGAAATTTACTAAAGGAAATTTGTAAAAAATAGGTGTATTTGTATCCAGAAATACACTTATTTTTGACATTTACTATCCCGAAAATATGGCAATTCATATTCGTATTGATAGCACATCAATGCGACTACGAATTGCCGTATTTCCGGGATAGTAAATGTCAAAAATAAGTGTATTTCTGGATACAAATACACCTATTTTTTACAAATTTCCTTTAGTAAATTTCCCCCTTAATAAATAATGTGTTTCCCATCACGGCACCCTACAGTATCAGAATATTTTTCACGTCACCCCTAGGCCAAAAGTTTGTTACTGAGAATTTTTTTAAATATATACAGTATTAAATTCAATTAGTTGTGATTAAATTTTATCCTTAGGTCCAGTTATATGGTGAGTAACATGATTCCCTTCTTGTCCACATATTTTATAATTGCAAGCCACAAGCACTGATTTTTCCTATTTCATTGACCATAAATAATTTGAATTGGTTCTGGACCACCAACCTGAGGCACCCCTGCAAGTGCTTCAAGGCACCCTGGGGAGCCTAGGCACACAGTTTGGGAACCACTGGTACAGTATATACAACATAAATTATAAAATAGAAACAATAATAGCCACTTTGTATATAGAAATAAAAAAATAAAAAAATACATACACAAATACATAATGTGAGAAGGGTCACTTTAAAATGTATTTGTGTTTTGCTAATAGATGAGTGTATCCCACTCACACTTAATAGGTAGTGTTTAAAGAGGGCAGACTAGATAGGCCAAGTGGTTCTTATCTGCTATCAAATTCTATGTTTCTATGTATTTCAACAGGTTTCTTTATCCTCCGTAAGAGGTGTTTTACCCTTCATCAAGTATAGTAGGTATTGGTGGCGTACCCAAGCTCACTTCTGATGTATCAAGATCTTTAGTTGTTTTTTTTTTGGGGGGTAGGTTTTCAATCACAAAAAGATGACATACCACACTTACAATTCCAATGATGAATCAACACATATAAAGGTATCTTTATCTCCATATTTGTTGATGTTCAATGGACAATCAATCAAACTCCACAGGATCAGGGAAATGTGGGTATAAGAATAGAAAACAACAATGGGTAGTATTCTCACTTTAAATTGTGTTTGTGCTTTGCCAATAGAGGAGTGTACCCTACTCACATGTGGATGGGTGATAGTGATTATCAAAATGTTTCTTTGTTTTTCATAAAAAGTGATGTACCCTTCACCACATAAGGTAAGTAGTATAGGTAGAGTACCCAGACTCACATCTAGTGTATAATGGTGACATATATAAAGGTTTATTTAGTTTTCTAAAGGATCAATAACCAAAGATGGCATACCACACCAACTCCCATGTTCTTTGATAGTCAAGAAAGGGATTTTCTCCAAAACGTAGATGTGTGTGGATTGAATCCCCCCAAAAAGGGAGGGGGAATGGGTATTAATATTAAACTATACTGTATATGTGTTGTTTACTGCGATATCAGTGTATTAGTAATCAAGTGTTTTGCCAAATAACGTAGCGTACCCCACTCACATAGAATGAGTTGTACTAGGTATCAATATTTATATTTTTATGCCACTTAACGTGTGTGACCTTCAGTGTAGAAAGTGGGTGTGGGTAGCATACCCTTACTCGCATCCAATGTATAGAAATAAAGAACGTAAAGGTATCTTTAGTCTTTTCAATGGTCTAAAGGTTTCCCAAAAGGTGGCATACCACACTCCCAATTTCAAAGGTGTGGGTTCTCCTATCAGGGTAGCTTATTCCATGAGTGTTCCGGGGATAGTGATGTTTTATGTGCAGAGAGAGTTATATTTGGGGTGTAATTTTTATTTTTTTGTGCAGAGTAAATACTGGCTGCACTGCAATATAGATATCAGTTTGAAGTACAAACCCCACTTAAATCTAACTCTCTCTGCACATGTTACATCTGGAACCCCCTCCCATGCAGTGTACGTGGTTTTGTCCATTAAAGAGATAATTTGCATTTGCAAGTAAACCAGAATTAGGGCACATAATAGTTTGATAAATAAGGTTTTTATTCTACATACACAAACCCATCGATGGGTTTAAAAATATCAAAAAGAGCAAAAAATATATTCTAAAAACATATTTCTGTCCAGACAAATATTTCGATACACAGGAAAAAATGAAGCACTTTAAAAAGAGGCCACACAACACCTAAACAGTCACAAAAAAGGTGTTATAGTCCAGACTTGTGAGAGACAGAAAGATGTTGAGTAACCTCATTGATGACAGAGGTCCAATAGCGTGTAGAGTCCCCAATGTGCCGACGCTTTTCGGATCAATAGGAACCTTTTCCAGAAATGGGGGCTCTTTCAGAAACTCTGATATTTAAATAATAAAGGACCAATCCCTTCACAGCAGGAAATTGCGTCACATTTTTTACACCATGCAGGCTTTTTCTACCTTAGAACACGTGTACAAAGTTCCAGATGTTTGGGCATCACGTGCAATAAAAATTTAATTTGTAATTATTGGAGTAAAAAGCTAGTACTATAACCAAAATGCTAAGGTGGAATACAATGTGCTTTCCAAACCAGCATATAAACAAAGGCCCGGATTGGAGAGGATAACTACTTCCTCCCATTCCTCCCAGTGCAATGGTGGTACAATTATGCGATTCATGACCACTTATACGCAGTAACACGGTGAAGGCCCCTCTCCAGGAAGTAAAGTGTTTGCATCAGAGATCACATTACACATCACACTGATGGGCTACTATCTGTATTCCTCTGGAAGTGTATAATCATTCATTCAGGTGGTGCATAATTTCATAACAAATTATAAATATCACATCTAAAACCTGAAAAATAATAACTTAAATATCAAATCAAGGTACAAAGTGTAATAAACAATTCTAAGGAATGCAAAAAAAAAAAGTGAATTGATAAAAATAAAAAGATTTAACGCAAAATAATTTGGAATAAACTTTCACATGGTAATGTTACTGTATATACTATATACTCCCCAAAAGTAGTGCTTCAGTGCACTCCTGGCACCATGTACAGTAAATAAAAGCTAATAATAATAACAATAATTATAATAATAACACTGTTGCTATTAAGGTATACAACTAGGTTGATTGTGCGGTCTTTCTGTGAAGTTTCATTAAAAAAAATTAAAATTTCCAGTTTACTGAGGCTGAGATTGAAGACATGTTAGCAACCACAGAGCGTGTTTATTTGAACTGTCTTTTGCAAATATTGGACAACTTCCTCCCTTCAAGCAGGTAGTTGTGTGGTCAAAATCAATAAAGTTCCTACCAGGAAGCTCTGCTGAAGAGCCTTTTAAATACAGTTTGGGAATACTCCGATTTGGGAAATAATGAAGCTCTGTGTAAATGCAGAAATGTTTTCTACAAAATAACATGTAAATCCCCATTTATTTTCTCATGTGATTTAAACAGCTTAACCCCTAATGAGATTATGGTCCTCTTACCAGGAACCTGAGGTAGCAATATTAATCTTCCCTTGGATTTCACTTTAACCCTTTAAATATTTGTGAAGAAAGACCATGTTCTGAGGTGTACGTATATATGCAGTGCAATGCATAGAGAAGTCAAGGTCCTGAGAAGGTTCATAAGCCCACTTGAAACAGGTGAAAGAAAACATAATTACCATGGTGTCTCTAAACTGTAAATATAAAATGAAAGTCTAGTTCTCTTTATCTGTTATTGCACTAGTCAGCCCACTCAAAGCAAATGCTTCAAAAGCTAGTCTGCCCCTATGCGTACGTTTCAGAGACACACAAATGGACACTAGACATATATATATATTTAGAGAGAGAGCGAGCAGGATGCTCTAAACCAGAAATGCGGTAAAAACCCCGTTATCAGGTTTTTACCGCATTTCTGTATTCTTTAATTCCCCTCTGCAGCGTCAGTGCTGTGGGGGCAATTGCCTGCAAAAGCTGGCGATTACCTGCAGAAGCCTATGGGCTTCTTACCACAGCACTGTGTGAGGGACCCAGGGCCGGTGCAAGGCTTCTCATTACCCAAGGCAAAACTTCAACCTACTCCCCCCCCTGGGAAGGTGGCCAAGTCCCCTGCTTTTCCTGGAGGTCCTCTGCACCCACAAAAGAGTACAAGGAGAAGGGGCAGCAATGTAGGAAGTATGACTCAGGGGAAAGTATAGAGGTGAGGTCTTAGAAGTTCCACAGCCACCGCCTGCATTAAATACTACAAGGATCCTCATAGATATATTTGATTTTTTTATTTGCAGACTTGGTGGCGCCCCCTAGATCCCGGCGCCCTAGGCAGATGCCTAAAGCTGCCTAGTGGTAGAAACGGCCCTGGAGGGACCCATCACAGATCCCTCCCATCATGCCCTGTGGCCGGCTCCGGTGCTCTGTGCATGCGCAGACGGACTCCTGGGTCTCAGATCAAGAAGTCCAGCGCCGTGGCCGCATTGCAAGGGACAGCTATTATCGCAAGGGGGGCTTAAGAGGGCTGCGAACATCCTGCCCAGAGAGAGACGCAACATTAAAATGCCACTGCTATGGTACTCTTACAAAGTTTGTATTGTAGTATATATGATAGCTTTGGGGGCATAGGGGGAAATATTTCAAAGATTGGAAAGAAATATAGTGAAGACAGAAGTACAATCCAATCAGCTCCTATCATATTTCAAACAAAAATGTTCCTATAAAATGATATAGTTAGAAGCTGACGGGTTATTGCTTTATCTCTCTTCAAATTATCTCACTTCAAGCTTTAATAAATCTCACCAATTGGGCCTAATTCAGCTTGGATCACTAGTTAGAGAAAAAACAGTTGTCTGTGAGCAAAAGTCGCCATCGACACAGAAACTGCCCCTTGCAAAACTGCGATGCATCACAACTAGTGATTGATTCCCATAGACGGAACCATTGAACATTTTTTTTTTTTACGTCTTTGTCAGTCTAGGGCTTACACTAATCTGCTCAAGACCCAGGCTGGAAGTGGTCATCACTGGCATCAAAAACCCACCAGAAATGTGCCTGGGTACATATGCCTGGGTGTGTTTTTACAAACACACCCCAAAAACATCATGTTTCTACCCCTAAACACCAGCTTCCTGGTGTTCAGACTGCAGATACTCTTCTATGCGCACTAATTGATCCTGTGCATACACAATACGCACGCTGCAAACAAGCAGTCGTTCGGTAATAGCTCAATTTGATGATTCTCTGATTAGTTATCCATCCTGCATTAGGCCTATAGTAAGATAAAAACATGGCATGACATGGTGAAAAGTGGGCATGTCCTACCAGTTTATAAGGGGGAGAACACGCACATTTTCACAAATCCATGCCCATGGGGCAAAAAGTCCTAGTGACATGTCAGTCGCTAAATAAAAGCTGGTAGTGTCAGTTTTATATTTACTGGAGAAATCTAACATATGGATATCCTATGTAATAAAACCGAACGCTGCTTCTCACCTACAGTATATGGTGCGCCAGTGGCCAGTAGATAGAGCTCAGTTGGAGCGCGCGCATACTGTACACACCGGCTCCCAGCAGCTTCGCCATTCGGGCAGGCTGGTCACTAGTAAAATGTTATAAAACTAGAATAAATTGTGAATCCCCCATGCTTGTACATCTTTGGAATTGCCCAGGAACATCAATCTTAGTTTTATGAGTGCTTCTGAAAATGTGTATGGTGGAAAAAGTGAAATGTTAGTTCAATGTCCAAGTTTTATACACAGTAAAACCACTTATTTTACTGCAAGCTATCTTCACCTTATGTGTCATGTGCTTTTGAATGTTTTGGCTACATTGGTTCAATTATGACTAAAGACCCGTACACTCGGGCGATGGGAGCCCCGTGCTGAGTGATGTGCTTAAGCACAGATCGCTCAGCACACATCGCTGACACACATGCAATGCAAGTGTGCTGCGTGATCTGCGCTGACCAGCGTTCTCTGGTGACTGCATGCAGACAAAATCTAGTCAGACGATGACAACATGCGGGACTGCGCATCGCCAATGCCATGGGCTCTACACACGGGGCGATGTGTGCTTAATTTCTAAGCAATCTAGTCAGATCGCTTGAAAATAGTTATGAAATCAGCCCGTGTGCATGCCCATTAAAATGTGCAAAATTCCCTCAAATAACATGTGTAGGAGAAGATCCAGTCTGGAGAGTCACCTAGGTAGGTTCCACATACTGTAGCATTGAAAACCCCTGTTATTAAGCTTATCGATAAAATACTGTTTCGCCAGCAAAGTAACTTCAGTCGATCTTCAGAAAGGAACTTCTTTGACCTAACCAATTCCTCTCTTAAAAGATTAGCAATGCCTCAGTGACTCTGACCTTACGGAACACTGTGCCAATGGTCATTAATTACACTAGATTATCTGACCTGTTATTTTTAGAAGTCTACTGCTATTTTTATATTTACCAATGTATTTAGCTGACCATGAAGTTATATATATAAGTTCATATACTTATTTAAAAATGTTGAATATATAAGATTGTCTCTCTAGGGACTAATATGTGTTTTTCTAATTGGATGACTTAATAGCTGTAATTAATTGTATTGTTAATTCCACAGTATTTAAGAGGACTTTGGCAGCACACTCACCATATGCTTCTGAAGCAGCTGAGTGCTCCTTACTCAGCGAAAGCACCAAGACAAGACTCCTATATACTTCTTCTTAGATCAGAGCTCTGCAGTATAGCTGGATGAGCCCTGTTTCATCTGCAAGGTTGTCTTGCTAAGGATAGAATGGACCCTTCTTTTCCACTGCTTGGTAATATATAAATGCTAATACTGGACATTGATTAAATATCGTGTGACTTACCAGACTATACTATCGAACAGTAAATATTCACACTCTCACCTGTTGGGACACAGGACTATGTAAACTATTAACACACAGCATGTACTCAGTATGTGGGACAACATTGGGGCTGATTCAGTCCCCGATAGTCGGGGTTTGTACATGTGCAAATATGTGCATGTGAAAACCGGGAGCAAATGTCTTCGGTGAGTTTTACACTAGACAGGCAGTTTGCTGAATGGTGGGCGGGAAGGGGACGGGCATGGGTCGAAGCAGGGTAACGCCCAGCGTTTTATGAGTGTGCCCATAAAATTACTGGCCATACCCCTGCATACGCAGGCATGTCAATGCTTGCTTGGGGCAGACGCACATACAAATGTGGGAATTCGCTTGGAGGGGGGAGGCAGGAGAATGGCGGGGCAGCGTTACCTGCTCGTCTAGCAAGCAGGTCTGAATTAGGCCCATTGTTTCATATCATTTTAACCAATTTTAATTACACTAGATTTACATCTATATTTATTTATTTAATAAGTTTGTGTATTTTGAAGTTAAGCCATACAATATATTGTGCATAGCTGTTTGGAATAGTAGAGCACTGTCTCTTTTATTTTTCCTGGATTTTTTGGGCAGCATTGCTCAGACGCGATAGATACAGTTGTGATCATAAGTTTACATACCCTAGCAGATTTGCCATTTGTCAGAGAATATGGGCGGGATGTTGTAACATCCGCGGCCCCCTTCGCCGGCTACCGCATTATTAATAACGGCATATGCTATAACATATGCCGTTATTCATGCAAGGGACAGCTCTTGCGATAAGCGCTGTCCCTTGCGATGCGGTGCCGGCGCTGGACTTCCGGGTCTGTGACCCGGGAGTCCATCTGCGCATGCGCAGACCCCGGCGCCGGCCGCAGGGCACGCTGGGAGGGATCCGTGACGGATCCCTCAAACAGCGCTGCGGTAAGAAGCCCATAGGCTTCTGCAGGGATTCGCCAGCTTTAGCTGGCGATTCCCTCCGCAGCGCTGACACTGCGGAGGGGGCATATAGCATATAGAAATGCGGTAGAAACCCCGAAAACGGGGTTTTTACCGCATTTCTGCTATATAGCATCCCGCCCCATGAATGATAACACAAACTTTTTTTTCACTCATTGATAGTGGTTGGGTGAAGCCATTTATTGACAAACAACTGTGTTTACTCTTTTTAAATCATAATGACAACAGAAACTACCCAAATGACCCTGATCAAAAGTTTACATACCCCAGTTCTTAATACCGTGTATTGCCCCCTTTAATATCAGTGACAGCTTGAAGTCTTTTGTGGTAGTTGTGGATGAGGCTCTTTATTTTCTAAGATGGTAAAGCTGCCAATTCTTCTTGGCAAAAAGCCTCCAGTTCCTTTAAATTCTTGGGTTGTCGTGAATAAAATGTAAAAAAGGCATTCTGCAATCTCACAAATACTGTATACATAAATATGTTCAGTACAGCGATGTGGCATGCTGCATGGTGTGTATGGCTGTGACTATTTGCAGCCAGTGATCGCTCCATTAAGCTGAGACCCATCCATGCCCATGCTCACACCCCATAGTGCAAGGGGGAACTGGTTAACACATACACACACACTAAACATACATAGATGTATGTAATACAGTATATGTGCTGGATTGTTTTATCTTTGACAACAGCACTGTGCCTATTACAAGTGCCATGTAGCTGTAGGGACTCAGCATTAGGCATAAGTTTCCTTCTAAGCCCACCCCTTAGATGAAGGACAGTAAAGGCAGGTGCAGTGTCCAGGGTGCAGCAGTTATGGTAGACACAGCACTGCCAATCCCTGTGGACCTTAATCCAGCACATATGTTACATACATCTCTGCATAAACAGAAAGGATTGGTTGGCGCTAACCCAGATGAGAACGTATTCACACACAAGCTGCAGGTCCTCAAAGAGGGGGGGCTACCCTCTAATAGATAATATGAACTGTGGTTTTCTTGAGGCCTGCACTAGGTGTGTGTTTGGAGAAATAATGCTGGATGTACACTGTGATTGCAAGTGAAAAACACACATTTAATGCTGGCGCACTATACAAAGTATTACACATGAACCTATTACGGCATGTTAATGACAATGTCAAGTGAAGATACGTATAAGCAATAAGCAAGTGATGCAGTGCAAACAATAATGAGACTACTAATTGCTCAAGTTCTCAGTGGTGGCGGGCAGTGGGGTATGCTGCACAAGAGTGGTGGGATGGTAATGTCTGGAGTGGGGGAGGAAAGTTTAGGTGACACAGGTTTAGTGGTACGGGGGGCTGGCGTTCCGTCCCGCCCACAGTACACCTCTAACCTGTGTGCGCTGGAATGTCCTGTCTCTGAAGACAGAAGGGGGATGACGCAGACTACAGAGAGACAGAAGGGGGCGAGATGGAGGCTGTACAGAGATAGAAGGGCGGGAGACGATGGCTACAGAGACAGAAGGGTGGGAGATGCAGACTACAGAGACAGGAGTATATATATTTATATAAAAACACCCCTCAAATACAGAAACCTCCTCCCGCCCTGTAAATCCTGCAGAACCACCGCTCCCCTCCTCCAGGGCCAAACGCAGGATTTACATGGGGGGGGGGTGTTTATATAATTAACTATATATCCTATATAATAAAAGTCGAATGCAACACCTTGGGGGAGGGGGGGGGGGATTCAAGTGTTTTTATGTTTTATACACATAGAGATTTATTTGGATAGCTGGTGGTCAGGATGACAGCGGTCAGAATAGAGGGGGACCTGGGGATACTTTAGAGATGTAGTCAAGGCCATAGGCGAATCTAGGGGGTGGTCCGGGGGTGCACAGGACCACCCATTAGCCCATTTTGTAGCCGAGGGATGGGGCTTTCCAACGAGCCCCCTGGGAACCAGAGATACGGCCAGGCAAAGCTGGAAAGTTTTCCCTATAGGATAACATGGGACCCACTAATTCCGACCCCCACCCAGTTCAACGGCTGCCAGTTCCCCCTTCGGCATCACTGAAGCTCGAGGTTGATCTCAGTCGAACCCAAATCGCTGGGCCTTCAATCTGATACCAGGATGGATCCATATGGGTTAATTGGCATCACCCCTGCAGCTTCCGCTCCAATTCTTCTCCCTGCTTTCACCTCAGCCCGTCCCCCCTTTAATCATGTGGTGCCAGCGCCCGGCGTGCTCCCCCGACGTCACGCACAACAACAGCACGCACAATATTTCAAATGTCCACTCGGCTAGAGGGGTTCCCACGAGGGGAGTGGGAGCGTGCTCTGTGCTGCGCTCTGCTCCTTTCCCCATAGAAGCAGCTGCACCGCTCTCTATCTCTCCCTGCAGCAGCAGCGAAGGCTCATATAAAAATTTACAGTAAGTGGCACTTTTGGGCGCATTGCTTAAGGGACGCTACAAGTGGCGGTATGTGGGGGCATTACGCAAAATGTGTGGCTTAATGTGTAAGGGGCATTACGGTGTGCAGCATCATGTGTAAGCGGCATTATGTGTGCAGCATCATGTGTAAGGGACATTATGTGTGCAGCATCATGTGTAATGGGTACTATGGTGCGCGGCATCATGTGTAATGGGTACTATGGTGTGCGGCATCATGTGTAATGGGTACGATGGTGTGCGGCATCATGTGTAATGGGTACTATGGTGTGCGGCATCATGTGTAATGGGTACTATGGTGCCATCAAGCAAGAACTCCCTAGCAATGAGCACGTAGGTAAGCAGCACTTATGTGGCAAATATGTAATGGGCATTACGGTTTGTTATATAGTATGTAATGGGCATCATGATGTGTGGCACAATGTGTAATGGGCATCATGGTGTGTGGCCTTATGTGTAATTGGCATTACGGCGAGTGGCTTTATGTGTAATGGGTATTACGGAGTTTGCTAAAATGTGTAATGGCCATTACTGTGTATGGTCTAAAGTGTAATACCACACCCCTTTTTGTGATGCCACGTCTCCTTCCCATGAGGCCACGCCCCATTTTTGACGCGCGGCTATGCTGCGCAAAGGTCCCCCTGCTGTTGTGTCTAGATCTGGGACCACCCATTACCATAATTCTAGATTCGCCTATGGTCAAGGCTGCCACAGTCCTTTAGTGCCCGCATCCCTCACTCACTCCTGCTGCTGGAGATTATCTAGACGGCTGCTGCATTCTGCTCCCAGCAAGCAGAAATTTGGTGGACCCCAGAAGCTAGTTGTCTTGGCTCCTCAGTAAAATGTTATTCTAGTCCATGACACCTGCACCCCTGCAATTTCAGAACCTCCCATGTTACTATGTTGTGTTTAAGTTAATAATATGCAACAGCTGTATATTATACAAAAATGACAAGCGTACTGCTGTGTTTACAAAAATTCTCTCAGTATGTAATACAGGTCATTTTTAAACCTATTTACGGCAATTTACAGTCTTTCATGGAGTTTGCCTGTAAATTAATAATGAATAACAAATAACAGCTGTCTCTGCAGCTGCGATTCTGCCTTCAAATATATACAAACATCTATATTTAAATCTCTCTTCAACATAATCAAAACTAACATAGAAATAGAACAAATATTTGTCACTTATTCTAATACTATTCTAATACTATGAAGTTATTAAAGACCAACAGCTGTATATTAAATAATAATAGCAATCAGACTACCACGTTCTCAAAAATGCCATCAATTTGCATTAAACGTTATGACAAATATTTTAATTAATTTAAGTAAAAATATTGAATTGTGTATTTTTACGGTTGGGATGAATTTATTTTCTGCATGTATAAAATCCTAGCTTACCCATAGAAGTATGCTTTGATTGTGTATGGATCATTAGGTTGACAATAACTAGGTTGAAAATCTGTACACCAGCATTCATTCAACAATGTGTATGGTATCTCATAAAATGTAGGCAATCGATGAATAACAAATAATGGGGCAATTGTATTAAACCTTATCAAGAGATAAATGCAAGGGTGATAAAGAGAGATAAACGTCCAGCCAATCAGATCCTTACTGACTTTTTTCAAACACAGCCTGTAGTATGGCAGTTAGCAGGTGATTGGCTGGACGTTTATCTCTCTTTATCACCCTTGCATTTATCTCTTGTTAAGGCTTAATACATCTGCCCCTTTATCACTGTTGCATTTATCTCTTGTTAAGGTTTAATACATTTACCCCATTGTAATATAAAATGTTCGTAGTTTGGGGCAGCAGTTTTATGTAAATGGCACTTTCTGTCTTTTTCCTGTGGTTTCTTCTCCTCGTGTCTATGTATTGTCAGCTGTCCATCTCTACCATGTCTGTATCCTGCCCGCTGTCTCCCTGATAGCACAGAAGTGTCTACAAGCCTAATCAGTACATGGTATAGGACATCTGTGGTTGATGGATGGTACCACAGGTTGTGATTGCCACCATCTATTATTACTCTTAGGTTATGCAATTGTTATGTAGCCCCCATCCAGGGCCAGAATGGGACTACAAATCAGCCCTCCATTTTACAGCACACAGGTCCAGCTCAACAAAAGTTTCTGGCTCCTGGAGTCTTTCTCTTAGCTCCTCAAGTGGCTCCCAGTCTCACCCAGTATGACATGTGTCATGATATCATGCTGTGCCTTACATCCATTTTGTTGAGCAGAACGCCAGGAGGAGGACCTACGAATACAAATACAGAAGGGATATAAAAGAAAAAACACTTGCAGCACATTCTACAGATATGAGAAGAATTTACAGTAAAGGACATAATAACCAAAGACCAACAATCAAACATAATAATAGAGAAAATCAGAGGACCACAAACTTCACGATCAAGCAAAGAGAACCACTGATAAAGCAGACCCCACAACATGTACAAGCTCAACGTAACTACAAACCATACCACCGCCAACACTTTACTTATGCCCAGGTCACAGCAAACCAATCACACAGACAATCCTTTGAAAGAGGCAAGAACATAGTAAGACAGGAGGAACAAGAAAAAGTAAAAACCCTGATGCACTTTACGTCCAGTGTTGCAAGTAAGGGGGTACGGCGTGGAACGGAGTACCTGTAAGAAATATGTTGCAGGTACGCAGTTCCACTTACCCCTGATCCACTGTCATTTCTATTTTAATTTTAAGTCTAAATATAATGCATCCGCAGCCCGCCCACCCAGCGTTATGATTGGTGCTGTATGCAGCTACCGGCTACTGCTGATTTAGCCTGTCACACTGACAGGCATCAGCAGCGCCGACAGCATGAAGAGCAGGCTCCACTATTGTAAGCACAAGCTGCCTGGCTCTCCCCCAAGCAAGAGCCAACCCACCCCCAGTCATTCCCTGTCTCGTGTGTCCACGCCTCTATTGTCATTTAGTCACTCCTCTAGCTTTGTGTGACCACGCCCCCTGATGACACATGACCATGCCCATTTTTGGTGGAGGCTATCAGTACCACCAAGAAAAAAATTCTACTTGCACCACTGTTTACGTCACATCAACCTCCCCTCACTAGACCAATCCACACTACACAACCTGGTCTGAGGATGAGATCCACCTAGTCATTGATAACCTCCAAACAGAAAAGGCCCCGGGCCCCGGGCCCAGATGGCTATATTAATAAATTCTATAAAACTTACAGAGACCAACTAACTCCCTTATTAACCCCCCTTTATAATGAAGCATCAGCGCAAGGCTCATTCCCAGCCGAAATACTGGAGGCACGAATTGTTATGTTCCCAAAACCAGGTAAAAATCCCAAAATTCTAACAAACTACCGCCCCATAGTTTTGCTAAATACCGATGTAATTTACGCTAAATTGATAGCGAATAGACTAAACCCGATCCTCCCACATCTAATCAACCAGGATCAGGTGGGGTTCATGATGGGACGACAGGCACCTGACAACACGAGGAGGACTTTACACCTGTTGGACGCCTTCTCCGTGTCAATAGAGCCGCTACTGTTCCTATCACCAGACGCGGAGAAGGCGTTCGATAGACTCCACTGGGGGTATTTACAGGCAGTCCTGCAGAAATTCGGAATTAAAGATAGGGCCCTATCCTCTATTATGGCCCTCTACTCCAATCCGTCGGCCAAAGTTTTTGTGGACGGCATGCTTTCATCCACTTTTGTAATATCTAATGGCACCCGTCAAGAGTGCCCATTATCCCCACTAATGTTTGTTCTCGCGATTGAGCCCCTAGCAGAAGTGATCAGATCAAACCCTGAGATCGAGGGCCCCTACCTGTGTAGTCGCTCGTATAAGATCTGCTTATTCGCAGATTATGTTCTCCTCACCATTGCCAACCCTCCCACCTCCCTGACCGCTCTACATAAGATTCTCCATACGTATTCTTCCGTTTCTTACTATAAATTAAATAGCTGAGGCTTTACCCATAAATATACCGGCAAACACCCTAGCAGAATTAAAGCTAAGCTACAGTATGACTACTCATGGCAGACTAACAGCCTAAAGTATCGACATAACCCCTAAAGTATCGGATATACTGTAATCACCGCTAACTACCTCCTACTATTACAGAAATTCTCCCAGATGACCAGCGAATGGATGCTTCTTGAGACCTCGTGGCTTGGCCGAATCTCAGCCCTAAAAATGATCCTACTACCTAAGCTACTCTATCTTTTTAGAACTATCCCTATCCTCCTCCACAAACATTTGCTAACTAAATTTAATACAGCATTCTCAAAGTATGTTTGGAGAGGCAAGAAACCCAGACTAGCCAGAAGCAAAATGTGCCTTCCTAAATCCAAGGGAGGATTGGCATTTCCAGATCTCCTCTCATACCAAATTGCATGTATTTTAGCCCCGCTCCACGCTTGGTTTGTAAACGACGCTATTAAACCGTGGGTCCTCTTGGAAAGAGGAATCTCTTCCCAGATGGACCTCACTGACATCTTGTGGCTTCCCCCATCGGAATCTCCAAACTCCATTGAACACTCCTCTATCCTACTATCCACAAGACGTTCATGGCTAACACTGGTATCGACAATACCGGCGATATCCCTCCCTTCCCCCAATTTGTCCCTAAAGGGAATAGCTCACATGATTCCAAACTTATCACTGGACAACTGGGTTGCCCAGGGCATCCCTACACTAGGAACTATCCTCAGAGAGGGCTCCATGATCCCATTTGGCGATATCCAAACCTCCTTCTCAATCTCAGCTAAGCAGTTTTATAAGTTTCTCCAATTGCGACATTGGGTACAGAGCACAAGCCCCTTCCCACACAAAATAGTGCCAATTCCCAATTACATTCATCATAGACTTACAAGAACAAACACCAAGGGCTCTATTTCATGGTGGTACAACGTATTAACGGATCCGCAGCACCCGGTTAAAACACAATCCCAATTAAAATGGGAACATGATCTTACGAGCCCTCTGTCTGATGACGAATGGAAAACCATCTTCCACAACTGCTTTCACATTTTCAAATTCCAATCTCATATATAGCAATTCTTTAAACTAGTTCACAGCCAATACATGACCCCGGCCCTCCTCCAATCAATCTGGCCATCTACCTCCAACACATGCTGGAGACAATGTGGAGGAGTGGGAACACTATTCCATATATTTTGGTCATGTCCTAAGCTGAAGAGAATGTGGACTAAGATATTTACTTTACTCTCAGACATCTCGGGTGTCCTTATATCCCAACATCCGAAAATAGCTATATTCCACCTATTCCCAGACTTTGTCCCTAAGGATACTCAATATGTACTCAGCCATATTCTGATATCGGCCAAGCTGTTTCTGGCCAGTCACTGGCGAACCCCCTTGGTTCCTACGATACTAACCATCGAAGAAGCGGTCCATAACCACTTCCGATTCGAGACAGAGGGCTCCACCTATGTTAAGCCCTCTACGCCCTCTACAACTAAATGGTCAGCCTGGCTCGCTTATACAATAGCAAAGGCCTAAAAACACACCCCAAAAAAAACTATCAGCACATATTCAATTTACACATCCCTTCTAGAGTCACTTATCGTTGAAAGTGGCATGTTACCGATGACCTCTGTATCATTATAACCAAATGTCTGTACCATGTATATATATTGTTTATTACTGCAAGTTGTAAAGTGTTGTTCCCTCCCCCCTTCTCCCTCCCTACCCCACCCCGTCTCTTCATTCTGTATCCCCCCCCGTAGCTGTCTATTTGACATGCTCTTGAAAATCTAATAAAAATTCAATCTTTAAAAAAAAAAACCCTGATGCACACTATACAAGAGAAAAACACAACAACAAAGAATCCTAGAAAACATACCCAGATGGATGAAGAAACTGAAAACGAAAGATACGAGGAGGAAGATTTTTTAGAACTGGTTTGGGACAAAGACCACCCACCGGAAGCAACACCATACAAGAGACCACGAACCAATATAGAAGAAAACGTGGAACAAGAGGAGGAAAACGGTCAAAGAAAAAACAAACAATAAGTGAAGAAGTGGAAAAAGAAACCATCTTTAACCTGAGTGACAAGACGCTAACCACAGATCAAGTAGATCTTTTAAAAAAAGACCTAAAATTCGCTCCACAATCCACAACGAATAAATTTAATACGTACATTGATACGCAGAAATTCATCCGCAAATTATGCCTTTAGAAATATTTCCTAAGACACCCGATAGAAGCATCATTACCAAACTTTCATCAAGAATATGTACATACAGATTTAAAACCTGCTTCCACCTTCTATCCGGCACATATAAAGTTCCACACATAGAGACCTTTCATAGATTAGTCGAAGAAGATACTAGAAAACTACCCGATCACGCTAAGAACTACTATAACATAACCAGACAACAGAAACAAGCACTTAAAGAACAAAAAAATGACAAAACAATTACAATAAAACCAGCAGACAAGGGTGGCGGACTTGTCATTATGAACACCACCGATTATAAGAATGAAGCCGAAAAACTAATATCAGATGAGACAACCTACAGGAAACTGCCTACAGATCCAACTGAAAAATTCCAGAAAATGTTAACAAATCAATTACAAGAAGGACTAGAAACTGGAATCCTAACAAAGAAAGAATTTGACTTCATAAACATCTCAAACCCACGAATACCCACTTTCTACCAACTTCCGAAGATCCACAAGGATCTGAAGAACCCTCCCGGGAGACCAATAGTGTCGGGAATAGGGTCACTATCCTCCAATCTATCGAAATATATAGACAAGTTTTTACAGCCAATAGTAAAAAATCAGAAAAGCTATCTAAAGGACACTTCACATGTCCTACAAATCTTGAAGGACATAGAATGGAACCAATCATACATCCTATGTACCAGTGACGTGAAGTCCCTATACACCTGCATTGACCATGAATTAGGTTGTGAACAAACAAGACACCATTTATCAACAGGAACAGAAATATCGAATGCACAAATCAACTTCATAATGGCACAGATAGATTTTATATTACAAAATAACTACTTCTGGTATGAAGGTAACTTCTATGTACAAGTAAAAGGAACCGCGATGGGGACCCCATTCGCACCGTCGTATGCAAATCTTTTTGCAGCCCAGTGGGAAAATGAATAAATCTGGTCAAATAACATCTACCAAAAAAACATCAAAAGCATTTATATGGGATGGCCCAATAGAAGAACTCAAACTTTTCAAAGAACATCTGAACACAAACACCTATGGTCTCGAGTTTACTACTGTAACCAGCAAAGAAATTATAGTCTTTTTAGATTTGGAGATTTACATCAAAAACAATATGATAATGACAAGAACCCATACAAAACAAGTAGACGGCAATAATTTCTTGCCCTACAATAGCAACCACCACAGAAAATGGGTACAGAACATCCCCAATGGTAACTTCCGACGAATAAAAAGGAACTGTACCGAAATAGAGACATACAACACACAGAGCTTGGTTGCAAAACAGGAATTTCTGAAAAAACTGGAAGCAGATAGAATCAAAGTACACCAAATGGACAGACAACAAATGATTCAATACAAACAACAAGAAATTGGAAAAAAAGGACCCTCAAATTACATTCATTACTCAGTATAGTAGTAATCACAAACAAATAGAGGACATATTCAATGAACACTGGCATGTACTGCAACTTGATCAAGAATTAAACAAAATCATACAACAGAAACCCAAAATAATATATAGATGGGCAACAACACTAAACCAGGAATTAACAAAAAGCTTTATCCCTCTGGAACAAGAAAAAAGAAAAACAATTTCCCCAGGTTTTTTTCCATGTCTCAATTGTATGGGATGTAGAACAACAGGACAAAAAATATCTAAACCAATTACAACCATTTCTTCAAACCAAACAAAGAAATTGAAACAACAAACAAGTTGTGAAACAATAGGGGTCATTTATGTACTTGAATGCCCGTGCAAACATCAATATGTGGGCCAGACAAAAAGAAAAATGAAGATCAGACTGGCAGAACATATACATAATATAAAAAGAGGTCTAGCATCTCATAGCATGTCAGACCACTATGCAAAATACCACAATAAGGATCCATCACGTTTAAAATTTGCTGCAATACAAAAGGTAAAACCACACTGGCGAGGAGGAGATATTACGACACTAAGAAAAAATGAAACAAAATGGATCTACGAACTAAAAACACTCACTCCAGCTGGTTTAAACATCGACATAGATCTAAATCCCTTCCTTTAAACTTTTTGCCATATACTTATATAGAACATGTGCTTGCCGCCGAAAATGATGACAACTTCCTCCCTTCCTGAAGATCACTTCCGGAACGGACATTGTGTTTTTTAAATTTTCAATAAAGTTTTTTTAGAATAAAAAGGTAGTCCCAACAAGGGCTCAGTATCCTTGACAAAAGGTGCCAAACTTGAAACGCGTTGGACGAACACTGCCGGGAGCGTGGAACGAAGAAACCGGAAACACGCTACCCGAACTTCCGGTCACCACGATCGGACGGAGAACCTGGGAGACGGAGACGCAACAACATCGAGAGTGACAGCCCTGCACAAGATCCCCGCAAGACACAGGAGAGGTATTGTAGGGACAGTGTAGGTCTGTTTCACCCAAGCGTGATCCCCGGAGTCTCCGCTATTACAAAACGCAAAAACCTCAAACAGTACTCAAAAAAGAGCTGTATACATTTTAAACCTTTTTAACCCCCCTTCTTTTCACAGGCAAGCACATTGTTATACATTGTCATATATGCACATATTACTATTATTATAAGTAATTGTTTCAAAAATAATGTACCACTATCATTAACATAAAAAACAAAGAAAAATGATACATTGGATTGTGCCAAACAATCATATAATCTATAGCTCATATAACATGTATGTTAACAAGGCTAAAAGCAGCTTATGGAACACAACCTTACAAGATAATAACCCAACGTGCCATAATGTTACTTTGATGTATATCCAGTAATCTTAGAAGACATCTTTTCATAGACCCATCTCTTAAATTCTATCCAATGACACAAAGTGAAGTATTTATAGAAAGGATTAGAAGGGGGGGTCAAACGTTTACCTAGCTCGCTGTCTGTTGAGAAGATTTCCATTCTTAATTTGTTAATCTAGAATGCAAGGCAGAAACTAGCACCCAAATGCTGGACAGTAGAGAAATTCGCTCTACTTATGCAATTGGCTAAGTAATTCATTTGCCACAAATCAAGCAACATAGTACAACAATGTCCATACATTTTCCAAGACCGGCACCATGGAGAAACAACAACATGACTCTACTGCAAAAAGAAAATCCACTTTCAGAACAAGGAGAGACTGTCATAGGAATATATCTACTAATGCTCGGTATGTAATGCCATATGATATGAAGCTACCATTTTATTGTTATTTACCATTAGCATAGTAATCATGGGGATGGTGAACAGCAAACTGGCAAAAACTATGAGGCAGACCAAGGGGGTATTTATCAAAGCTTGGAGAGAAATTAAATTGTGAGATAGTCCAGCCAATCAGATCCTAACTGCAATGTTACAGGCATAGCATAAAAATGACAGCTCGGAGTTAATTGGATGGCAGTTTATCTCTCATAATTCCAACTGTTTCCAAGCTGCGATAATACCCACCAAATGTTTTATTGATAACATAGTTTCTGGTAGACAAAATGTTTTATATCATATGGCACTGACAAGGTCACTGGTTAATTCCTATGCAATTGTGCCATGGTATGACAAACATAGATGTTTTGTTTTAGCTAATTATGGTATTAAATTATGTGTATCTTTCTTTATTGAAACCACTTTGCCCTACCAAAATAAAAATAAAATTTTCTATCATATAATCACTACAAAAGACAAATTGCTTAATTGCTAACTACAGGATAAATTTTGATCACCATGCATGGAAACATTTAGCAACTTTACACACTGGTCCTTATCCATCCTCTGCCCGTGCATTCTACACATCACTGATCAGGCACAAGTGGATCTGTCATTAGCACAAGTAGATCTGTTGAAGTAACTGAACAGCAAATGTTATCACCAGTCACGTTTGTATATATTATATCAATACAATGACCGATGTCTTATTGCACATTTCACTTATGTCAATCTGCAATAAAAAAAATTGTAGAACCAAACAGCCAGGGCCTCATTAATGGTTCCAGGTGCCCAAGGCTAATACACATGTAGCTCCCCTTGTAATGCTATCAACACATGTGTACGGGCGCTCAGGGACTCACCATTCATACTGCCCATGTGCATGTAATGAAGGTTATACAACTGGCATGTAGGATCTAATGCTTGTGTTGTGGGAAGGAGACTGTAGCGCAATGCACATTAAGTAATGGTTCCATCAGTAAGTTACATTGGCACAGCCACCTGGCAGTCACCTTAAAAATATTTCCCCCACGGTTTACACCTATTTGCTGTTTATATTCTTCTCTGCTGCTGCAGCCTGGAAATCACATATTAACAATGGGATGACTGGTTTATCAGCTTGGTTTCACAATTGTGTTCTAAAATCTTAAAGCCGTGTTTAAAATTTTGAATGCATTATGGCCTATTTCTCATTCATTATCTCAGGATACCAGTAGGAATGTATCCATAGGTATTAATAATGCCAGCCAAGCATGTGAAAATCATGTGACATCTGCAGTGATGCGTGGTTTTGGCCATTTTGAGCACAAATAGACCTGCCCCGTGTTAGGTGCACTCTGCTTCCTTCATACACCAAGCAGCATGAAGCAGGACTTGCTTCCTGACAAAGACCTGGCAGCTGCTGACAGATCCCCAAGATCCAAGTTGGGACACCTGTCAGGCTGTGCTGCTAACTCCAACCGGTTCATGGAGCGTTTACTACCTGCTGCTGCCAGTGTCTTAAGCTCAGTTGCTGTTCGGCCGGATGCTGGCTTGTTAGCTTGTTAATTGTTTGGTTCCTATTTGAAAAATGGATGAGGTACGAACCCAAAGATAACATTAATTTGATTTAACATTGAATTTATATTGAATAAATAGGCCTATTGCCTTACACCAGTTCTCACATAATACTAATTTACTAATTACCAGTCCTGACTCCTTACATAACATGAACCCAGGGATTCAGTATGAAATCCCGGCGGTCGGGATCCCGGTGTTCAAAATCCCGACGCCGGAATCACAACCGCCGAAATCCCGACAAGGGGAGGACTCGCTGCGCTCGCCATGCAGCGGGCCCGCTGCGCTCGCCATGCAGCGGGCCCGCTGCGCTCGCCACGCAGCGGGCCCGGTGCCTCGCTACGCTCGGCACGCTACACTCGGCACGCTAATTTATTCTCCCTCCAGGGGTGTCGTGGACACCCACGGAGGGAGAAAGTGTCGGGATTTCGGCGGTCCGGATTCCAGCGTCAGGATTCTGAACACCGGGATCCCGACCGCCGGGATTTAAACTGCATCCCGAACCCAGGGCCATCTTAACAGCAGTGTGGGTCCCTGGGCAAAGCAATGCACTGGGGCCCTTACCCATTCTCCCCTCCTAGGGGTGGGGGGGGGGGGGTGCTATCAGCAGCAGCTAATTACTCCTGTACTGCACAGGTGGTGGGAGGGAGAACACTAACGTGTGGAAGGGGGCACTGAGCTGAATGAAGGGTTCCTTGTAAATGACTTCCAGGGAGGTAGTGGGTGTTTTATATGCAGGGGAGGGTTGGATGATGGAGTGGGCTTAATATTCGTCATTTTCCGGTGGATGTGCAGCTTGTTTGACTGCAGATATTGCCATTATCTGGAAATAGATTTCTTAGCCTTCAATAGTATAAAAACCTAGAGTCCCAACTTTCAGGAGGTGCTGGGAACTTAGGGATCAGAGATCAGGAGCCAGAGCAATCCATTGACAAAAATATAAAACTGTACAGCAGACGTTTGGAGCTGGAGCAGGGTCCGGCTGCTGGAAGACTGATATCTCTGGTTCTGGGCATGATAGAGACAAGCCTCTAGTGTCAACAGAAAGGGGAGAGTCCCATCTTTTGGAATATACTCTTAGAAAGAATCTAAGTCAGAGAGAACCTGAGAAATATGGCTGGGAATTGCAATTAACAGGTCGGATGTGGACTGCTGCTTTGAAGTTGGATATCTCTAGTTCACCAGGGCCGATTTTCAAAATTCTGGTATCTCTGGGAAAAGGGGATCCTCAGCTATCAGAATAGGACTCTTATACACCTGGAGCCCCTGGGCAAGTGCCCATTAAGCCCATAGGAAAAGACGGCCCTGCATGAACCACTCCACCAGTGCCCACATAGTATGAATTTATCACAGAGGTTCACACATATAGTAAAATAACACCCCCCCCCCCTCTTAAGACACTACGCTCCCAACAAACCTGTTAACCTTCTACACAACTGTTCCCACATACCTTATCTCATCACACCAGCTAATGTCAAACATTATCCCCTCAATTCAAAAGTCCCCACTTAACATTTCTACTTCTGTACACCAATTTTCACATAGCCCCAAACCCCAACAACAGTCCCCATATAACACTAACCTAACCCACACACACACACCACACACACACACACACACACACACACAAACCAGTCCGCACATAACATTAGCTCCCACATCAGTAATCACATAAGATAAATAACCCTGAGATTACCCATATTAAACTAATATACCCCGAAATACACTAAAGTATTCAAGTATTTGCATGTGCAGACAGTGGGCGGGAGAAAGGGGCCTATGAGTAAAAGGGATGTATTTAAAATGTATTTGTAAGAGAATAATTCATTATTAAAAACTGTTGCATTGTTTTTCATTTATTCATACATTCATCATCTATATCTTTTATTTTTCTTTAGGATGGATGTCATGGTTTGGCAACAGTATTGTTATATTTATATTGTACAAACAGAGAGCCAGTTTGCTCCCCACTGACTATCTTACTTTTAACTTGGCGGTGTCCGATGCCAGTGTGTCAGTATTTGGCTACTCAAGAGGCATCATTGATATCTTTAATGTTTTCCGAGATGATGGCTTTCTCATTACCTCAATATGGACATGTCAGGTAGGAATACATGTACACTATGTCTATGAGTGTATTTGCCTTTCTGTTTTCAAGAGAAACTAAATGTAATTATTCAGTTTTCTTGTGAACTGAAGATAACGATTCTTAATCCGATAATCTCCAGCATCTCTTGTCAAGAGTAGAGGACCTTATGTGACTGGTTAATTCTAACAATTCAATGAAAGCTGGCCATCTCCCAACCACCACCTCACATGGTCTCCACGTCCAGCAGTTTGTTACTGCCAGCTCCCAACCACCAACTCACAGGGTCTCCACTGTCCAGCAGTCTGTTACTGCTAGCTCCCAACCACCAGCTCACATGGGGCCAGATGTATCAAGCTTCAAAAGTGATAAAATGGAGAGTGATAAACAACCAGCCAATCAGCTCTTATGTGTTATTTTTCAAACCCAGACAGTAACATGGCAGATAGGAGCTGATTGGCTGGCTGTTTATCACTCTTCATTTGATCACCTTTTGAAGCTTGATACATCTGGCCCCGGGTGTCCACCGTCCAGCAGTATATTACTGCCAGCTCCCAACCACCAGCTCACAGTGTATCCATTGTCCAGCAGTCTGTTGCTGCTAGCTCCCAACCATCAGCTTAAAGGGTCTCCACCATCTAGCAGTCTGTTACTGCCAGCTCCCAACCACCAGTTCTCGGGGTCTCCACCATCCAGCAAACTGGTACTTCCAGCTCCCAGACATCAGCTCACAGGGTCTTCGCAGTCCAGAAGTCTGTTACTGCCAGCTCCCAACCATCAGCCTACAGCATCTCCACCGTCCAGCAGTCTGTTACTGCCAGCTCCCAACCATCAGCCTACAGCATCTCCACCATCCAGCAGTCTGTTACTGCCAGCTCCCAACCATCAGCATACAGCATCTCCACCATCCAGCAGTCCGTTACTGCCAGCTCCCAACCACCAGCTCACAGTGTCTCCATTGTCCAGTAGTCTGTTACTACTAGCTCCCAACCATCAGCTCATAGGGTCTCCACCGTCCAGTCGTCTGTTACTGCCAGCTCCCAACCACCAGTTCTCGGGGTCTCCATTGTCCAGTAGTCTGTTACTGCTAGCTCCCAACCATCAGCTCATAGGGTCTCCACCGTCCAGCCGTCTGTTGTTCTTATCAGCATGTACCTTTGCACATTCTTTCTTGTTTGATGTGAACTGTCTAGTTACATAATTCAAAATTATATCTAACAGTATACAATAATATTTTTTTGAAATATATTGGGCCAAATGTAATGGAATGTGATTCAGCTAAACTCACACATTTTGCTGAACTCGCAAATGTTATAGGGTGAGAATGTGGATGAACACATTTTTAAGGTATTTGACAACTGACATCCAGATGTTTTTCAAGGTGAAAATATAGATCTCAAGCTATGTATTGCAGTGCAAGTTTGCAACTCACAACCTTAACATTACCAAAAAGTTCAAAAACAATAAATCAGGTTCAAATAGGCAAGTTTGCCAGAAGCATTCACCGATCATTGAGACCCGTGCATGCTTTTGTCAGAAAACATGTACAAATTGCTACAAAAAAATCTAAGAAAGACAAGCAGTCCCCACCCCCTAAATCATAACCAGTCTGGGCTCTTTGAGCAGGGCCGTAACTAGGGGGGGGCTGGGGGGTCACGCGCACCGGGCGCTACATGGGTGGGGCGCTATCGGGCCAGGCAGCGGGGGTCCAGGGACGATGGGAGTAACGTTCCCTTTGTGTTACCTTCTGCATGGCGGCGGGGGGTGATATCAGCCTTCCCCCGCTGACGGAGACCTCGCTGCTGGAGCTTCCCCGCGCGCAGGTCGGACACAGAGTGCCACTGCCAGCACCCCGGCACGCACACTCCGCTCACTGGCCGGCTCCCTGAGGTACTGACACAGATAGCACACCGCTCAACACAGCCGCTAATCCCCTCAAAGCCCGTTCTGTGCACCCCTCGTCGGCGCGTTGTGGGGATGTCCCAGAGCCCTGCGAGCATCTGCGACGCGCACACGCTTGGTACATCCCGGCAGAGGGGGGGGATGGATATGTAACAGTCCTATGCACGGCAGCTGTAGGAGAAACTGCGGCAAACACAGCACCGACCCCCTGTATATCCCGTATCATGGACTACTCCACAATCCCCGGACCCCGCTGCACAACAGAGGTATGTGGGCGCAGGTTTCACTCAGCCTCCGGCACCAGGGGCAAGGCAGTCATTTGCCCCCCCCAGTCAGGGGGGGGCGACCAAATGACTGCCTTGCCCCGGGCGCCGGAAACCCTAGTTTCGGCCCTGCTTTGAAGCCATTCTTGGTTGCATAAATACAGGGGGAAAATGAGTGGTTGTATTTTTACAACCAGTACCAGGCTCTTGGACCAGTCTTGGTTCCAAAAATACAGGAAAACAAGAGGAGGAGTCACTCATGTTTTTGGAACCAGCACTGGGCTCTACTAGCCAGGGAGGTAATGCTGCTGCATGGGGACACACTTATGTGGGTCTCCGCAGCAGCATCATCCACCCACCCCCATACTAGCCATCCTTAGCTAAGGTACCCCTGTAAGTAGTGACCCCTCTAATAAAGCCTTTCCACTCCAGGACACTTAAGGGCCAGGGCTGAATCCCAAGGCTAGCCCCAGCAACCCTAGGCAATGAGTGCTGAGTTTATTTTTAGATAAGTGTAAACAAAATAATTAATATTGACTTCTACAGGTTAAAATACAGGTCCCAGCAAGCCTCCATTGGAATGCTTGTACTCGGAGAACCATATTAAAGGTCCTGCTGGTACCTGTAGTTTTTCCTGTAAAATAAATATTAAAATAAACACTGTGCTCACACACACAACATCATTAATGCAATACTTACATTCGCTCACACCACACTCACACATACTTACCTACAGTACATCCCACATTGCCTTTCACATCTTCAGTAGTGATCCATGTCACCTTTTCCAGTGTAGATCACATCATTCCATGTATGATTCCCAGGGGTTAAGCAAATAAAAAAAATGCTAACCCACTCAAATCCAGACTGTTTGAATGACAGGGACCTGGGTGACTCCTGTCAATGGGAAACCCCTGAGTCAATCACATTAGAGCACTTAGAGTTGATTGGCTTAATTAACCTAAACCAGTTAATTAACCTTAACCATAATGTTAATAAAGGTCAATTAACTTTGCGTCAGCTCCCAGCAGCACTCTACCCTCCCTGCTGGTCCCCAATTCGAATAGCGTGGGCCCCTTCACCCACTTGTAGCACTAGGCATAGTATTTATTTTTTGAGCGCTCACGACCCTGGCTCCTGTATTTGCCACACTCCCCCTATTAACCGGGCATGTCTGCTGTGCTCTAAAAGGGCCTGGTCTGTATCAGATCAGTGTAGCGTAGGACTACAGAGTATTGTATGAATGGCATGCCACCGCACTGAATGTTATTTTACAATTATGTAGAATAATCTATACTTTTAGTTAAGCTAATGGGAGATCAGATATGTTACACAAAATAACTATTAATTATTAGCTATATTTCCCCATTCACTGCAATACAAAGTCTTTTCTGTGCAAAAATGACAACATAATTCCCAACAATCTTGATTCCACTTATTGGGGCAGATGTATTAAGCCTTAACAAGAGATAAATGCAAGGGTGATAAGGAGAGATAAACGTCCAGCCAATCAGCTCCTTACTGACTTTTTTCAAACACAGCCTATAACATGGCAGTTAGCAGGTGATTGGCTGGACGTTTGTCTCTCCTTATCACCCTTGCATTTATCTCTTGTTAAGGCTTAATACATCTGCCCCATTGGAGACTATCCCACTGCTCCAAGCACAGATCTCGGTGTCCTGTGGGTGGCGGTGACAGTAGGGGACAACGGTGATCACTGCTCTGCATGGTATCTATTCAGTGCAGGGAGGAGAGCTGGGGTCTACCTAGCTGCTCAGGGAGTGCTGGGCATGCCCCCTACAATGCTGAACAAAAGTACCGAGCCACGAGGTTTTGCCCCTGACATGAGGCCACACCCCTCAGAACAGAGGCCACACACCCTTTCCGGGTCACACGCAGCTTTGGCGTGCAAATGCAAAGTTCCTGATCTGTGGTCCAGAAAAGTTGGGAGGTATGTGACAGTAAATGAGCTATATTCACCTGTTCTATAATACATGATACATTCATGTCAGACATTGCTGTGATTTCACTTTCAATGTGGCTTCTGGCATCAAGGTTTCCTATTAGTAAAAATAAGGGGAAAGTAAAAAAGTGAATACAAAAAAAAAAAATAACTAAATAAACCTTGAAAAAAATCTGGCATCCCTATATAATAAAATCTGACATAACTGCTACCAGCAAAAACATGCAAAATAATTGTGATTAATTAGATGCAATCTGCATACAGTCGTGAATGGGTTACAAGACTTAAATTGTTCCTATTACTTAATAAACCACTAAATATATCTCATTGTATATGAAAATTTAATGAGCAATGTAAGAATGGCAAACATTTACAAATAATCCTTATTTACTCCAACATGGATACACATGACACAAACACAGAAGTCTTTGGCTACAGAACAATAAGGTGGGCTCCGAGAAATAAAACTCAGCAAAAACCAATTGACAAAAAAAATCGGATGTTCCTCCTGTAGCAGCTTTAGTAGCAGATAATGGAAGGATTAGGACTTCAGACTAAATTGACACACAATAGCTACTTTGACAATCTGTCTTCAATCCATTCCTACTCTGTTAAAAAGGGATTAGTAGAAAAATGCTGGTAATATTTTCAGAGACAGCTGCAATGCTAAGTAGAGCTATCTCAGCATAGCAAAAGCTAATTATTTCATTTACTGGTGAAGGTAGGTGGACAGTCATTCTAATGTGTTTCTGTCCTTATTAGCACTCTGGTATTCTGGTTTCCCCGGTTGGTGGGCCCTGTTGCAGGAGATGCTCCAGATCAGCAATTTCTCAGATCACCAGCAACAGGGAATCTAAACAAAATGGCAGCTCTTCTGCTTGTCTCGGCCCTAGAAGAGAATATGGGTTACAATGGCCAGAAGAGGGTATGTTACCTTTTAGGCACTAGAGGTACACCACCACTAAACCGGAACCCTCAGTTCTGACACTAAACCAGAATATCTGTTCTGCTGTATTATTGGTGGTATTGGTAGCAGCCCCTCTGCAGCTTGACCCCCCACCCACAGCCCAACTACATAACACCCACAGTCAGTATCCTCGGTGCAACATGACACCCCTACAACTCATCTCCTCCTGCAGCTTATATCCCCCTTCAGCATGTCCCCCACTGCAGTGCGATTTTCCCCTGCTGCCTCACTAAACCCTGCAGCCACCCCTCTAAGCCTCCCCACAGCGTACATCCCATCAAATGCTAATCCCCCCCCCCCCCCCCCCGACACCTTATTTGTCCAGATTAAAAAAGGTGCCAGACCATTAGGTGCCAGAAAATCAGTTACAGGTATTACACTTAACACAGAGTACAAATGTATGCAGGTTGAGTGTTCCTTATCCAAAATGCTCGGGACCACGGTTTTTGGAATATATATTTTTAACATACTCACCTGGTGTCTCCCATCCCCCAACCCCCGATGGTCCCCTGGCGTCCGCCGGCATCCACACCGTCCACGGCGGCCTTCCGGATCTTCTTCAGGGGTCCCAGGGGTGCAATGTGGTCAACCTGTACATCTTTTTTTTTTTTCATAATATTTTAATCAACCTCAAATAGGATTTTGACATTTTTGGATATTTACAAGGTTCAAAATCCGGTGCTTAGGTTCCCACATAGCCAGGGCCACCTTAACAGGATTGCAAGGCCTGGGCAAATCAATTTACTGGGGCAACTAGACACCAATTAATGGCAATGAATGAATACAAAAATCATAAATTATTCCTCATTTGGCTTCTATGCAGTGATGGGCTGTCAGCACTATGATTGGTGGATAGCTTCAGCCATTCACTGATCAACATGCTGACAGCCCATCGCTGCATGAAATTCACCCTTGCACGAGGCCTCTTAGAATTATGTGGCCCTGGGCAGCTGCCCAATGTGTCTTGTATTAACTTAATATGGCTTAATATGGCCTTGCAGACAGCTTGCTATACCAAATTCAGATTATTTGTATATTTAAACAGCTGTACAACTCCTTGCAAAGAAGAAACACAACATAATTGATCATTTCCCCTTTATTCATAACGCAAATTTGCTAGATTTGGAAATCATTGCTGAAATTGTGGGCATACCTTTGGAACAGAAATAGCTTTGGTGCTCTTTGACACGTTCTTGCTTTGTTTCTCATTGGAGTTGAACGTGCATTATTTTGTAAACAGATGTTGGGATTGTTGCACTGTGCTTTCTCAATAGCAAGCACGGCACGGGCAATGCAGAATTGCACGGATGTTTGCATGTCTGACCTTCATTCACTGATCGATACCACAGAATATTTGTCATATTAAATTGGGAATATTTAAGTTATATATATATATATTTATGAAGAACAGACCTGAAGTGCACACACGCAATATATGTATGAATGCTGTATGGATGATGTATGCGATTCTCAGCATGAGTAAGATACATTTGAATCAGTTTGAAAAACAAAAATAAAGATAAAAAACAGTTTGACTCGACTTACCTCTATATAACATAAGGGAATGTACTAAATAACGATAACCCTAATCTCCCCTTCCAGCAGCCCAAGTCTTACCATTTCTCTAGTGCCTAACCCTTAAACTGATACCGTAGGGACTCGTCTGTATTTTCACTGTTGGGATTCTGCAGCAGGTTACTGGTGACCCAGGATCCTGACTACATTCCATTGAAAATTCCATTATATTCAGGGATTATTAGAGTTTAGGTCTTTTTTGTAATTTGGAGCACAATTGCCAAGTATTCTACTTTAAAATTTAAAAGTATTTCTGCTTGGTACTTGTTTCCTATCTGGGCGCCCACGATTGAAATCGCGGGCATCGGGGGTAAAATCGCGGCCATCGCGGGCATCGCGGCCGATAAAAAATCGGGTGCGATGCCCGCGATTTTCCCATAGAGAACAATGTTAAATGCCTCAATTTACCCGCGATGACCGCGATTTACCATAGGAAAAAATGTTAAATGGATCAATTTCCCCAAATTATCATAGGGAACAATGGGAAATGGGGCAAAAACACCCCTGAACATAAAAATGTCCCCCCAAAAGTAGTTGACGCCACCCCGCCATCACCGTGAACCCGAAGCGTGGCGAGCGCAGCGAGCCCGCGAGGGGCGGCGGTACGCGTCCTCCGACCTTTTCATGCCCTACTATCCACTAGGGCGTGGAGTGAGAATAGAATAGTGTGGCGAGCGCAGCGAGCCACCGAGCCCGAAGCGTGGCGAGCGCAGCGAGCCCCGCGAGGGGACGCGGATACCTTCACAGGTAGACGCGTCCCCTCGCGGGCTTCACAGGTGTCGGCGTCGCCACGGACACCTGTGAAGCCCGCGAGGGGACGCGTATAACTGTGAAGGTATCCGCGTCCCCTCGCGGGGCTCGCTGCGCTCGCCACGCTTCGGGCTCGGTGGCTCGCTGCGCTCGCCACACTATTCTATTCTCACTCCACGCCCTAGTGGATAGTAGGGCATGAAAAGGTCGGAGGACGCGTACCGCCGCCCCTCGCGGGCTCGCTGCGCTCGCCACGCTTCGGGTTCACATTGATGGCGGGGTGGCGTTAAAAATTTGGGGGGACATTTAAGGGTTAATGGGCTCTGTGGCCCATTTAACATTGATTCCTATGGCCAAATCGGGTCCATTGAGCCATTTAACAGTAAAATCGGGTCCATCGCGCCTTTTAACATTGATTCCTATGGTAAATCGGGAGCATCGCGTCGCGGGCATCGCGGGTACATTTATGGCCGGCCGCGACGCGACCGACACGATTTCCATGTTTAACATGGGTTTCAATGGGAAATCGCGGGCATCGCGTCGGTCGCGTCGCGGCCATACATAAATGTACCCGCGATCACCACGACGGGCGCCCAGATAGGAAACAAGTACCCATTTACTATATATATACTTAGAATGTTAAGCAGTGACAGAAGGCATATTATTATTTTGCTGGCCATTGGTAGATTTCCCACTAGGCACATGAGACACATACCTAGAGACATAGGCGCCGAAACAGTGGGTGCTCCGGGGCCCGAGCATCCACGGAAAGTGAGGAGCACCCACGGCACAGGCCACGGCAGCGGGGTCCCGGCAGCGGATATGCCGTCAGCAGCGGGGGTATTAATACAGCTGCTAGTTCCCATCTTCTGCAGGGACCCTGCTGCTGATGGCATATCCGCTGCTGGGACCCCGCTGTGGTGCTGCTGCTGCTAGGATCCCGGACCGTGATGACGAGCAGCGGGTGAGTCCGGGATGGGGTATTCGTCTGTGGGAGCACCCACCAGAAAAAATGTCAATCGGCGCCCCTGCCTAGAGATACCATTTGCTGAGGGGCAGTATAGTAGAGTCCCCTGCATGAGACCCTTACTAGGTTACCAAGCAAATGTTTTTTAATCACCTGCGTTATAGCCATAGTTGCCTACCCTCCTGCATTCTGCAGGAGACTTCCTGAAATAACAGCAATCTCCCTCTCTCCCTTTTTAGTCTAGCAATCTCCCTCATTTCACCCAGCTCACATTACACTGTTACATTTTTTGGGGAAAAAAAGGAATGAGAGATAGATACATTTACACTGAATCATCAGCACCATTTCCCAGCACTTTACCAAGTATAGTATCTCTTACTAACTGCTTTGGGGCTCATTTACGTATAAGTCATTTTAAAAGATTCCTCTCAGATGTAGCAGTACACACCCACGCTTCTAGGTGCCACCCACGCTTCTAAGTTCACACTCTCTTTTCACAATCTCTCCATATATGGAACTAGACACGCCCTTTGGGTGGGACATGACACGACCCCTCAATGGGGCACTTTGCAAAATTCTACTACCAACTATAATCTCCCTGAAACTAGTTTTTAAAAGTAGGCAAGTATGGTTATAGCATATGCCAATATACTATGAGAATAATGTGACTTAAAAAATCATATCTTGTTGCTTCCAGGCAAACGTAAGCAACAGAACCATCAGGACAATTTTAAGAAAGAGAGAAATATTAAAAGTTGGGCATGTATTGCTGGATAAAAGGATACCATTAACAAATGTATATATAGGCCTGCCATCAGCACCACCAGGACATGGTAAAAAAAAATGGGCATGGTCAATGGAACGTGGCCAATGGGAGGGGCATGGTCATGTCCCTTTAAAATGCAGGGGTATAGTGTGCTGACTGGCGACGGCATCCGGTGGGTGCGACACCCGCTCTAGGAGAGAGAAGACAGGCTGGTGTTGCAGCTGCTTCTCTCCCCCTGCTCAACAGACGACACTGAGTAGCATGCGCTGATCGTAGGAGAGAGGCTGTGATTCAGCACCAGCCTGTCCTCTACTCCCACTGCCCTGCTCCTCACAGTGGGGGAGGGGGCATGGCCCTGGCCCCATGCCCATTCATCAGACCCAGCCTAGGTAAAAAGTACCCACTCCCCCCCCCTCTATAAACTGAAAATGTTGCTGTTTTATTTATCTCAAAACATATATATTCCAAACCAATCAACACAAACCTGTGTGTTTTACTTTTATTAGTGATATTGTCTACAACACCCAATGTTAGGAGGTTACAATTTGATGGGTCTGCATTATATTACTGTAGGTGTCCTAGTTACTTGACTGTACAGTACCTACAGTAGTTGTCAGTTTGTGTCTTAGATATATATTATATTTATTTTAGAACTAGTTAAAAGCCAGTCAAAACGACAGCTTCTGTACTTTCACTTTGAGCTGTGAAAGTTTTTAGCCCACAAACTCCTGTCCCAATCCCTATATCCTCCTACCGCCAATCTCTTTTTTTTATTTACATTTTTTATTGTATCGAGGCATCAAAATACAATTGCACGATGTTAATCATTATATAAGTGCAGTTACATCAATGTTATGTATGGTTGTACAATTTTCCAGTAATATTACCTACCTCCAATCTCTGTCTTCAGAGCTCCCTCTCTCCATATCCAGCAAAATTTAAACAGATCCGTGTCCATGCTAATACTTCTTTCAGTTTCTGTTATGACATATTTTAGCACACAAAGGAGTAATTTGGCAGGTTGAGTGGCCTCTAGTGGTCACTGACGGTACTTTACCTCATAGAGGTGAGGGGTAGTTAGCTATATATATATATATATATATATAGAGAGAGAGAGAGAGAGAGAGAGAGAGAGAGAGAGAGAGAGAGCAGGATGCACACATGAAAATGCATTAAAAACCCAGTTATCAGGGTTTTAACCACAATTTTGCATGCTCTATTGTCTCTGGAGCAGCCTATGTGCTTCTCTCCACAGTACAGTGTGAGGGATCCATCACGGATTCCTCCCAGCATGCCCCGCGGGCGGTTTGTCACTTTGCGCATGTGCAGAGGGACTCCTGGGTCTCAGACCTGGAAGTCCTGCACCGGAGCCGCATCCCAAGGGACAGCTCTTAGTGCAAGAGCTTTCCTTTGCGTTACTAATAATAATAATGTGGGGGGCGTGATCAGTGTTCTGGTTGGGTGGTATGCTCATGGGTGTGTCTCTATTTGTGTAAATACTTTCAACTAATTATATATGCCTGGAAAAGGCAGGGGGCTGGCGTAGGAAAAATGCAAAAGGTTTAGTATAGGGTGGAAAATGGCAAAGAGGTTGGCATATGCAAGGGCCTGGCACAGAAAAGAGGGAAAATAGAAGCTGCAGATATACTTACCATATATTGCCGGGTGCCCTCCAAAGGTGCACCCACAGGATGCCGATGTCCTAGAATACTTGAGGGGTGAGGCGACACTCCAGTCATAAAAAAAATACTGAAAGCCAAAATTTGGTAGACAACATTTCAGCACCTTTTATGTGGTCACCTAAGTTTACCACACCATATACCCCTTATACAAATCATGCAACATAATAGTAACCCCCTTACACTGTATTTGCCTCTTACACATTATGCCACATGGAATGAGCCAAAATTTACACTGTGGCACATGGAGTGAGACAACATTCTTGTTATGCCACACAGATTAAGGCAAAATTCACATTTTTCCACATGGATTGAGCCAAAATACACACTATACCAAATGGATTGAACAAAAATACACAATATTCTTCATAAACAGGGGCATTACATGCCAAAATTGCACATTAAAAATTGACACCATAATGCCCATTGCATGTTAAGCCACACACCATAATATCCATTACGTATTATGCCAAACACCATAATGCCTATTAAAAATTATGCTACATAAGTGCTGCTTACCTACATGCTTATTGCCAAGGGTTCCATGCTCATTGCCAGGGGTTCCATGCTCGTTGCCATGTGGGATTACATGATCATTGCCAAGGGAGAATACATGCTTGCGGTAACAGGGGGACAACCTCCGCCGGGCAGAAGTGACAGCCATTGACAGCCAGGCAGAGCGGGGGGCTGCCTGGCTGTATTCAGAGCACTGAAGGTCCCGGCTATTTGAAGTAATACCCCTTTCACACCAGAAAATGTAGGGATTTACCTGTAATATGGTCTCAGGATCATGCAGGTACTTTCCCGGGCTGGCCCCTTTTACACCAGCCTAGTCCCTGCATTTTCTGGTGTCAGGGGGAGAGAACCCCCCCCCCCCCTTTAACCAACTGGCTATATCTTCGGAACAAACTGACCCATTTACATATACATGTGACCAGTATCATATTGAAGAATGTTTGAGTGGGCTTCAAATGATTTTGGTCCCGTGAAACTGGGCCATTTGGTTCTAGAGAAATCTGCCCTCAAACAACATGAACAGCCATGAAATTACATTTCAGAAATGAACAAATCGGTTTACCTCCAATATCTCCGGAACCAATTAACCCATATGGCCTGGTATGAGATTAAAGGCCCAGCGATTTGGATTCAACTGAGAACAACCTCGAGCTTCTGTGATGCCGTAGGGGGAACCGGGTGAGGGTTGGAATTAGCGGGTTCCATGTTATCCTAAGGGGAAAACATTTCAGTTTTGCGCGGCGGTATCTCCGGTTCCCGGGGGGGCTAGCGACACGGGGCCAGGCTTATTGGAAAGCCCTAGCCCTATAGCTCCATCAGGCCCATTGTTAATCCAGCCCTGACATTGGAGAGGCTTTCCAAAGCCAGAAATTTTATTAGTCATTATAGGAAAGTGACAAATTCTTCTTGCTTGAGGCTTTAGTGCTAATGTATTTGAAATGTGATCTAACCAGAGTAGAAAGATGTCTTGTTGGTCTCATGGGATAGTTTATGACTGATCTGTAGGAATGATGTCAAATGCCCCTTGGCATAGCAATGATTCATACACTGCTGTGGTGGAAAGGTCATTGCGATTTTATTTCTTTGTTTTCTTTAAATTATGATTCTGACTAATCGTTATGACAGATTCAAGGAAAATTAAGAAAACCATTTAAAAATAAATAATAACTACAAAGGGAACTGACATGACAATGCAAAGGCAATACATATTGGGGGAAATTTACTAAGTTGTGTATTCTACTTCACATGTGATGTTGCTATGGGCAACCAATCAGAATCTACTTCTTATTTATTTAGCACCCTCTAGAAGATAGTAGACAGGATCTGATTGGTTGCTCATAGCAACATCACATTTGAAGTAGTATTTTTCCCCCATTATGTCTATATAAAGGTCACATAAAGTCAGTTATGGTACATTAAAAGCCATTAATTGAGAAAACTTATTTAAAATCTGTATTTAGTTTGATCCTATTTTATACATATACAGCCAATACTATATGTTTGATATTTGCCATAGAATATCTGAGTTCTAAGGGGTAAATTTTCTAAGATGGGAGTTCTATTGAATATGGGATGGTGCCAAAAGCAACCAATCAGATTCTGCTTGTCATTTATTTAGCACCTTCTAGAAGAAAATATATAAAATCTGTTGGTTGCCGATAGCAACATCCTATCTTCAATAGAACATCTCCCATCTTAGTAAATGTACTTCTAAAATAACAAGATATCTCTAAGGGCATCAGATAAATTATTGCTTCAAGATACAGTATGACTTTGTAGGGCCCAGGACTAGTGGAGACAGTGGGGAAGACGACTATGTAGTACCCCACCCCCGTGTTTTGATTGGCCTACAGGCCAATCAATAAAAACAATGGATGACCATCGATAGGTTAAACATTGATGGTCATCCATTGGATAGTTTAACACTATAGATGACCAGTTGCACTATTGCCATCGATGGCAATGGCAACATTGGACATCCATATGGTACACACCAGGAAATGTCCTGAAGTGAAGGATCAGACATTACTAGTTAATGGTAATGGAGGAGGGACAAAATTGTGGTGCATGGCCTCCCAGGGGCCGTCATAATGCATGGGCTTGAAGGGCAGTTAACCAAGGGCCCCAAAATGCTAGGGGCCCAAAGCCTGTCACCCCGTTGGTAAGGCCCAGCCCCCCCCCCGATCGCAGCCTGTACCCCACACGCCAGCCACCTGTGTTATAAAGGGCCCCAGCATTATATTATAATATATTGGTTTATGTGTGACTTGAAGTATATAAAATGTGAATATTTCTTAAATTGCGGGGCAAATTTTATCTCGATAGACAAAACCATGTTGCACTGCAGGTAGGGCAGATGTAATATGTGCAGAGAAAATTAGATTTTTGGTGAATCTCGGGAGCGCGCATCGGCAGCGCATCGGGTTTGTTAGCCCTAAAAAGCCGACAATTATTATGCGATATGGCTTCCGATGTTCACTATATCCGGAACATCGGAAGCCATATCGCCCCCATGTGTACACACCATAAGAATGATAATCATAACATTTTGAGACATTATTTTAACCTTGGTTTTATTGCATGCTAGTTTTTCTTTCGTCCAGTACCTGCCACTTGTACCTGATCACTTGTATTGGTTATCTCTATTTGTAATGGTAAATTTTACCAAAGCTTCTAAAAATGAAAAGTGGCGCTTTTGCCCATAGCAACCAAACAGATATTGTCTATCATTTCTCCATATCATCTTAGAATATGATAGAATCTGATTTGCGTTGGGCAGCATCACCTCTTTTCATTTTTAGAAGCTGTAGTAAATGTACAACATAGGGGGTATTTAATGTTCATTTCCACTGAAAAACTGCAAAATAGCGTCAGATTCCGCAAAGAATAAGTTGAATTCGCATTCCATCTATTCAGTGTTTTTCCCACTTTCATGATTTTCACGAATTCCAAAATTTTGTGGCTTTTTCCACGAATGCTGAATCGGTTTTTCAAAAAACAGATCTGCAAATGTGAATCCCGGCCGTTTCCCTTGCAAAAATGGCCTGGGATTGAATAGCCAAATCTGATTCTTTCTGAAAATCGGAAATAATGGGAGACATTGAATACCCCCTATAGTGTTTTAAAAAAAATAGTGGTAATCACGATGGTAAGTTCATCAAAAGACAGAGGTAATTAGATAGACATTGTCTGCATATGGTGATCCATTAAGAAAATTCACAAATAAATAAATACAGTAAGATAGCGGGAAACCCGATTTTGAGGCGTGGCCACGGACGAGCAGGAGTGAGGAGTGAGAGCTGCTGCTCCCCCGGCTGAACCATCCGTGCAGAAGCTACATGCATTAAGTGGCCGGCCGCCTGCACACATTCTCGGCAGAGCACCAGGAAGTGACGCGGACTGAGGGCGCCGCTGGGAGCATACAGAGACGCGTGCAGCAGGACGCTGCCTCTCGCTCCAGTCCCCGGGTCTAGGCGCATGGCATCGGGCAACTAAGAGAAGCTGCACACACAGGAGGGTGCCCAGTGGAAGCGGTGACCAGCGCCAGTAAAACCTACAATTACTCTGGCCAAGCATATAGCGTGGAAACCCCAAACAGTATATCAGCTGGCCGAGCGGGTGCCCCTGTCCCAGCGTGAAGGAGGACACCACGTGTGAACAGTGCTGCGTGTTGACAATCACAGTGTTCGTCCCAGCAGCGTGCCCAACAGCGGATGGCATAGTAAGGGGGCAAAGGAGAGCACCGGTGCCTAAGTGAAGGACGCGGGTGAGAGCTGTTTTCCTTCGCTAAACATTTGCGACTACCAGTTAAAACTGCAGCATCGGTGGTCAAGGTGATATCCCTGGTGAAACAGGATTCAAACAAGTAAGGTGGTCTGGCTGGGTGCAGTGGGAGAAAGTAGCTTGTTTATTGTCGTTTGCAAAAAAGTCATCCAGGATGGAACTGGTTAAAAGCGGATGCTGAATCCCTGCTGTTAAGAACACAGCATACACGGAACTGTTTGTTGGGGTATAAAAAAGCTTCTTTGTTTTCTCCTTAAAAAAAAAAAAAAAAAAAAAAAAACAGCAGTACATAGCCTGGAAAGGTGCAAAAATCAAAGAAAGTCCTTTCAAGAGTAGCTGGACTGTTTGTTCTGCATAAAGGTCATACGATCATGGGAGAAATATTGTGATCCCTGTATATGTGTAAAGTGTATAAGGAGAGACAAGCAAAAGAGCTGTCTTGTACAGGGGAAAGTGTAACTGTGTAATTTGTGAGCCTGTGCTATAACTCTTCCATAATGGGTAAAACAGGTACCACAACTGCGGCAGCACGCCTGGAAAAATATGCTAGAACCCAGGCAAGCAACACATCTCAGACAACTATTACTACCCCACAAACCACCCCAGCTAAGGGGTCAAAATCTGTCGACACTCCCGCTGCTACCCCAGATATAACCCTGCAACAGATACTTGATGCCATTAACAGCAGCGAGAACCGTCTGCTGGACAAAATTAATGATGTGCAGACAGATATAGCACAAATTAAACAAGACATCAAAACCGTGAAAGAGAGAATGAAAGAGGCAGAAAATCGGGTCTCTAATTTAGAGGACTCCAATAATAAGCTCCTAAAAGCAGTGGATACAATGGCTGGGCAAATTCGGGACATTAATCTCAAACTGTCCGACGTGGAAGGAAGGTTACGCCGTAACAATATAAGGTTGGTGGGCTTGCCCGAGAGAGAAGAGGGGAAGGAGACGACGAAGTTTGTGGAACAGTTATTAAAGAACAACTATAGTGCATCCTCCTTCTCGAATCAATTTGCTGTGGAAAGGGCACATAGAGTACCATCAAAACCCTTGCCACCAGGGGCCCCACCTCGTACCCTAATCTTCAAAATGCTCAATTATCAAGACCGCGATACAATTTTGAGCCTCTCAAGGCTGAAAGGCCCATTGGAATTTAATGGCACAAAACTGTCGGTATTTCCAGACTTTTCAATGGAGGTGCAAAAAAGTAGATCCAAATTTGCAGAAATAAAAAAACGGCTGAGGTCTTTGGACTTAAAGTACTCCATGCAGTTTCCTGCTAAATTAAGAGTTATATCGGGCGATGTAACCAAATTCTTTTACACACCAAAAGAAGCTGGAGAATGGCTGGACAGTAATTTCCCAGCAAAACACCAATTAGCAACCTGATTTAATGATAAGTAGTGAATGTGTTGCCTAGTAGGTTATAAGTGAGGGGTCACAGGTTACTTAAAAAAAAAAAATGTATATAAAAAAAAAAAAAACGGAAAAAAAAAAAAAAAAATGGTGTCATATCATTGTAAGACATGTAGCTTGTAATATCATAAAGGGGAAAAATATATGTAAATAAGCCGGGGGAGGGGGACTATTACTGCCTTAAGGGTATAAGTGGTTACAGGGGAGTTAGCCTCAAAAGAAGTGGGGATAGAATAGGTTAATTTAGCCTGCATAGGGGTAAGGGGGGAGGTGAATAAAAGTATGCCAAGGGGGGGTAGGTATACAGGGTGGGGGGAGGGGGTATATGTGATGGGTTGTGTATGTATTTTGGTATGTATGTTGGACAAGGACACCGAGGCGCAAAAAATGCTTATGTAGATTATTGGTCATGGAGGGGACATGGGAGACATGGAACAGCCCTATAACAAGTAGATGGTCCGGTTGTTAACCTGGAATACCAGGGGGTTGAATGATAAGATAAAACGTTCATTGGTGTTACGATATATAAGGAAGTGTGGCACTGACATAGTGTGCCTAACAGAAACACACTTGTGTGGGGGTAAACTTTTAGCTCTTAAAAGGGCCTGGGTGGGCCATGTTTTCCATGCTCCCTTTACATCATCAGCACGTGGCATTTCTATACTTATTAAAAAATCGATAGTTTTCACATATACTAGAGTCAAGTTAGATCCAGGAGGGAGATTTATTTGTTTAGACTGCGTTGTTAATAATCTTCATATTCTCCTGCTTGCTGTGTATATCCCACCCCCTTTTTCTTTCGATGTATTGGTGAAGATTGCAGACTTTGTGGCACAAACCCCAGACGTCCCAGTAGTTTGTCTGGGTGATTTCAATAATGTATTAGATCATAAGTTGGATAGATGGCATAAAAATGCGTCAGTAACCAGCAGCGATAGCAGTTCCAGGAACTTTTGTAGTTTTGTGGGGGATATGGGCTGGGTTGACCCGTGGAGGGAAAGAAACCCAGATTTAACACAGTATTCCTGTTTTTCTGCCTCACATATTGCCTTTTCAAGAATCGACATGGTTCTAACCTCCAGGGCCCTATTGCCATCAATCACAGAAGTTAGCTATAAAACTAGGGGTATCTCTGACCACTCCACGCTGTTGATCGAACTAAAAGAAACTACTGAGAAAGGTTGCCAGTTTTGGAAGTGCGATGCAGCATGGTTAAATAACCCTGAAATAACAACAGGGCTCATTGAGCAATGGGGTGAATACTGGGCAATCAACAGGGGGACAGCATCAGAGAACATAACATGGGATGCATTTAAAGCATACCTGCGAGGTACGCTTAAAAAAAAAATAGGTATAGTGAAAAGAGCAAGCTGTAAAAAATTAATGGAACTGGAAAAAAAGTGTAATGAAATGGAGGCTAAGTTTTTGGCAGATGGCACATTGAAGTCAAAGGAGGCCTGGGAGACAGCCAGGGAATTGTGGCTGGGGTATCTGAGCACAACTAATATGAAAAGTATGAAGTACAATGCACAAAATTTATATAATAACTCCGACAGATCGGGGAAATATCTGGCCCTATTGGCCAATGTGGATAAACCTTTAAATATAATACACAAAGTTAAAGATACAATGGGGACAATGCAATATAAAACACCTGAAATAGGAGGGGCATTTAGGGACTATTTTTGTAAACTGTATGAGGCAAGATCATCATACACGCAGTCCCAAATATGGGAGTATATTGGGAAAATCAGGGTACCATCCTTAGATGAGGTGGACAGTCAGGGTATGGAAGGCCCTATTGAGCTAGATGAAATAATTAGCGCCATCAAAGAACTACCAGCCGGAAAAGCTCCGGGAATGGATGGTATCCCCATTGATATCTATAAAAAATATGTTGAATTTTTGGCCCCATTGTTGCTTGAGCTATTCACGTCCTGTTTTGAGTCTGGTGTATGCCCTCAATCAATGATGGAGGCAAAAATTATTCTGCTGCCCAAGCAAGGGAAGGACCAGGATGATATGGAAGCATATAGACCAATTTCCTTGTTGCCGTCAGAGGCTAAGATACTGGCAAAACTGCTGTCAAAAAGGTTGAGTGGTAATATTGACAAAATCATACATTCGGACCAAACCGGTTTCATGCCGGGGAAGTCTACTTCTACCAATATTAGAAAAGTATTCAGACACCTACAAATTGCCAATAATAATATAGATGATGCAGCCATAATGTCGTTAGACGCCATAAAGGCGTTCGACGCAGTTGAATGGCCATACTTATGGGAAGTCTTAAGGGCATTCGGGTTTGGGCCAAATTTTGTGAGATGGGTACGGCTCCTTTACTCAGCCCCAAGGGCCAGGGTGTCAGTAAATGGGTGGACGTCCTCTGCCTTCTCCCTTTCAAGGGGGACGAGGCAGGGATGCCCACTGTCACCGAGCCTGTTCGCATTGGCAGTGGAGCCCCTGGCCTGTGCCTTAAGGAACCATCCCGGTATAACGGGCTTTGGAGCAGGATTGGTGTCTGACACGGTGGCCTTATACGCCGACGATGTATTGATATTTATAAAGAACTATAGCCATTCTGCTCCTGAGGTACTACAACTGATCAAAATACATGGGGGATTCTCGGGTTTTGAAATCAACGTTCTTAAGTCCTGTATAATGGCAACAAAAAAACAGCTTACCAATGGTCCCCGGGAGATAATGTCAATTAGATGGACAGAGGCATTTAAATACCTCGGGATTTGGATTACTAGAGACCCATTTGAATTTTTTAAATTAAACATACAACCACTGATGGATTACGTCATCAGCAAGTTTAAGACATGGAGTAGGCTTCCGCTCTCAATGTCAGGACGTGTAAATCTGATAAAAATGACTGTATTACCAAAATTCCTGTATGTCCTGCAGCAGTCTCCCGTGTATTTGCCGATGGCCATGTTTGATAAATTAAATAGTCTTATATCCTCCTTTCTGTGGGACAATAAAAGGGCAAAAATTAAGTTAGACACTCTGATGAGAAAGAAGGGGCAAGGTGGATTATCACTCCCCAACTTCAGATTGTACTATTTGGCGGGCCAACTGGCGCATATGCGGGAGTGGGTTGCGGAAGATACGGGGAGTAACCTGGTCAGGTTACTGTTGGCACAGGGGAGTGAAAATAATAATCCAATACAATACTTGTTGAAAGGGGTAGTATCTAAATATGACCCACCACTAGTGGTCCAGGCGGTAAAAGTATGGCGGGAGGTGGGCAAAATAATTAAATACAATGACATAGAAATAGAACACCCATTATCGGATTATAGACGGTTCAGTGAACTAAGTAAGTTACAGCCAGAGGTACCCTGGGGAAAATATGGGATTAGAGCTATTAGTCAATTGTTTAACACAGATGGACTGAAGTCCTTTACACAGCTGGTAGATGAATACTCGCTCCCTCGGTCATTCTTTTTCAGATTCCTGCAAATAAGAAGTGCTTTGGAGGCCCAATTTATAAATGAAAAACCGATATTCTCAGTCTCCCCAATTAAAAAAGCGTTAAGGGAAGGTGGAAAAAAGAAAGTAGTATCGAGACTATATAATCAGATGGTAGAAGTAGTGTATGAGGATAGGCTGTGGGAACTCAGTTTGAAATGGACAGATGATGTGGGTATAATAACAGAAATGGAATGGAATATGGCCCTGAAGATGGTACCAACAGCAACGAATTCTATAAAGGTTCAACAGGTACAACTGTTTTTTTTGCATAGGTGTTATATGTCTACACCAAGACTGGCAAAGATAAAGGGCAACAATTCATTGCTTTGTCCCAAGTGCCAGAATAAAACTGGTACATTGTGGCACTTAATGTGGGACTGCACAGTTCTTAAAACTTTTTGGAATAGGGTGATTCAGACAGTGATAAATACAGGGATACCGGAGACAGCTTTGGGGCCAAGAAGTTGCATTCTTGGAATAGGAATGGAGGGAAATCTAAATAAATATGATAAAGCCTATATAATAAATCTATGTGCCCTGGCAAAATTGCTTATAGCTAGAAAGTGGATGGCAAAAGAAGGACCAGAGCACGCAGCTTGGATTAATTTGGTTAATCTCACGGTGGAACAAGAAAAATATGTGTACACATGTAGAAATAATATAAACACATACACAAAAATTTGGCACAGATGGTATAATTCCGGTCACACTGTAAGTCCGGTCTTAGGTTAGTAAGTATACACTAGGCACATAGAATTAAATAAAAAACAAATATAAACAACAGAAGAGGTGAGGGTAAACATTTATTAAAACAACACAAACAACGAGGCAAGGAAAAAATAATCTTTTCTTTAAATAAGCACAAGGAGATGAAAAAAAAAAAAAATATATAATAAAATAAAAAGAGTGAGAGGGGGGGAATACACAATATATAAAACAAACTAGTTGAAAGCTGCTAGCCGTGAATACTGGAATTCATCGTAGCTGATAGTAAAACTTGAGAAACCCAGATGTAATAAGAGATTACATCCAATATACCAAAACGTTAAACAACCTGTGAAAATAGGGAGGGTTAGTAGGTATAAACAGAAAGTCACCCAGATGCTTAAATCTCATGGCCAGAGGGTAAAAAAAAAAAAAAAAAAAGTAGTCATTGCTGAAGGTGCCTCGATGTCCACAAGAATGAAGGGTGAAATGTAATAGGATGAGAGATTCAGAAAGTGAGAGATTTGGTAAGAAATCTCCAGGTTTTTTTAAAGCAGCAATCATTTACACTGCAAATGCAGTTTGATTGTAAAGTGTAAATGATTTCCGCTTTAAAAAACCTGGAGATTTCTTACCAAATCTCTCACTTTCTGAATCTCTCATCCTATTACATTTCACCCGAAATGTCCGAAATTAGTGTAAAGCATGTATGATGTATGTTAGGTTATGTGGTAATGTAAAAGTAAATGTATTCTGACATAATAATCAAATACTGTAAAGTGCAATGCATAAGGAAGTCAGATACGTTTAATGTGTTTGGAATATATGTGAAATGTATGTAATGTATATGTGTAATCTTTTTTTATTATGCAAACAAAATAAATTCAAATTTAAAAAAAAAAAAAGATAGCGGGAAACCCCTTTGTATGAACTAAACGTGTATATCTTTCATTTACAGGTTGATGGATTCCTGACACTTCTGTTTGGTCTGGCCAGTATTAATACCCTCACACTAATCAGCGTGACTCGCTATATTAAAGGCTGTCATCCTCAGAGAGGTAAGAAGCAAGTCAGGGAAACCTGCAGTAACATCTGTGATGAATTTGGGACACAATTATTGAAATATTTTATTTCTTGCATCATTAAACCAGTCTGCTGATGTGATTTATGAGGAAAGGTTTGTGTGTCATCAACTTTGAAATCTTATAATACACCTGTTTCTTTTTATACAGTAATACTTTGCAGATTATTGCTCATGTTCAGAAAGAACATAGCATTGATAAATTGTCACTGATAAATTCATACATGTATCCTGCCTAGCGTCTGAGAGCTAAGCATTCCCATTACAGTATAAAGTGCATCACTCTCTTTATATGTATTTTTCATTTTCAACATACATACTGTAGGCCTAAAAGTCATTATAAGTTAGTTGCCATGATACTTGGATACAGACAATGGGGGTGATTTAGAGGTCAGTGCTGTTTTGATGGTGATGCAGATTTCCAATGTATAGAGCACTGTGCTTGCATCAGCCACACAGCCCCCATACCGATATGAGGCTATTTAATATAATTTTTTACTTACTTTTGGGTTGAAAATATATTTTCAATATTCTTCAAATGCATTACAATTGTCCCACGGGTACATGCTGGAATTTTGGACAGCGACAGAAAGCCCCCAAGCCCTTACTCTTTGGGCATTATTGAAGCCCGTGGGGAGAAGTAGTATAATTGCAATGTATTGATACCACTTCTCCTCCATGTATTCATACTGTACTTGCTCCTGAAAACCGGGTCCCCCTCCCAACCCCCCGGGAATGTACGCGCAAGTTTCCCACTTTCCCCCCACAGCCCCTGCACCCCCCTTACCCGCGGCGCCGAGTCCAGGATATTGTGGGTCTGCGGCAAATCACGTAATTTTGTGTCAGTTTAGCCCCTCCCCAATCCACGGACCAGCAAATTACCGCATTTGAGTGGTATGGGGGTGGGGTTTGCTGACATCAGCCAAGTCTTGCCCCCCCTGGCAGCAGTATCTGGTCTCCTCTCCTAGCTTGTCACCTCATCCCTTTAAAACTGGAGACATATTAATTACACAGGTTCTGTGGCTGGCTCACTTCAAGACTCAATTTCAACTGTATTTTTTTAATCAACCTGTGTAATTAATATGTCTCCAGTTTTAAAGGGATGAGGTGGCAACCGCTGCAGGTGACATTGCCCAATCTCCACAGCAAGGACAGCGTTGTCTCTGTCTGTAGCATGGGCTGCATGTAATATCTCACTTGAGAAGCGAGTTTACACACATGTGCCGGGAAGCTGGCTAGGCAGGGAGACACAGAATGGCAGCACTAGGTTGATGCACTGTGCACTCAAGCAGAGATTGTCGGAAGGGGGAAGTTTTCAGGCAGGCATGATGTTCATTCATCTTTTCAATGTAGCTTTCTACTTCATCTCGGTAATGAGGCGCAACAGGAAGTGCTATTGAGGCACCATATGTATCCCCAACAACATACCATATGCCAGAGGGGGCGAGGCATCATGAGATTGCAAGCCAGGCCCCCATTTTATGTCACTATGGGGGCATGGCTGCTGGCGCATGCGGGGGAGAATAGACATTGTGCAGAGCAGCAGTATGCCGGGGGGACTCCCAATTGCACCCCACCCACAGCGGGACACTGCCCACCCTTGGTGTGACAGCCACTCAAAAAAACAGGACTGTCCTGCAAAAATTGGGACAGTTGGGAGATATGCTCACAGTTTCAGTAGTCCTTTCTTTTTTGGACATCCTGAGTAATCTGAGACTTAAGTGGTGTACACACAGAGCGAATTCCTTGCTATTGGGCAGTATGGATGGGGTAATGGTTAGCATTACTGCCTCACAGCACTGAGGTCACAGCACTGTGCATTGTTTGTATATTCTCCCTGTACTCTGGTTTTCCCCCACATTCCAAAAATATATGGGTAGGTTGTTTGGCTCCTAACAAAAACTAACCCTAGAATGTCTGTGTGCATGTACATGTGGAAAGGAATATAGATTGAAAACTCCACTGGGGCAGGTGTGAGTGTTCATATGTTCAATGTAAAGTGCTGCAGAATATGTGTGCGCTATATAAGAAACTGTTAATAAATAATAAATAAATAAATTAGATTGGGATCGAATTGCACATCAAGGCAAACACATTTGATTTGGACTATATACGTACAGATCTGTATTATATAGTCTTGCCTGAACTGTATATTTTTCTATTTGATTTAGATGCCGCGGGGCCGCGCATTGGGATCGAATCGAAATTTTAAATGCACTTGATTTTGCTTAAATGATTTAACATCACTGAGTTTAACCATCAATAGCATCCATCAATCGGTAACCCACTGATGGCCAATCCAATTTGGGGCAGGCAGGCTGCTGGACTGAGCACACTAGTCTCCTCTGCTGCACTCCCCTCCCTCCTGCTTCCCTCCTGAATCTAAAGGCTCTCTACAGCCCTAACTGGGTGGGTGACAAAAATGACTGTCCATGACAGGGAAAACAATATCCTGCCCATCAGCGGCGTAGCTACCGTCAAGCACTTGTCTGAGTCTCCTCCTGGCCAGCATCCACCCAGCCTCCTGCCGGGCGGCTGGGGAGCAAGCAGTGGGGCAGCAGCGCGTTACCAGATCAGTGCTGGGGCGGGCGGCGGTGACCATCAGTCTCACTCTCCACTGTCCAGCGCTAGCGGGCGGGCAGCTGCCTGCGGCTATTACATCTTTACAATAACATGTCAAATGACTGCCCGGCTAATGATTGGCTGAGAAAGAGCACTCTCAGCCAATCAGTGGCCTCCGTCCGCGGCCGCTGATTGGCTGAGAGTGCTCTATCTCAGCCAATCAAAAGCCGGAGAGTCATTTGACACTTTATTTTAAAGATGTAATAGCCGCGGCTGCCCGCCTGCTAGCGCTGGACAGCGGAGAGTGAGACTGATGGTCACCGCCGCCCGCCCCAATCTGGTAACGCGCTGCTGCCCCACTGCTTCCTCCCCAGCCGCCCGCCCCCACTGCTCCTCACCGCCCTGCAGCTCCCTGTTATTTTTTTTACATGTGATAAATCGCATGCGATTTATCACATGTAAAAAATGGCACATCAAAGTCCTAATCGTATGTGAGCCTCCCGGGGAGCTGCCGGGCGGCTTGGAGGAGAATAGGGTCCGACTTGTCCTCAGGACAAGTCGACTCTATGTATGGGGGCCTTTAGAAAAGGCAAGAGCCTTGCATAGGGAGAAATAATCATATGTTCCAGTGTGGCTATGGCACTAATTTGTGTATGTGTTTACAGTATGTGGGGCCTGTTGTTTTCTTAACCGCTTGAGGTCCACACCACAAAAAAAGCAAAGGAAAAAAAATGTCTTTGCATTTTTTATTCACTGAGGGTAATATTAACAACAACCAACAACAATCAATAGTTTTTAAAAATGAGACCCCACAGTTTTTGAGATATACAGTAGGCCTCTAACGGTTGAGAAATCCGTTTATGATACACTTTTTTTTTTGGTGCAGACCTCAAAGGGTCAATTATATATGTGTTTATGGACTGTGTTTGTATATGAGTGTATGGAAAATATGTGTGTGGCATATGTGTGGGGGGTTGGGGGGCTAAGTATCTGTATGTTAAGAGACACTTTCTTTTTTTCTGTGGAGAGCTGGTAGATTTGTTATATACAGTTCCAAAATACCCTGCATATCCAAAGAATTCATGCAAAAAAAGACTTTCAAAAACATATACAAGTTTAGCAGCAATACCTAAAGTGTATGTATGTACTGTATAATCCAGCATCTACAGACATACTATCTGGGCACACGTGTGCTGTGCCACTTGTGCAGCTGAATACACAGCGGTGTCTAGCCTTAGCCCAATGTATTTCTTATGGAGGCTTGTGAATATACACCACTATGCTATTACTGGTGCCTGTCCTTGAGTTTCCCTACTATGTCCCTATAGTTTGCAGCAGGGCCCTCTTACCTCCAAGTCTGTGTGTTGTTACCCAGTTTGTTTTACCTCTGTCTACAATTGTAAAGCGCAATGGAATCTGCTGCGCTATATACGAAACTAACGGAATCTGCTGCGCTATATAAGACACTGTAAAAAATAATAATACTAGGGTGTTCAGTGGCAAAGCGGAGTGTCGCTTCATCTCTACATAGACCGGAGGTATTAATGAGAAATAAATAGCATATATGTCAGTGTGGTCAATGCAAAAATCTGTTTCAGTGCTGTTAGCGCACCTTTGTCATGGGCCGCTCCCAGTCATTAGTCAGTCACTTGTTATGTGTGTGTGTGTGTGTGTGTGGGGGGGGGGGGGGTGCACAAACTTTTTGGCAGGGGGAGCAAAATTTATAGTTATGCCACTGCTGCCCATAGTTGCCTAACCCTCCTGCATTCTGCAGGAGACTCCCTCAAACAACAGCAATCTCCCTCTCTCCCTGATTAGTCTAGCAATTTCCCTCATTTCACCCAGACCACATTACACTGTTACATTTTTGGAGAAAAAAGGAACGAGAGATAGATACATTTACATTGAATCATCAGCACCATTACCCAGCAGTTTAGCAAGTTCAGTAGCTCTTACTAACTGCTTTGGGGCTCATCTACATTTGGATAGAAGTAATTTTAAAAGATTCCTCTCAGATGTAACAGTACGCGCCCACGCTTCTAGGTGCCACGTTCACAATCGCTTTTCACAATCTCTCAATATATAGACCTAGCCACACCCTTTGGGTGGAGCATGACACGCCCCCTCAATGGGGCGCTGTGCAAAATCCTATTACCAATTATAATCTCCCTGAAACTCATTTTCAAAAGTAGGCAAGTATGAGCCTGCCCCTGCTGTATTGTATGTGTGAGGTTGTATTACACTCTGAGGAGGCAGCACTGCTTCAGGAAATTAGAAAATAGAGGTCAAAATAGATGTAGCAATACTCAAATCTACGATGTAGATGTAGCAATACTCAAATGTTGACACTATATGTTTCTGAACTTATCATTACAGCTAATTGCATCAGCAACGGCAGCATCACAATATCGCTGGTACTGATATGGATTGCAGCACTGTTTTGGTCAGTGGCTCCTCTCCTAGGCTGGGGAAGCTATAGAGGTAAGTTACCTGTACTATTCATAGGGTAATTGCACACATTCCCCTAAAATTGTGTAATTCCCCTATAATCCAGTACATTGTAGAATTTACCATCAAATATAATCTAGCAATTGTATTCCCAGCCCAAGAAATGTGTATATAATAAATTATATGTGCGTGATTCTCATTTATGAATGATTTATGCGCATGTACAGGGTACATGGAGGAACGGTTTTGGCGACTTGCATAGTCGCCGAGTACTTCGCACAATGATGCGGGCCCAGGGCGGCAGACTCGGGTTTTGCCCATTGGAATGCTCAGCGTTTCATGGCCATACCATGAAAACGCTAGGTGTTCCCAAGGGATTGTGGGTGGGATGAGGTGTGCCGGGCCAGATTCCTGCAAATATAGGTCAGTCTCCCCTGACTTATATTTGCAAACCCTGGAGAAATCAGTCAATGGTTGCCGACCATCAAATGATTTTTCCAGCGGCGGGCACATGCGAGGGGATGTGTCTCCGTGAGGAGAAATGGCGGCGGGGGGACATGTAATAGCCATGCGGCGGGGCGGCGATACAAGGACTCGGTAAGCTGCAAGCTTCGCAGCTTACCAAGTCAAATAGAATCAGGGGCTATGAGTTTACTGATGGTTCATTGCTTCACCCTTCACTGGATATAGGAAACTTATTCCAGTTATTCCACTTGCCTGTAAATGTACAGTATGTATGGCAGAACTTCCAAGTGACCGGCAGAAAGCACATACCATGGTTGTCCCAGTGACCCTATAGTTAAAATGGAAATATACATCAAAGCTCTCTCAATGTGCACATATATCATTGCTGCAGTTTTGTCATCAACAGATGTGTGTAGCTCTTGCATACTCATTCAGTGTTCCAACATGCTGCTGAATAGTGGAAGAACTATCATCTACAGATATCCACCACACCACTATTATACAGCTCATTAGCAAAAATCCCTCCAGCTGGGGCACCTGGAATGCATTATGGAGGCTAACACCCCCCCACCCCCATATCCAGGTGCTTCAAATATCAACATGTAAATAAAAGCGGATGTAATTAAGCTTCAAAAGTGATAAAATGGAGAGTGATAAACAGCCAGCCAATCAGCTCCTACCTGCTATGTCACATACTGTGTTTAAAAAATGTCAGGAACAACTTTTATATGCAAAACTTTAATAAAAACGTTTTGAAAAAAAAAAAAAAAAAATGTCAGGAAGGAGCTGATTGGCTGGTTGTTTATTACTCTCCATTTTATCACTTTTTAAGCTTCTGGCCCTATAGAGTATATCCAGTGGTGATAGAGTCTCACTGCAGTAGCGTGATGTGGTGTAGTATGCCAGCTGATTATAAAGTATACCTACAGTAGCAGTGGTGATATAGAATACACTGGCAGTCTCACTGCAGTACTGTAAGAAGCAGTGGTCTACCTTCTCTTGCCTGGTGGGAAATTAGAATCAGAGGCATTAGTTTATACGAGTTGCCCGGAGGCAAGTTGGAGTTTGGAGTCCCCCCTCTCAGAAAAGGGAAAACAAAAATGTATATATACAAAGTAGATAAAGAGAACCAAATCTGAAAATACGGTTAAATACCTGAAAACAGGTGTTTTACCACAATTTTAGTTTAGTACATACCGCCTGGATTCTTCTGTACATGAATATGCCCCTCAGGACTTGGAGCCCGGAGGCAGAAGAAGCCCCTGATAAAAATGAAATAGAGAACATTACACACTTGAACGCCTTGTTAGTTGTTACCTTACTTATTTAACCACCCTCGTATAAAAATGTAATATACTGTATAATCATTATTTATAAAATTGGAAAGAATCACTAAGTAGATTGAATTAACTAGAGACTCAAGCCCCTATTACATTGAAACCCTATACACCAGGCATGTCCAAACTATGGCCCTCCAGCTGTTGTGAAACTACACATCCCAGCATGCCTTGCCATAGTTTTAGCTTTCCCTAATAGTAAAACTGGGGCAAGGCATGATGGGACTTGTAGTTTCACAACAGCTGGAGGGCCATAGTTTGGACATGCATGCTATACACAGTAGATGAAAAAGTGAAAGATATCGCTCAGAAGGGCCCCCATTCCTGTCTCTCCCTACGCCCCGGCATCACCAAGTCTGTATTCACTTGTCGATGTCGGGACCCTACTGGGTCCCCACCTCTGCCAATATTACTGGGTACACATATCAGCTGGTGCATACCCCCTTCTGCATATATATATATATATAGGAGAGATATAAAGTACAAGGCAATCAGCTCAAAACAGTCATGTTAGAGGCTATGTTCGAAAACTGGCAGAAGCTGGTTGGTCAGTGTTTTATCTATCTCCGAGACTTAATAATTAGTCCCCTTAATGATTTTACATACTAATAAGCATGATTTGTTTTGGAATTACTAACAATTAATGTTCTGCTTTCCTCAGATCGTATGTATGGGACCTGTGAAATTGACTGGACAAAAGCCAGCTTCTCTACAATTTATAAGTCATATATTGTGTCCATTTTTATTTGCTGTTTCTTCCTACCTGTAATAGTTATGGTATTTTGCTATGTTTCCATAATCAACACTGTCAAATCAAATCGTGCTCTAAGTACTGAAGGAAATTTATCAGATAGACAAAGGAAGATAGAACGCGATGTAACCAGGGTATGTATTATTAGAATATACTGTTAGTTTCTCACACCTACAGCATACCTCACAACTTTTTTTAATAAAAACATCAGGACCTGACAGGCCAAAGGCGAGTGGGCATGACATCAGACAGATAGGGTGTGGTCTAGCGGTGCGGCCCCCCCCCCCCATTCACGTCACTTTGAGGGCATGTCCAGTGCTCCCCTAGCAGTTGGGCAGCCCACAGCTCCCTCCCTGCAATGAAGAGATTCCATGCACATCTCTTCATCGATCACCGGCTGCTTTGCAGAGCAGAGCAGCGGTGATCTCCAGCTCCCCCCAACTGTCCCACGCGGGAGATTGGGACCCGTGGGAGGGACAGCGGGACAGTCTCCAATTAACTGGACTCAGTAGGGAGGTATGCTACATTAACTTCCATAGATTGAACTGTGATAACCTTATCTGCTCTTTGTGGTTCATTTGATGTTGTTTAATATGATTCATAATGATCTTTAGGTTCCGTTATATACCTCAGTTCCCATCATATACATTTCCAACTATATTACAGGAAAGACAAATTAGAGCTCAATGTAGCTCAATTTTCCATTTTGAGCCACTCTGAGCTGAAAATCGCCTAGTGTGTATGGGTGGGCGATGAGCGCTCTGACATCATCGCCTACCACCGCCTAGTATTATAGGATGAGTGAAACATTTCCATAGTCTCTTATACCATTTAAACATTGCACCTTGGATCCAGGTTATTGCCAGATTAGTGGCATATGGACCCAGATTGAGGTGCGGTGTGAAAGGACAATTTCTTATAACCTGAATCAACAGACCTGGCAATTAGACCCTGGTTATAAGAAGGGTTAAAACCAGGTCACCCTCTATATAATGAATGATCCTGAGTCCGACCTGGGTTTCCAATGTATTACTCTGGAAAGTGGTTCATTCACATGTGATGTTGCTATGGGCAACCAAGATCCTGTCTACTAACTTCTAGAGGGTGCTAAATAAGTAAGAATTAGTTTCTGATTGGTTGCCAACATCACATGTGAAGTAGAATTCACATCTTAGTAATTTTCCTGTTTTTGTTTGTGGCTACAGTGCCAGCGCTGTGCACTCATCCCCCCTCTGCACAGAGCTACAGTTGTGTTATTGACAACCACCCTGGATCAGCCAATGGCAGCAGAACCTCCTGTATGTGTGAGTCCGGGATGATAATTCCAACATTCCCCCCCAGATGGCAGCCCACATACTTGCCAGATGTGTCATAGAAGGACTATTTACATTTTTCAATTTTAATGTATGTTATTCTAATACATGTTGGGAATAATGTAATAGGATGAGAGATTCATAAAGTGAGAGATTTGGCAATGAAAACTGACAATTAGAAAATGGCTGCCCCCATACTGCAGACAGTTTTCTGTCTGCAGTATGTGGGCAGCCATTTTCTAAGAGTAGCAGCAGGACCCGGCCGGGACCGTGACGGTCAGGCAGGTCCCGGCAGAGAGCCGGGCGAGATGCAGACCGCGGGTTCAGGTACGGGTAAGAAGGGGGGAGGCAGGTTAGGTGTGTGCGGGGGTGGGGTGCCGAAAAAACCTGTGGCGGGGGGGGGGGGGAGCAAGGAAGTTAGTTACGCCCCTGCCAGGAGGTGATGATAAATAGTTATTTATTTTATTTTCTATTTCTAGGTATCGATTGTCATATGCACAGCCTTCATAATTGCCTGGTCTCCGTATGCCGTCATATCTATCTGGTCTGCATTCGGGTATTATGTCCCCAACCTCACCAGTATTTTAGCAAGCCTTTTTGCAAAGTCTGCCAGCTTCTATAATCCTTTGATCTACTTTGGGATGAGCTCCAAGTTCCGAAAGGATCTAAGCATATTAATTCCTTGCACAAAGACCAGTGGCAAGGACCCAGTCAGGCTCAAACGTTTTAAACGTTTAAAGCACAAACAGGAACCTGTCCAGCATCTTAGAGAACAAAAACATATTGAAACACCACAAGAGGCGCATGCAGTACCAAGTCAAGACTCCGGGGTGGGCAGTCCCAGCAATACCCCACCACTTGAAATGAAAGATGTCTGCACCTGTCATCTAGATAAACCATCTGAAAGCCCCACTTATGAATGCGATCGTCTATGAGTTGATGTATGTGACCAAGTGATCTTAAAATTCATCACATTTTATGCAGTATTTGAAAAGTAAATTTGTTTTTGGGTTGTCTTTTTTTTATACTTTTCATGTGTTATCTTAAAGAGTGTTAGGCAATGAAAGCACATAACTGCCTTACGACAAACAATATTTATGCCTTCAAATACCAAATCAACCCTATTCAGGGGCATAATAAAGATTCTAAACATTTTGGGGCAAAAATATTGTCATTTGCTAAGATTTAATTCTGCATGCAAATAAAGAGATTACCAAAGGGCGTCTGTTTTGGTTCCTAAAAGGACAGTAACATGCCTCTGTGTTATATCTTCCTTCTTTTTCCAATTGGAGGGTCACCTTCTAGATACCCTAAGGTTTTCAAATATGTTTATAAAATGTCCCTAAACTAATAGAATCAAAAACATCATAAATATCACTGTCAATGTGGGATTTATTTTATTTACATTTAGGTGCTTTAGTTTTTACACTGGTGTAGTCGTAGAAAATGTATCATTGTTTACATTAAAATATCTTATATAGCGCACACATATTCCACAGCACTTTACAGAGAATATTTGAGCATTCACATCAGTCCCTGCCCCAATGGAGCTTACAATCTATATTCCTTACCACATGCAAACGCACATATTCTAGGGCAGTGGCGTAACTAGCTTTTGGGCGCCCCCCCGCCGTTAAAGGGAGGGCGCCCACCCACGCACCCCGCCGCACCACCCACCCACGCACCCCGCCGCACAAACCCCCGCCCGCCCCGCCGCGCCACCGCACCAACCCTCGCCCGCCCCGCCGCACCAACCCCCGCCTCGCCGCCCATGCAATCCCCCCCAGTCTTACCTGGCTACGTTCAGTACGCGCTGGTCCCGGCTCCCTTCTTCTGCTATGAGGACCACCACAAAATGTCTGCCCCCATGCAGCAGACAGTTTCAGAGAACTATCTGCTACATGGGGGCGGACATTTTGTTGTGGTCCTCATAGCAGAAGAAGGGAGCCGGGACCAGCGCGTACTGAAGACTGACAGGTAAGACTGTGGGGGATGGCGGCGGGGCGGCGGGGTGTAACTATAGCACTGCAGCCCCCGGCGCCCGCACATGCACAGCGCCCCTGTTCTAGGGTTAATTTTGTTGGAAGCCAATTAACCTACCTGTATATTTTTGGATTGTGGAAGGAAGCCACACAATAACAGGGAGAATATACAAGCTCCGCACAGTTAGAGCCATGGTGGAAATCGAACCCATGACCTCAGTGCTGTGAGGCAGTAATGCTATCCATTACACCATCCGTGCTGCCCACAGAAAATATGACTGAAATACAGCAAGCCAGTGGCAACACCTGCTGCTCTGCAGATGCGCGCAAGCCACCTAGACTGGATAGAAGGGAAAAAACTCTGACAGCAGCAGTGCCCAAGCACACTGACTTCTTTGGGCTGCATCCAGCCCATAGGAGGACCTTATGGCTGTTGAAGGGGGGGGGGGGGGGGGGGCATATATTGCACTTGCGCAATTCCACACCCCCCCCCCCCCACACACACACACACACACACACACACACCACACACACTTCCTTGCGGCTTCAATAGGCTGTGTCATATGCAGCCCTAGAAGCAAAACTGAGTTGGCAAAAAGGCTTCTCATTGGAAGCAGTATCTGCCAATCACAGTCCAGCAAGTGATTAGCAGTTAGTGGAAGCCTTTGCAATCACTGGGTTAACAGGTGGTGGCGGAATAGGGGGGCTGCAGCCCTGAAACCAGTAGGTAAACTCAGCCACTGCAGCAACCCTTTGAGTTCTACAACTGTATGCTATGCAGATGTCACTTAACATTAATCTGCTTTCAGGAGGCACAATCCACTTAGTGGAGGACATACAAAGGTCTACAGCTAGCACCGAAGGGTTGCATGTATATACCAAAATCATATAAATAGCATGCATGTATATACCATGCATGTATATACCAAAAGCTGTAAATTATATACAAGTCATTTCTAAAGATTTAGAAATAAATTTACTGCGTTGGATTTTTGGATGATTTTGTCTTTTCAGCAGTTTTACATTGCAAATTAGAGACACCAAAACCAAAGTAAAATCAGCCCAAAGCTGACTAAAGACATTTGTAGACACCTGAGATTTAGTAATGATCGGTTTCAAAATCAACCAAAATGTAACTTTTAACTGAAAGGTGTGTTTGACTTCTAAACCTGCACCAATTTTTTTTTCACCATCGGGGAAGCAAGCAAGGAGCCAGTGCCCGAGCCCCCCCACACACACGTGTCAGGGACAGTGGCAGCAGGGATAGTGGCACTGGATCAAACCCCCCTTATAGTGCAACTGCCCCACCCCCTCACCTATATAGTATACGTAGGTTACTATATCTTAATTGTTTGTGGCCACAGGCTAGCTGCAGCTGCATGCTCCATTACATGCTCGATGGCTTGGAGACAGACTGAAGAATCTTCCTGGCCTCTCCAGTCATGTTATACATTATAAATACAGTCAGAACAGTTAGGCAGCAGTTTCCATCAGTCTTCTGGCCACCTGTCACACACCTGTTGTGCAGTCAGTGGCGGCGGATTGAGTACTTCCCTGCGCACTTTCTGCATGGTCCGATAGCCTTCTATAGTATCACGGGCATGACTAATATTCTTGGAGCTGTAGATTGCAAACATAGGCCCTTATTCTAATCGGATCGGTACGGCCCGCGTGCGGCCGTACCGCCGATGTTTTTACTCTGCACATGCGCAGAGGTCAATCTGCGCATGTGCAGCCCCCTTCGCCGCAGACGGATTTCGTCCGCCGCAAAGGGGGCGTATAGGGGCGTGAGAGGCATCATGCCCTCATTTCCCTATGTGTACGCCCCGCGTTTCATGGGCGTTCCCATGCAAACGCGGGGCGTACGCATGGTAATGAGGCCATGACGCAACTCATGGGGGCGGAAAGCTGACGTCGCCGGATGTCAGCTTTCAGCCCCCATACAAGCTACCACACGGACGATTGTCCGTGTGGTCTCAGCTTGCGGGAGCTGCCGCGGCGTGCGGACCTGCCTTCGATGGTCGACGACCATCGAATGCAGGGGGCAGCTCCCACCATGGTGGAGGCGTAGCCTCCACCATTTTTATGCGGATCGCCAGCCGTCCGTGTACGGACGGCCGTGGCGATCCGTAGGGTGGGCGGGGATTCGTCTGGTGCGGTCGCAGCCGCATATGCGGCTCGACCGCACCAACCAGAATAAGGGCCATAGGGCCGATACCACCTAGGAATAGTTATTACATATGCGCGGGCATCGCGAAGGGCGGCAATATATTTTAATACATCCCGCCTCCTCTCTCTCATTTATGCCTATATCTTCTATTTTCCTTCTCTCTCATTCACTCCCTTACTATCTAATTTTTCCTTATTCCGTCTCTCTCTTTATCCCTCCCATCTCCCCCTGTCACCTTCCTCCATATTCTCTCTCTCCCTCATCCTCTGTGCTCCCATCCCCCTCAGTGCCCTCCCTCCACTCACTGTCATTACTTTCTAAACCCACCCTCACTGCTCCCTATACTCAAGCACCCTCACTGCTCCCTACAGCCACCCACTCTTGCTGCTCTCTACAATGGCGTAACAATAGCCCCGTAGACCCCACAGTCACGGGGAGGCACTGTGTAAGTGCAGGTGCCAGGGGTCTGCGGGGCTATTGTGCTGTGGCCGGGAACCGCAGATTTACCTGTCTGTGCAGAGGTCCCGGCTCCCCTCCTGCCCTGGCTTCTGCTGAAATTAAAATGGACCATCATAAAATGTTCACCCCCATACAGCAGACAGTTCTCTGAAACTGTCTGCTGTATGGGGATGGATATTTTGTGATGGTCCGTTTTCATACCAGCAGAAGCCAGGGCAGGAGGGGAGCCAGGACCACAGACAAAATCTGCTGGTCCCGGCCACAGCACAGCGGAGGGTAAGGCACGTGGGCATGGGCGGCGGGGGTGTGTGTGTGTTATCTTCATTGGGGGGTGCTGCAGAAATCTTCGGTGGTGGGGGGGGGGGGGCACGATTTCATAGTTACGCCACTGGATCTCTACACTCACTCAGGGCTGTCTTAACAGCAGTGTGGGCCCCTGGGCAAAGCAATGCACTGGGGCCCTTACCCATTGATGCCCCACGGGTGGCAGGGGGTGCTCTTTCTTCAATTCAACATGTAGGACCTGGAGCAGTAACTTCTGCTAATTACTCCTTTACTGCACAGGTGGTGGGAGGTTGAACACTAACGTGTGGAAGGGGACACTGAGCTGAATGGAGGGTCCCTTGTAAATGACTTCCAGGGAGGTAGGGGGTGTTTTATACGCAGGGGAGGGTTGGATAATGGAGTGGGCTTAATATTCGTCATTTTCCAGTGGAAGGGCAGCTTGTTTGACTGCAGATATCGCCATTATCTGGAAATAGATTTCTTAGCCTTCATTTAATAGTATAAAAACCTAGAGTGAGACCCAACTTTCAGGAGGTGCTGGGAACTTGGGGATCAGAGATAAGGAGCCAGAGCAATCCATTGACAAAAATATAAAACTGTACACCAGACGTTTGGAGCTGGAGCAGGGACCGGCTGCTGGAAGGCTGATATCTCTGGTTCTGGGTATGATAGAGACAAGCCACTAGTGTCAACAGAAAGGATAGATCCACAGCCTTTGGAATATACTCTCTGAAAAACTCTAAGTCAGAGACAACCTGAGAAATTTGACTTGGAATTTCAATTAACAGGTCGGATGTGGACTGCTGCTTTGAAGTTGGATATCTCCAGTTCCCCAGGGCCGATTTTCAAAATTCTGGTATCCCTGGAAAAAGGGGATCCTCAGCTATGAGAATAGGGCCCATACACACCTGGGGCCCCTGGGCAAGTGCCCATTAAGCCCATACGAAAAGACGGCCCTGCACTCACTCTCACTGCTCCCTACACTTGCCCTCACTGCTCCCTACACTCACTCTCACTGTCTCCTTACAAATTACATATTACAAACAAATAAAAGTCACTAAGGTGTAGTGTTCTGTGTATAAGGGGGTACTACTGTGGATTGCTGTATATAAGTGTCACGCTCTTAGAAGCACCAGCTGCAGAGTAACGTAGGCTGGGTGCTTTAATGTATGGGGATTGCATCCACGACAGAATGGAGTGAAACAAAGAGATAAAATGAAGTTGATTTAATAAAGATATTGCAAGACAATGATACTGATGGCACAAAAGATATATGGCAGATATGCAAATATAAAGTCAATAGTCCAATATGTTATTGCAGAAGATGATGATGCTTGGTACTTGAAAGAATATTGTAATCTTGTTTGAAAAGTGGAAGAATAAATAAAAGGATCGAATCGGATAATTGCAGACTGACGATTGGGTTGCAGATTGGAAGATTGGATTGACGATTGGATGGTTGGGTTGAAGATTGGATAGTTGGATTGAGGATTGGATGATTGAGTTAAAGATTGGATGATTGGGTTGAAGATTGGATGATTGGTTTGAGGGTTGGATGATTGGATTGAAGATTGGATAATCGAGTTGAAGATTGGATGATTGGTTTGAGGGTTGGAAGATTGGATTGAGAATTGGATGATTGGATTGAGGATTGGATGATTAGATTGAGAATTGGATAATCGAGTTGAAGATTGGATGATTGGTTTGAGGGTTGGATGATTGGGTTAAAGATTGGATGATTGGGTTGATGATTGGATGATTGATTTGAGGGTTGGGTGAGGGGGTTGAAGATTGGATAATCGAGTTGAAGATTGGATGGTTGGATTGAGAATTGGATGATTGGGTAGAAGCTTGAATGAGCGAATGAAGATTGGAGGTAAATGGATAAAGAAATAAATGAAGAAGACTTGTCCTTGCTGAGTATGGTCGTAGCTGCAGACAGAGGTGACCGTGGAAGTAACCTTCGGGAATGAAAGCAAGGTGAGACCCCTTGGAAGGGCTGACCTTGCTGGATCCTCTTTGGCGGTAGGGAGTCCTAGGTACTTGGAGCAGTAGACGACCAGCAGGAATCTTCAATGAGAACGCTCAGGGTTGTAGCGGATAGCTACAGAGCCAGGCTGGAGCAATGATGCTGAGGGATCGACATCATTGTACTGAGTGCCGGTCTAACCCGGCCAGTCAGTTCTTAACAGGTGAACTGTGCAGCGATAGGTCAGACAATCTGACGGGAGTCGGAGCCGCACAGGAGAGGCTGAGGTAACCAACAAGATGGCGCCCGCCAGTGAGGGCGACAGATTTCAGCCAGCCTGGATTGTACGCAGCTGCGCAACGCCGGCATTTAGTCAGAGAGTTAACGAGGCACAAACACACATGGCGGCATGCCACTCATACCCTGCATAGGAGCGGAGCACATAGCACCAGTGTCACCACGTGATGACAATGCGGCCACATGTACCCCACTGGAGCCAGGGACACAAGCAGAGGTGAGCGCCATGGTTCTATAAGTGCAGCTAGAGAGCCTAGGGCTGAGTACAGCACAGGGGTATTGGGTAAACGCCATGGTGGATGTGACAATAAGAGGTTATATTGTGCATAACATATATAAGGTGTACCTCTGTCTGATGTACAATGTATAATGTTGACTACTGAGTGGCATACTGTATATAAGGTGTACTACTTTGTGGCATATTGTATATAAGGGTTACTACTGTGTTGTAACATAAATACAAGTGAGAATACTGTGTAATGGCACAGACTGTCCCTATTCAGAATTTTGGAGGCACCAAATGTCTGCAGCCTTGCACTGTGGACAGCAGATTGGGTGGCTCGTGGTAGCCCACCCCCACCCCCAGGGAGGGATTTCACATAAAGAGCAGCACAGCGCAACAGAACCCAGATGTATTCAAGATGGGGTTGGGGGGTATGGGAAGAACCTCTGCACAAGATGCACCTATCGATGGTAAACTTTTTATGATATGTAAGTTTTAGAATCCACAATAAACAAAAGATGTATATATTGATATATTTTCGAATGTATCACTCTTGTGGAGGTGCACCCCTGAGAGTAGAAAGTGTACAATTTTTAAAGGGAAAGAAAAAAGTACTCTCCTTTGTTTGGGGGCACGCTTGTCAGAAAAAATAAATTTTGGTTATGATTGTAAGTTATAAAACGTAACTTTTAATTGGTAATTCTAAAAAAGGCTATAATATGAACAAAAGACACAGACAAACTACACATAACATAAATAGTGGTAAGGAACCACTTATCGGACTCAATAGAGTCCCTCCAGCGATTTATCGCTGGTATCAAGTATGTATAATGCCGCACTAATGGGCAAGTATTAGATATGTCCACAAATGTGGGTCACTTCAGTACAAAGGGTTACAGTGAAGTGAAAACACTGGTAGCGAAATGGTTAAAAAATATTAACAGGTTACATCCAATAAGTTGTATGGTGTGTGTCCAGTTCACAAATGTATAAACCATGCAGAATCAGCATATAGTTTGGTGAAAAATTGGACAGAGGACACAAACAGACTATACAAAAATTAAATAAGTGGTCAGAGCCACTAGTTGTACTTCAGTTAAGACTCTCCAGTCATTTGTCTCTGGTATCTCAAATGTATATAGCCACAGGTGTGGGTTTTGCATAGGACACTGGTAGCAAGAGTAGGATGGATATGTAATCATAGGTAACATCCAATAAATTTGTGTAGCTTATGTCCAGTTCACAAATATGTGATGCCTACAATAGACTGTATGGTGTGTGTCCAAGTCACAGATGTATGGTGATATACTGAAACAGTATTAATTTGTGTGACAAATTGGACACAGGACACAAATAGGCTACAAAAATTAGCTCTTAGTAGTAAAAAAAAAACCCTTATCTGGGCATCAATTGAATCCCAACCGTGAGTGGTCTATGAAATTACAAAAATATGTGACCACAGGTTTGTGAGTCAAATTGATATATGTGTATGCCCACAGTTGTGGGTCGCTTTGATACACTAAATTTCAAAAATATATATATATATGAAGACACAGATTACAAAGATAGGATGATTTGTGAATTGTATCCAATAAATTGTATAGTGTGTGTCCACTTCACCGATACATAATAAATAATAATGCGCTCAATCGGCGTAAATTTATATCCAAATATAGGCAAACAAAAGGGTAATGCAGTGATAGCCACCTACAAGAAGTGATACTGAAGTTTTAATTGGATTAAGAGTAGTATCAAAATAGGGACTCCACAGGAATGCACACAATTACTACTGCTGTGTCAAACGACTAGTCCTAGTCCTGTGTTGACAAAGTGAGCGGATTGTGTTGTCAGACCATCAATGGGGAGTAGAGTTGGGAACTATATAGAAATAGCATCTGCTGTCTCTTCCCCAGAAATAAGGTGCCCTGTTGTCACCGACAGTGCAGGGTCTAGCCGAATTTTCTGGGTGGAGATGAGAGTGCTAGAGAAAAGGTCATATATGGTGCTATAATAGTGCAACACAGGAGACGACTTCTGCCTAGTGGGTTAGTAGGCTGCTGCTTCCCATTGATAATACATTGGTGGGAAGTGAGCGGTACTCACCCCTGGCTGCGTTTAAAGTATAGAGTAGAATATCAGTAATCACTTTAAAAGGGTATATGGTGCCCTGTTGACTGATAGTCAGAGCAGGGTCCTGCCAAAACCTCTTGCACTGATCCGATAATTCACGAGTAGAAAGGGTGCAGGAAAAATGGGAGGAAGAGGGAGAAAAAGGAGGTGCGTCTGAGGTCTGAGGTATCAGGAGCTACCAAAATCCCATTGCTAAAAGCATTGATGGGAATCAGTGTACGCTGTGCCAGAGACGACCTGGAATAAATCCCCCTGATTTAGAAGTGTCACCTTAGTTGCTGCTTAAATATTCTATATAGCAGGTGCTAGACATGGAGAAGGAGCCATCATGGTAGGGCTTGCTTCTACAACATACAGGTCTAGATAATTTGAGTGCGGAGCCGTGGGAATGGCTGCGGTGATGGGACACTGCTTTGAGTTATATAGTGAGCCGGTGACCCTCTCAGAGTAGTGGAACAGTGTGGCTAGCACTGCTTACCTGCCGTAGGAGGTCTCTGCATCGGCCGGGAGCTTTTTCGGATGTGTCCTGAGCGGCGCTGAGTAACAGCGTCAGGTCTCGCCGGCGCCGGGTGTAGTATGTCAGGAAAAGAAGGCAGACAGCTGTTTCGCTTGGAGAGCTTCGTCACCAAACTATATGCTGATTCTGCATGGTTTATACATTTGTGAACTGGACACACACCATACAACTTATTGGATGTAACCTGTTAATATTTTTTAACCATTTCGCTACCAGTGTTTTCACTTCACTGTAACCCTTTGTACTGAAGTGACCCACATTTGTGGACATATCTAATACTTGCCCATTAGTGCGGCATTATACATACTTGATACCAGCGATAAATCGCTGGAGGGACTCTATTGAGTCCGATAAGTGGTTCCTTACCACTATTTATGTTATGTGTAGTTTGTCTGTGTCTTTTGTTCATATTATAGCCTTTTTTAGAATTACCAATTAAAAGTTACGTTTTATAACTTACAATCATAACCAAAATTTATTTTTTCTGACAAGCGTGCCCCCAAACAAAGGAGAGTACTTTTTTCTTTCCCTTTAAGAACCCAGATGTACCCAATGCTGGGCTCAACAAGACTCCCCCCCCCCCCCCCCCCCCCCGAGTGGCCACACATCCTTTTTAAGTGTGCACAGCAGTACACCCTGGAGTGGACACTGATAATTCTCTAAAGGTTTGTACACACTATGGACCAGATGCACTAAGCTTCAAAAGTGATAAAATGGAGAGTGATAACTAGCCAGCCAATCAGCCTGCCATGTCTCAGACTGTGTTTGAAAAATATCTGGCAGGTGCAGGAAAGTCTGTACATCCAATTGGAGGACAGACACTGTCAGCTGTGACTTCTGAAATGTGGAAATGTTACAGCAGTCCGGCCTACCCAGATGCCTCTAGATATTTGCTTATACTGCCTATACTTAGGACCAGCTCTGCTTAGGACATGCCATAGCTGATAATTAAGTAGCTCCCACAAACTACATTATCTTATGTAATTACAGTACTTGTGTATTAGCACGGCGCCCACGATTTCCATCTTATGGTATCTTATCCAACGGGTTGGCGTTGATAGTGGGGGTGGCGTGGGGGTGCATTTTACATTGTAAGCACCCATTAGGGTGCTTATACAATTAAAAATATTATATGGGGGCCAATTAACATTGAAAGCAACCATTACTGTGCTTATACAATTTAAAATCGTATCTCATCTCATCTCATTGTATGCCATATACAATGGTATACAATTTAAATTGTATAAGATCGGGTCCCATCGCATCACATCTCATCTCATTGCATACCATATTAAGCCTTATGGTATGCAATGCGATGGGCACCGTGATAATACACAAGTACCGTAATTACAGTTAGAAAAGCATAATACTAATATGAAATTGCTTTGGGGCGGGATAGGCTTGACTATGGAACATGTCCATGTGCCTATGTTTTTTTTTGCAACCTGAGGGATAAGAATTATATTTATCAGCATCAATATGTCTGTTCTGTAATAATCATTGTTTTTTTTTCTAGCAAGAGAGATTTGGTTTATTCTTTATTTCCTGAAAGATGACCAAATGATAAGACTAATTCAATAGCATCTCTCAAACATCTAATTACCAACTGTCAGTCTGTGAGGCCTTATCTGTAATGCCTTTCTTTGTGAATTGATAAATGAATCCAGAGAGTGATCCGATATGTATAGCTGTAACCGAGCATTCTCAGACTGGAAAAATGATCAATCAGCATTTAAATGGCAAATGCTGCCGGCTAGCTGAGGAATTATAGACGAGAAAATAATGGAGACTTTCACAATATGACTTATGTCCAAGAAATGTTACATATTTTTTTATATAGGTATCATCTTCTGCCAGGTAACATCAAACAGAGCAAAAAATTATTAATGACAAAAATTTCAACACAATGCTCAAGTCATCACCTATCCGGCAATCCTAATCCTGCTGAGGGGAAGACCACACACTGATCAACCCACCAGCCTCCCAGTGACTGCCTAAGGCAAGACAACAACCCTTTCGTAATAGCTGGTCCTGAACATACAGTAAGATCATGTAATCGTCCCAAAGTCATGGTTGTGTTTTGCACTGCCTGTTTGTTTGCATATCTCCTGTTGCTTACTTCAATATATATGTACTATCCAGTAGTTTGTGCTTTTGTTTTATAAGAAGTTACATTAAGTCAAGGGACTGTGATTAAATTAATATTATTTATTAACATTTTCTTATATAGCGCATACATATTCCACAGTGCTTTACAGAGAATAGTTGAACATTCACATCAGTCCCTGTCCCAGTGGAGCTTACAATCTATATTCCCTATCACATGTACAGGCACACACAGACATTCTAAGGTTAATTTTGTTAGGAGCCAATTAGCCCACCAGTAAATTTTTTGATTGTAAGAAGAAAGCAGAGTATCTGGAGGAAACCCACTCAAGCCAGGGAGAATATACACACTTTGCACAGTTAGGGCCATGGTGGGAATCAAACCCATGACCTCAGCGCTGTGGCACAGTAATGCTAACCATTACACTGTCCGTGCTGCCGTAAGTACTTACTTAATATATCTGTGTATACTCAGCTTTAAAGCTGTAAAGTAAGATCATCATTGACCCTTAGGATTGCATAGCTGGGCACACACTATATGATAAATTGGACCATGTTGCGACCCATGAAAGATCGCATCTATCATCGAATACTGTGTATCCTTACATCCATATTCAGGTTTATCTTGTAAGATTACAAGATGCTTAAGTTAATGCTTGGCAACTATTCCCGCTAGTCTTATGTAGGTTAGTGGTGTTTGGCTTTAGATGGTTAGGTAATTAATATTAAGAGTTGTTGTTTTAGATCAGCCCTGAGGGCTGATCTAACACTACACACAGAAGTGACCTCTTTACACAACCTTCTTTTCCAACAGTGCATCAATCTCTTATCTCACCCTCCATCCGCTTATTCTGAAGACGTAGGGCAGCAGAAAGAGTTGAATCTAACACACTGTACTTTTCTCTCCCCTTCCTGGATACCCATTTGTGTTTGGCTCAATTATTTAAATATTAATTACCTAACCATCTAAAGCCAAACACCACTAACCTCCATTAGACTAGCGGGAATAGTTGCCAAATTTTAGGAAGGTGGTGTACAAGCCCTCTGTTGCAAACCCCTTGCTGTCCTGGTTGCCTCCTGCGAGCTAAGGCTTCACCAATAACAGCCACGTCTGTGGGGGTAGATTATGTCCACCCCAACCCCGGTGCCGCCTGGTCTTACGGGTTATAAGGCTGCTGCAGGAGGCAGGGAAACCGCAAGAGTACAGGCTGAAGTACACACACCTTCAATACCCAGAAATCAAATGCAACAATGCAGGAAGATGGTACAGAGAAATATAAATTTTTGTAACAATACACAAGATGGTACGTGAGAATTGAACCACAATACATGCAACAATGCAGAAAGATGGTACCAATAACACAATAATACACAGAGGCTGTTAACCCCTGACTTATCTGAAATAAGCTGACCACGGACCAGTACAGGAGCCAGAAAGAACGCTGAGAGCCAGACAGACTAGTAGGCAAGACCAAGTACTAGACCAGGAACCAAGAACCAGGATCACGCTGACTGAGGCACCAGTGCACACAGGATGCTATAACCGGCATCCTAGCAAAGGCTTGAGAGGTTTAAATATCAATCACCCCACATAAAGGCGTGGATGACGTCCCCCAGATGCTGCTGGGCGAAAGTTCGGGATGTTGCCTAGCAATGCCCCAATGCCAACCCTCCATCACTCATGGGGAGGAAGTTCGGGCTGTTGCCTTGCAATGTCCCCGACGCCTCCCCGCAGCATCTCCCGGATATCGCCGTCCACCACCAGCCCCAGTCTCACCAAGACCCGCTGAAAAAGGAGTGCTGCAGGACACGGCGAATGGCCGTCGTAAGCTAACACCAAGCATTAACTTAAGCATTTTATAATCTAACAAGATAAACCTGCATATTGATTATATTCAACAAATACAGTGCACTTTTTAAGGACTTAACGATCTTATCAGGTGACATCTTAGTGTCTTGCTCTTTTATTTAAGAACTTTCTATTCACACACTTACAGTGTACACCATACAAAACAACACTACAAATTACTACTGTATAAATACAATACATAATTATCCAGTAGATTTACCTTTTGCTTATAATCCTAGAATAATAATTTTTTTCTTACAATCAATGTGATAATTATTGTGCATGTCTTTGAGCTATTTTGCCACTATATTTTAGATAAGATTTTAAATTAATAGTTAAGTTTTATTATATTCATCACTACTCATTGTAACTAAAAGTGTCCCTCCCACAAGAAATCTCTTCTGTGAACGTTTTTTCTGCCTCTAGCTGTTAACCATTTCTCCTTTCTAAGTATCTAAGTATTCGATTTCCGGGGGCATCTCCACCATCACTAATACCCCTTTCACACCAGCCTAAATTTCCGGGTTGAGTCCAGGAACAACCCGGTACTAGCGCTGGTATGAAAGTTTCCCGGGACAAATTACCGGGCTAATTTGCCAGCAATCCAACCCTGCTAGGTAGCAGGGTTGTTCCCGGGTTCAACCCGGGGACCTGGCTGGTGTGAATGGGGTAGGGTATATTTACCCGGGTTGCCGGTCCTCGGTGTCCTGTCCGGCCGGGAATTGACACCGGCGGCTGGCGCAAATGATGGAACAGGCAGTGAGGGCACCGGAGAGCTGCGTCATCTTCATCCGTCGCCTTTCCCGTCATTTGCGCCGCCCACTGTGTGGATCCCCAGCCTGCACAGAGGACAAGCAACCGGGGTGAGTATTCTCACCACCTCCGCCACCATCCCGCCAACTACCCAACGCTATCCTGCCGACTGCCCGCCTCCTCCCCACCTCCTGACGGCCTCCTTCCCGCCCCCTTCACACACCAGAAAATGCAGGGACTTTTCTGGTGTGAATGGGTCCACACCCGGGAATGTCCCTGCTTGTCCCGGGAACTGAATTCCCGGGTTTGTCCCTGCATTTCTGGTGTGAAAAGGGTATAAATTATCTCATATAATGGAGATTCATATTTCAATCCATGTTGGTTCTATACGACTACCAAACTGTACTTGTATATGTCCTGTGTGGAATACCACTTCTTTCTGCTATCCTTAAATCCACTCAATTCATAATTTCATGAATTATATGATCGCATCATCCTACTGGATGTTTTGCGTGTCCGATGGGCCGATTCCACGGAAGATACGGTATTGTTACATGAAGCATGTAACACTATATTGCGCAGTGGTACTATGCACTGTGTAGTGCGTACGGCAATGCAGTATATTGTTACAGAGCATTGCCGCATTGCTGAGTCGCACCATCATTTAAGTCATTTAAACCATTTACATGTTGATCATTTAAATGTTAAATCCCTTTTAACTTTTAAATGTGTATATAAACTTGTACAACTAAAAAAAAAAGTATAAAAAGAATTAGGCATAAATGTCAGACACTTTTATATAACATAAAAGAAAGAAGTGACTATACTTTGTCATGTTATATTATTATTGTCTATTTAGCAGTGTGTTGACAAGCACAGGCTTGCGTTCTATTATAGGACACTGACAGAGACGCCAATGAACCATTAAAATTGAAGCAAATAATGTAAAAGCTAAACATGCTGTGATGAGGGGGATGAAAAGCTTACGTATACATGTGATTATTCGGTACTCTTTACCTAGAACGGCGCCGATCGCGGTGATCGCGACATCGCGGGCAGTACATAAACGGCCGCGACGCGATGCCCGCGATCACCGCGATTTTCCCATAGGGAACAATGTTAAAAAGCCTAATTGACCGCGATTTTGCATTCAATGCCTCAATGCCCGCGATTTTCCCATAGGAATCAATGTTAAATGGGCTACAGAGCCCAAATAGGCACAATTAACCCTTAAATGTCCCCCCAATTTTTGTACGCCACCCCACGATCCACGCCAACCCGAAGCGTGGCGAGCGCAGCGAGCCCGCGAGGGGCGGCGGTATGCGTCCTCCGACCTTTTCATGCCCTACTATCCACGTCGGCGTGGAGTTGAGAATAGAATAGTGTGGCGAGCGCAGCGAGCCACCGAGCCCGAAGCGTGGCGAGCGCAGCGAGCCCCGCGAGGGGACGCGGATACCTTCACAGTTATACGCGTCCCCTCGCGGACTTCACAGGTGTCCGTGGCGACGCGGACACCTGTGAAGCCCGCGAAGGGACGCGTTTACCTGTGAAGGTATCCGCGTCCCCTCGCGGGGCTCGCTGCGCTCGCCACGCTTTGGGCTCGGTGGCTCGCTGCGCTCGCCACACTATTCTATTCTCAACTCCATGCCGACGTGGATAGTAGGGCATGAAAAGGTCGGAGGACGCGTACCGCCGCCCCTCGCGGGCTCGCCACGCTTCGGGTTGGCGTGGATCGTGGGGTGGCGTAAAAAAATTGGGGGGACATTTAAGGGTTAATTGGGGCTATTTGGGCTCTGTAGCCCATTTAACATTGATTCCTATGGTAAAATCGCGGGCATTGAGGCATTGAATGCAAAATCGCGGTCAATTAGGCTTTTTAACATTGTTCCCTATGGGAAAATCGCGGTGATCGCGGGTACCCGATTTTGATGTACCCGCGATTTACCCGCGATGCCCGCGATGACCGCGATTTTTTACCCCCGACGCCCGCGATTCTGATCGCGGGCGCCGTTCTAGGTAAAGAGTACCGATTATTCTTATACTTCTAGCATTTTGTAATGGAAAACATTTGAAAGATTAAAAAGATAGAATTTCAAAAGCCTAAGGTGGCCATACATCAGAAAGACCTGTCTTACAATCATGATTGTGTCCAATTTCCCTTCAACTTCCCGGCAGTCCTTGGTGGTTTTTGGACACACAGTGTACTCACAATCTGTCATACAATCCATCTACTGCATGATTGTATGATTGCAGCTTCATTTCAATAGTGGGCTGGCCTACTTGGATCAGAAGGATAGGAGTACCAAAAATCCTGTTTTTTAATTTATTTTTTTAATTTACAGGTTGCCAGCAACTACCAATCTGCTCACATCTGCTGTGTTATGCCATTATTAAATAGCCCTAATGAAGCAATCCACTGAAATCTGTTTTCAGAGTTGTGACCGAATTGAGCAAAAGGACGTCCACCGCTCTCTTCAGCCACCCGCACAGCTGTCGCTTGGAAACTTCTGCGGCTCCCAGCATCTTCACTGCTACGGGCTGCCTGGAAGCTGCACCTCTCTTCTCTGCTAGTCAGGGAGGGAGTGTCACATGACTCTGGTTGTATGAGCCATCTAAAGACAAATTGCATTTGCTTAAAAGCACATACACCTGCTCCCAATCCCAACTGATCTGATGTGCAGCACGTCAGATCAGAGGATCAATCCTCCAATCTCCCAGGGCCGGCATTGTATGATTGGGTGTACACGATGTGCACACAATCTGCATACAATCCATCCAATCTGCATACAATCCATCTTACAATCGATTGAGATTGTATGATTGGGTGTAATGTCTTTCAGGTGTATGGGGGCCTTTACATAGTGCAGGATTTACCTGGTTTTCTAACTACACAAGGTGCACTGGAGGAACATCACTATTCTGGGTAACGAAGGCACTTGCTTGCTTAATTTCCACTAACTGTATTCAGTATGTCTTTGTATAATGTCTCACACTGTGAAACATTTACCCTTGGTACCAGGTTGTCTTAACAGCATTGTAGACCCTGGAAAAGCAATGCAGCGGAGCCCCTAACCACCCATCTGTGGAAACCAATTAACAAAAATACAATATGCCCTTCCAGCTGTCCTGCACTCTCTCTCCACATGTCAATGATTGTCAGGACTCTGACTTGTGGATAGCTCCATCCATCCACCAATCAGCATGCTGACAACCATTCACTGTCTGGCTACAGGCTTGAAGGCTTGTAGAGAATGCTGGCTTGCCTCTCTGATTGCGTGACCACCACCCACCCCTGCTAAAAAGCCCCAGAAAGTTTGGGGCCTGGGCAGTAGCCTAATGTTCCTATATTTAACCGCCACTGTCCACTAGAGGCCACTCGAGGGACCAATGACTCCTTTTTGTGCTAAAAGATGTCATAACAGAAAGAGAAAGCATTTTTTGCAGGGACACCAATCTGTTTCATATTTTCTGAATATGGAGAAAGGGAGCTGTGAAAACTAGGAGCAGATAGGGATTGGGGTTAGGGTGCAGAGTTTGTGGGCTAAAAACTGTCACAACTCAAAGTGAAAGTACATTGCAGAATACTTGAAAGGCTCTGCTGGAAGGACATATCAAATCATAGCGAACCTTTGCGTTAATAATCACATATGTTAGTGCATATGTGATTATTAACTATGCGGTACCCGGCGAATGCCGGTGATGTGGATGCGGATGTTAGTGCATCACCCCCATTTTCCTTGAAATTGCACAGCAAAGAATTGAACTGTGAAGCAAGTGAGAGGTTGAGGTATGAGTGTTGGAGGGAGCTGAGCATGAAAGGAAGTTATAGTTCTATGGATACAAATGATTGAAAGTGCTACTATTAAGGCCCATACACACTGGGTGATTTTGAGCTGAAAAGCCGGCCAGTGTGTACAGGCCAGCGATGAGTGGTGAGCGTTGATGGCCACTCCCACATCATTGCCGGCCAGCAGATGAGCAATGGGGTGGATGGCTTTTCATAGTGTCCTGCTATAGAAAGTCGTCCACTCCCGGGAAAATCGCTTAGACTGGCAAAATTGCTCAGTGTGTATGTACTGATTTTCCCCATCATCGCTGTCCATACATGCTGTGCAAAATCGCCCAGTGTGTAAGGATTTAAGAATAGTGCAGTATGAATGCTTCTCAGGGCAGACGGCCTAGCTGGCTTACTGTCAGACGTCTGATAGCTCGGTTTGGCAAGTTCCTCTTAAATTCTCATACGATTATGCCAATGCCAATTCTCATACGATGATGCCAATGCTGTGGCTTTAGCTTTCCGCAAAAGTAATTATAGGAGTGACACTGTCAAAATGTTGATGATAAGATGCTCAGATGTACGCCATCACTATATTCCACAGAATTACTGTTGTGTTGTGACTAGAGATTACTAATGGAGATGAATTGTGAGTGCAACAGAGCGAATAACTGAAAGGCATCAAGTGAAGAAATTCTAACAGGAGGAAGAGGCTGCAGCACTGGAGGTGCCGGCAGACAAGCTGAGCTAAAGGTGACAGGTGATAACCTGATGTGGAAGCAGGAACCTTAAAATGTAGAGGCTGAGGGGGAGATGTGCTGCTAAGTCTATGAGACAGAGATAAAGTAGAGAGATAAAGTATCAGCCAATCAGCCCCTAACTGCCATGTTACAGGCTGTTTGGAGCATGATTGTTAGTACTTTATCTTTCATCACTTTTCCACTATACACTTTATCACTCTCCATTTCACATTTGCCCCTGAATATGGTGGAAAAACTAGGGGCGTGGTTGGCTCACTAAACAGCGAAAATTCAGGCTTGCATATGCCCGTCATGCTCCCGCCACTTTCAAAATGGATGTATTGCATGGGTAGCAGGTTAGCATACCATCGAATGATTTTTCCCCTGTTCACAAATCTAAGGGCCAGATATATCAAGCTTCAAAGAGTGATAAAATGGAGAGTGATAAACAGCCAGCCAATCAGCTCTAGTCTGCCATGTTACCGGCTGGGTTTGAAAAATGACAGGTAGGAGCTGATTGGCTGGTTGTTTATCACTCTCCATTTTATCACTTTTTGAAGCTTGATACATCTGGTCCTAAGTCAGTCTGGGCTGACTTAAGGTGGCCATACACACGCAGATTTATCTGCAGATCTGTCTGGTTGGAACAAAAACATGGTTATGGATGAGAGCAAATGCCAGTTGACCATTTGCTTGGAAATGCTGGAAAACTGACAAACTGTCACTCATCCATAACCATGTTTTTGTTCCAACCAGCCAGATCTGAAGATAAATCTTACTAGTGTATGGGCACCTTTAGACTTGCTGCATCCGGTCCGAGAATGGGGCCGGCGGCTGCCTGTATTCACATGGGGATACCCAGCATTTACACGGGTGCATCCAGCGTCTTCGTATGTACATACAGTGAACGCCCCCTGGTCACCTCAATCTTGCTCCCCGCCGCTGTGGGAGCACCACGGCGACAATGCAAATCACTGAATGGGCCTGCACAGGAAAATATGTGCATGCGCAGGGCAGAAAAATCGGTTCCCAATGTGAACACGCAGGGGACTGTGGTAATCAGAATGAGGTTCAGACAGAAACCACTGATAATGGTTTGAAATGGGTATGCAGACTTTTGTAAGACAGACCTTTTTCTCATCTTATCATTGCGCACATGACAGCCTATGTGCAAAGTTTGGCCTCCCATGACAATGGATCAGCAATCCCCCTGATACTATTACATACATGATAACTGTGAATGACCAGGCATGCTTTCAGCGCCGCCAGGCCCCACTAAAAATGGGGCACAGCCAATGGAAGGACTTGGGCAACAGAAGGGCGTGGCCACACCCCATTAAAAAAATGAGTAGGGGTGCGGGCCGCCGACCGGCGAGGGTGTCCAGCGGGTGCGACACTTGTTCTGGGAGAGAGAAGACAGGCAGGTTCAGCAGCTGCTTCTCTCCCCCTGCTCAGAACTATTACACTTCCCACTCTCGACGGCCCTGTGAATGACATATTAAGATCACCTATAGCACAGGGTCAGGGCCAGGATGCTGGTACATGAAAGTGGAACATAAAGATCATTTAGAAACAAAGTGATAGAAAATTAGCATTGTCTGGAGTGCAAAGTAAGAGGGTTGTTAATACGAAGCTTGCAATGCAGTCACAGATTATAACCATAGTGACACGTACCACATCTTCTTTTCTATTTACAGTAGGTGCTGATATTAAGTCAACAATTTTTTTCCCTGTCCACCATCTGCCTCCCCCTCCTTCTTCCTGTTACCCTCAGCCTCCCCCTCCTTCTCCCTGTTACCCTCAGCCTCCCCCTCCTTCTACAAAAAATGGTTTTCCCTGTCTCACACCGCGCTCACAACCTATTGGGAGGTATCTCAAATAGTCCTTAACGGATAACTTGATCTTGTTCAAAGAAAGTGGGGGATTTCTTTCTTCTTTCTTTATTTTCTATTTTCTTTTTTCTCCGTAGCGGGAGTATGAAAGAGAAGCAGAAATGGGATATAGTGTAGTCTTATAAGAACATTAGTTTTTTATGACCACCACCCTAAATAGAAGTGGATTCCTATAAATCTAAAAGGGTAGCGTACCCTACTCACACCAAAACAATATGTGCTCCTCACATAAAGGTTTCTTTTTTGTCTGTAGACAAGGCCTCTCCTGTCGGTATTTCCTTTCCCAGAGAATTGGATAAACCATCACCCAGTGTGTCTCAAGAAGATAAGGCAGGGGACATACCCCACTTACACAACACGGCGTAGCTTCAATCCTATCTCGGTTTCCTTAAACATAACCTCCTTCTGGTTCAGATTTCTTTGTTATATCAATATATATGTATATTCCAAAAGAAAAGTGAAAAAAAAAACGATATAATACGGATAACAAATTTATTTTAAAAAGACACTTAAAATATGGGGCACAATGGGCCAGTACAGAACTGCACAGTAAAGATGGAAACAAGAACTTAACTTTGTTCAGGGGATCAGGTCCGGACTGATACCCCTGAATTGGAAGCAAAGAACATGCAGTAGTACAGGTCTCCAGATAGGTCCCAGACTCTCCACCAACGCGTTTCAACCTTGCCAGGTCTTCTTTAGGATGTGAGAGTCTGGGTCAGCAGCAGGGTATTTATACCCTTCATAATACTCCTCCCCTTCCCATGGGAGGGTTTGGGGTCCGAAAACCGGAAGTGTATTAAAAACATAGTAACTACATATGTGATATAGGCGGCCTGCTAAATAAACTGCCTCCTTCCATGTGGTAATAAAAACTAATATGTCCCTTAAATGCAGTATAGGTATTTTAATTAAAAATCGCCGCATAATACGGGGTGGAACGCATGCCTCCCCCAGAAATACGGCCGTGACACGCATACGCGTCATCCTGAATGCGCGATGACGCCAGCGGTCACCGGCAAATACACGCCGTTTCCTCCCAAATGGGATGGAACGCATGTGCCGATGGATGCGTTCCACCTGGTTAAGTGGAACGCATAGAGGCGGAAGGACCTGCTCTCCTTACCTCCGGCACGCTGATGCAGTGAACCGCATCCCGGAGGTGTCACTAATCCATTACTCGTATCAATATTAAGAAACGTAATCCACCTAAAAAACCTTATAATATTGGTCCTAAAGTGCACAGCTGATTAAAAGACCTGATAAAATATTATAACACACAATATTATAGTAGAAAACAGAATTATCAGGGAGTTATTAAAAAACCTTATAATGTTAATCTAAAGTGCACAATTGATCATGAAACCCTATAAAATACAATATAATAATATAATATAATAAAAAGCAGATTTTATCTCCCCCTCCTTCTCCCTGTTACCCTCTGCCTCTCCATGGGCCTTATTCTGCTCGGTACGGTGGGACCTTAAATGGGCGGATCGGGGTTTTTTTTCATCTGCGCATGCGTAGCTTTCGCAATGCGCAGGTGCGGCGACCTCACACCACTCACGGACGGTTCTCTCCGTGCGAAAAAAACTGTCCGCAAGAGTACAGGCATTGTGGGCGGCATGGGGGCGTTTTTTAGGGGAGCGGCCGGAATAATGAGGAAAACTGAGCGTAAACATGGGCGCACACGGGGGTGTGCACCAAAAATGGGGGTGTGCATTTTGGGCCAAAAACAGGCGAACGCCAAAGATAGCTCAAGACCACCCCTAGAGATACCGTATGAGAGCGGGCGCCTGGGTCTGCTAATTAACACTGATTACTACACCTGAATGTAATAAGCAATGCTGCAGCCTATTAAGTGAAAACCATGATTTCACAACCTGCAAGCCACACACAGGCCTCAAACACATTGGAAGCATATCTTTGAACACTTCTCTACATGTAAAGGTTGGTTTAATTTTAGGTAAGATTAATTCTAAGACCTGCTTATATATGGCAAGATAGTTAGTTTATAACCATCTACACCCATTCAGAAAGTGTTTTTATATACTTTAAAAAGCAGGATACTCAATTTACAGAAGTCGACATGTGTCAACTTCACTGTAACACAAACATACCAGTTTTTTATTGGGAAAAATACACATAAACCACATCTAAGAGCAACAAGGATGTTTGAGCAATGTCCTAAGGCCATGGCCACTATTTTGCAAACAATCTTTGTATTTTAGCCCAACAACATACATTATGCACTTTCATATATAGAATAATTAATTAATTGTCTTTATTATAGTTGAAAGGCAAGATTTGCAGGTCCATATATGTGAAGGGTATGCCACCGTGCACGGACGTAGGCTCACTCTCACGATCGGTGACACACGCTGAGTTTTCCATTGAGAAAAGGCGAGACCCGTCCGTGCACTGTGGCGTACGCTCAGATATACGCAAGATGTCGATGGGAAAACGGAAGAGAACCGTCCGTATACGGTGGCGTACGCTCTGTTGTACGCCAGTTACCGGTGTCTAATAGGAGATCCGTCCGTGTACGGTGGCGTACGCTCAAGTGTACGCCACTCCCCTTTGTCGGTGTTTGTGACCGTCCGTGTGAGGCTGTTCTGTGGGCGGACTTACGCTCACCATCCACGTACGGGAAACGTACGGTGAAACGGACCGTACGTACGTTGCACCGACCTAACCAGAATAAGGCCCTATAACACTCTGCCTTCATCACACACTTGAAGGGGCCCAAGTTATATTTTTGCACCGGGGCTCAAGTTCTGTCACTGTCCTGAGGGCAACAGCCACTAATGAACTGTCCATGGCTAGAATTGATTCCTGTATATATGGTCGCTTCTACCATTTGCTTAGTGTTTCTGTTTACCGCAATCTACTCTAGTAACATCATTCCGTTTTATGTCTTACCCTAACTCTCCGAAAATCGTTTGGAGCTAGTGAGAGAGACTGCATTGTTCCAGGGGCGTGGGATGCTTTGATTTGATCAGCAACAAGCCGGGAAACAAATAATCCTTTTACAGAAGGAAGCAGAGTGTAAAGTGCTTGGAAATGTTTGCGGACATCCAGCCAACACCTTCCCTGTGGAAACATTCTGTGATCAGCGACCACCTCTCATTCAACAATGGATCAATGGGACTGTTGTTGATTCATCATGGATAACAGAGCAGCTTTTATTTGTAAATTGCAAAAGCCAAGTGTACATCATTTAGCGACAATTACCAAACACCAAAGTACAAGTATTGTTGCAGTATACTGAAACAGCAATATAGAGATGCTTACCAACTGAGAAAAGGAACAGAGATGTGCCCTAAGGCTGCGAAAGAGAATGGCTGATCCATAGAATAGCATGAATCATATATATATATATATATATATATATATATATATATATATATATATATATATATATATGGTGGTGGCTGGCCGGCACTCCAGGGCTGTCGGGCAAGAATGCTTGGTGCCTTCCGTAAGCACACTCACTGCAGCAGTGAGTGGGGTATATGGATGGTTGGATGCGGCGGCACTCTCAGGCTTCACAAGAATAGACGACAAGTGTCAACTTTGTTCTTTCAACGTTTCAGTGCCCGTGCACTTTTATCAAGAAATGATGTCATTTCTTGATAAAAGTGCACGGGCACTGAAACGTTGAAAGAACAAAGTTGACACTTGTCGTCTATTCTTGTGAAGCCTGAGAGTGCCGCCGCATCCAACCATCTATATATATATATATATATATATATATATATATATATATATATATATATATATACAGTATATATACGATAATAAGATATTAGCAGGGATGCCAGATCTTTCACCTGTTGTACAATTGCAGCTTACAATGATGCATTGCTTAGCATTAGGAAATCAGGGTGGCAACAGCTGTTACAGTAGGTGCAAATGTTGCTCCTCCTGCTGGAGAGAGCTGGGTAGCTCAAAGGTTTTCTTGATGAATATAGAACTAGTTATAAACTAGCAAAGTAGCATTACAACCGCGCCAGAAGTGGCGTAACTACTGCAGCTGCTTGGGGAAGCAAGCAGCAGCAGGGTCTGTGTGGGCGCCGGCACCCGCTTGACGCACTGACATGTTGCTGCCTGCCGCTGTCCACTGACTGAGCACTGGACGCGAGTCAGCTGCAGTGTGGGTGGGGTCATGGCAGAGGTGACAAATTCACCCACTGATTCAATTTACTGTACACAGAGCCGGCTATTGGCTACTGTGTACAGGATGGGCGGGCGGATGGGCGTGCTAGAGCAGTCTGGGATGCGCCGGAGCCAAGAGAAGCAGCAGTGTATGCTGGTCTGTCTTCCTCTCTCCTGCTTCAGCTTCTCCGTTATGCGTGTGACGTGATCACGTCACACGCTGGGGAAACATGCTGGAGAGGAGCCTGGGGGGGGGAGCGCCACATACTTTTTGGCAGGGGGGAGCAAAATTTATAGTTACGCCACTGCGCATCAGGATACAGGGCCAGATGTACTAAGCTTCAAAACTGATAAAAAGGAGAGTGATAACTTAACCAATCATTTTTTAAACACTTTTTAAACGCTGGCTGTTTATCACTCTCCATTTTATCACTTTTTTTATCACTTTTGAAGCTTAGTGCATCTGGCCCTGTATCCTGAAGCGGTTGTAATGCTACTTAAAGTTTAGGTACGAATTCAATGTAAAATATTGCCAACCCCCCCAAATTTAACGTCGTACACCCCACCCCACGATAGACGCCAACCCGAAGCGTGGCGAGCGCAGCGAGCCCGCGAGGGGCGGCGGTGCGCGTCCTCCGACCTTTTCATTCCCCTACTATCCACTAGGGCGTGGAGTGAGAATAGAATAGTGTGGCGAGCGCAGCGAGCCACCGAGCCCGAAGCGTGGCGAGGGGACGCGGATACCTGTGAAGCCCGCGAAGGGACGCGTTTACCTGTGAAGGTATCCGTGTCCCCTCGCGGGGCGCGCTGCGCTCGCCACGCTTCGGGCTCGGTGGCTCGCTGCGCTCGCCACACTATTCTATTCTCACTCCACGCCCTAGTGGATAGTAGGGGAATGAAAAGGTCGGAGGACGCGCACCGCCGCCGCTCGCCACGCTTCGGGTTGGCGTCTATCGTGGGGTGACGACGGGGACATCTATAATGTGAAATGGGTCATATTGGCCCATTTCACATTTTTCACATTTTTTCACGATTTCAATGTTAAAAAATGTTTTAACATTGAAGCCTATGGAAAAATCGGGGGCATCGCGTCGGGACCATTGTTAATGGTCCCGACCGACGCGATGCCCCCGATATTTTACCTTTCCCGACACGATTTCAATGTTAAAATATTTTTTAACATTGAAGCCTATGGGGAAATCGGGGGCATCGCGTCGGTCGCGTCGGGACCATTGTTAATGGTCCCGACCGACGCGATGCCCCCGATATTGTGCCTAGCCGGCTAAATGGACCTGATTTCAAAGGAAATCGGGTCCATCGGGGGTAATCGTGTACCTTAAGTTAAGGTACACGATTACTCCCGATTGTGGCCGTGCTAGGAAACAAGTACCAAAGTTTATTAACTGCGTGCCAATTATAACTTAAAACATGTGGTGTTCTGAGGGCATAATGACTGTAGACATCCAGACATCTTGAGTGGACAAGGTCAGCATCCTGGGGGTCAGGATGCCTGCATTTAGTATACCAACACCCGTATACTGATTGCCATCAGAACACAGGTGGCGTTGCTTCGTAAACATTGCGTTGCCAATGCATATATATTGATAGCTGGAGTCCCAAATGTAAGAATGCCAACGCAGTTAGGGCCAGGTTGGGGAAGGCCTGACCCTACTTCTCAGCACCACCACGGGGTCTGCTGGGCTATTGTTACGCAACTACTGCACACCGTCCGCTGCCATATTCCCACCTGTGCACTCGCTGGGCACACACCTGACATCCTGGTACCCTGTATTTAAAAATAGAAAGCTAGCTTTCGGCTTTAAGTTTCAATAAGTTAAAAATGCGTCTTCTAATTAAATAGCATAACTGATCACTCAGCATTGAAACCTATGGGGTCTGTGGGGGGAATGTGTCAAACAGTGAGTTCTCTTAAGAGAAGAGAAACTCTGAAATCAGATTCATTGCAGTTTTCTGTAGATAGGTAGAAGAGAAATAAATGTCTTTTCTCCAGCAGAAATGCTAGATAAAATAGGTTTTATGTTTACTAAATGGAGCCATAATCTTACAAAAATAAAAGTGAGGCAAAATAAAATAATACAATGAGAATTTTCCCATGAACTGTAAAACTGAATGTTTTGAACAACATTACAGAGCCTGAGAAATGCTTACTATATATCTCACAGTTATTTATTATCCGTGTACTATGGCGGAGCTTTGCAAATAACAATGACCAGCATGTCTGTGTGTGTGTGAGAAATGTCTGACCTTGTGCATCTTCTCGCTGCGCCATGGGCACTGGAAATGGAAATGCCTACAGGGCAGAGAATCACGTTCCCTTCTAGAGACAGAGATGCTGGGTAAGTTACATGTATTCTGTCAGCAGCATACCAGATGTATTAAGCTTCAATAAGTGATAAAATGGAGAGTGATAAACCACCAGCCTATCAGCTCCTTACTGTCATGTCACAGGCTGTGTTTGAAAAACGACAGATAGCTGATTGGGTGGTGGTTTATCAGTCTCCATTTTATCATTTTTCAAGGCTTAGTACATCTCGCCCATAATATGAAGATAACAGACTGTAACATGGCAGTTAGGAGCTGATTAACAGGTAGTTTATCTTTATCCACTTTATCTCTCTCCAAGGCTTAGTACAGACGACTTAGGCCCTTATTCAGATCTGATCGCAGTACAAATTTGTTTTCAAAATGGGCAATACCATGTGCACTGCAGGTGGGGCAGATGTAACATGTGCAGAGAGTTAAATTTGGGTGGGGTGTGTTGAAACTGAAATCTAAATTGCAGTGTAAACATAATGCAGCCAGTATTTACCCTGCACAGAAACAAAATAACTCACACAAATCAATCTCTCTCTGCACATGTTACATTTGCCCCACCTGCAGTGCACATGGTTTCGCCCATTTATACCCCTTTCCCACTGCAGGCTTTACACGGTAAAATGCCGTTTTTTTAGCCTTTTTAAACGGCTAGAGCTGCAGTGGGAAAGCTCCAGGTTGCTTTACACGGTTAACAAATACCGGTATTTGTTAACCGGGTAAAAAGCAGTGTTTTTACCGTGTAAAAGCCGTTTTTCCGGCAGTGGGAAAGGGGTAGCCCTTTACCCGTTAAAAAAAAAAACGGCATGGGGTCCCCCCCCACTGCTGTAACCAGCACCAGGCTGAAGGAGCCGGGGCTGGTATTAAAAAAATCAGGAAACCCGACAAATAGGGGTTCCCTGATTTTTTACAACCAGCCCCAGGCTCCAGGTCCGGGGCTGGTTCCCAAAATACGGGGGACAAAATGACTAGGGGTCCCCCGTATTTTAAGAACCAGCCCCAGGCACAACCAGCCAGCAGGGTAATGCCACAGCCGGGGGACACTTATGATATAAGTTCCCGCGGCCAAAGCATTAACCCTACCGACCAGTCAGCCTGGCCAGGGGCCCTGGGGGAGTGGGGACCCCCCCAATAAAGGGGTCCCCCCCTCCAGGACTTACCTGACCAGGCTGAAGCCTGGTGCTGTCCTCGATGCCCCTGGGCGGTGGGCATCGAGCTGATGGTATGGTGTAAAAAATAGAATAAAAACCATTGTCTTTTACTGGTGAACTATGAGTCCCTGCAAGCCTCCCCCGCAAGCTGGGACTTGGAGAACCACAAGTCCCAGCCTGCGGGGCATTAAAGGGCCCGCTGGGTCTTGTAGTTCCACAGTAAAAGAAAGAGTTAAATAAACACACTGACACACGTGAAAAATAAAAGTTTAATACATACATAACACATACATACTGATACTTACCTATCTTGAGCCCGTAGGTAGCCCTGGTCCTGATGTCCTGGTCCGTGTCGGCGTCTGTATCCATGTCGGCATCCCTGTCGGCGACGGCGTCGGCGGTCCGGAGTCCGAAGAAATCCATTTGGGAAGCTGTGGAAGGAAACCATACTCACCTGTCCCAGCGCGACGTAGTCCAGGTAAGGTCTTTGCAAAAAAAACAAACCGAACACCCGAACCAAGCGGACAGCTGAGAGACGCACGGTGTGTTTACATCGTGCGGCTCCGCCCCCGAATGCCGCTATTGGCCGCCTTGCGGCCTAGCGGCCAATAGCGGGATTCGGGGGCGGAGCCGCACGATGTAAACACACCGTGCGTCTCTCAGCTGTCCGCTTGGTTCGGGTGTTCGGTTTGTTTTTTTTGCAAAGACCTTACCTGGACTACGTCGCGCTGGGACAGGTGAGTATGGTTTCCTTCCACAGCTTCCCAAATGGATTTCTTCGGACTCCGGACCGCCAACGCCGTCGCCGACAGGGATGCCGACATGGATACAGACGCCGACACGGACCAGGACATCAGGACCAGGGCTACCTACGGGCTCAAGATAGGTAAGTATCAGTATGTATGTGTTATGTATGTATTAAACTTTTATTTTTCACGTGTGTCAGTGTGTTTATTTAACTCTTTCTTTTACTGTGGAACTACAAGACCCAGCGGGCCCTTTAATGCCCCGCAGGCTGGGACTTGTGGTTCTCCAAGTCCCAGCTTGCGGGGGAGGCTTGCTGGGACTCATAGTTCACCAGTAAAAGACAATGGTTTTTATTCTATTTTTTACACCATACCATCAGCTCGATGCCCACCGCCCAGGGGCATCGAGGACAGCACCAGGCTTCAGCCTGGTCAGGTAAGTCCTGGAGGGGGGGGACCCCTTTATTGGGGGGGTCCCCACTCCCCCAGGGCCCCTGGCCAGGCTGACTGGTCGGTAGGGTTAATGCTTTGGCCGCGGGAACTTATATCATAAGTGTCCCCCGGCTGTGGCATTACCCTGCTGGCTGGTTGTGCCTGGGGCTGGTTCTTAAAATGCGGGGGACCCCTAGTCATTTTGTCCCCCGTATTTTGGGAACCAGCCCCAGACCTGGAGCCTGGGGCTGGTTGTAAAAAATCAGGAATCCCCTATTTGTCGGGTTTCCTGATTTTTTATTACCAGCCCCGGCTCTTTCAGCCTGGTGCTGGTTACGGCAGTGGGGGGGACCCCACGCCGTTTTTTTTTTTTTAAATTCCCCCCCCCCCTATCTTTACACTGCTTAAACGGGTTTTTAAACGGGTAAGTGTGAATGTGACAAAAACAGCTTTTAAACGGTAATTTACCGTTTAAAAGCTGCAGTGGGAAAGAGTCTTTATGGCTCTTACCCGTTTAAAGACCCGTTTAAAAAAAAACGGGTCATTACCCGTGTAGGCAGTGGGAAAGCAGCATTAGAGAACAAATTTGTACTGCGATCAGATCTGAATAAGGGCCTTAATGTATTAGTGTTTCAAGCAACAAAAGCTGGTTACAATTGTCAAAGTAATCTTATACCTTGTCCATACTAGAAATGAGTGCCAGGGCCAAAGATTTGAATTTGGATTAGGCGCCGGGAGATTTGGACTCCACTTTGTCAAACAGCGGTGAGAGGCTTTGGATTTAGATTTTTTTGAAAATGGTCAAAAACCGCCCAAATCGCGTAATTTTTGCGTTTTTTTTTTGTCCCTAGAGTAATATTAACCCCAATAACATTAATTTCCAGCCATTTCCAGACAATTTTGACCACTTTACAGCCCACAATGTTGTTTTCATTCAATTTAGGCCAAGGTCTGTTGCGAGCTGGCTGGTTAATAACACATGGATCTTCTGATCAGTATGGTGTATTGGGGTGAAGTACACACAAACAATGAAGAAAAGCAATTTTTTTTAATGCGCAGCTTGTATAATGCTGCATGGAGGCCGAACAATTACACACGGACCTTCTGACAGTATACTAAGGGTGCAGTACACACACTGAATAAAGAAAAAATGTATTTGGATTTTTTCACTTTAGGTAATTTAATTTGTTTTTAATGCGCAGCTAACATGGTAATATGTGCGGTCTGAAAGGTCCAGAGTGATTTTACCATTTCTAAAAAAAAGGTATTTGGAAACGGTAAAAAAAGCAGGGTAAAAAAAGCAGGATTCAGATCCGTTTTTTTGCAGTCTGAAACGGTATTTAGGACCCAGCCAATAGTGGTCCCACTCTCTGCATTTCTAATGATCAGGACCCAGTGCAGTGAATATTTAATGAGCGGGTGGGGACCTGCTCATTAAATATGCAGTGTGATCATTAGATATGCACGGAGGTTGGGGGTCCCCCACCTAGGAAGCATTTTACAACACCCCCCCACGTAGTGCACTGGGTCCCTGCTGGCTTCCCCTCCCCCCCCCCCCCCCTTCTCGCCGGGCATTCACATGTAGTGTGCCCAGTCCGGCTCTCCCCTGCTACCGCCGCTCTCCCCCTGATCAGGGACGGATTCGGTGATCACCCTCCCGCCTCATGCTGGCGGCTGCTCCTGTCATTAGACAGGAGGCCGGGCAGGGTTGCACGGCCCCCGGAGGAGAGTTTTGGATAACTGTTCTGCTGCATGGACTGGACTGTGCACTCGGCAGTGGCACCCTCTGCGCCCTGCACTGCTCTCGGCCTCCGGCCTCCCCACTGCTCTCCTGGACTTCACCCAAGCCAGGACCCCAGAACAGGTGAGTAGCCAGGGGGGGCACAGCAGCAATCACCTTACCTCAGGGAGCCGGGTATGAACTTACGCCACTGGCTGCGCTGCCCAGGTAGGAGGGAGCAGGGGGGGGATCCCTTCTGCTTTCACACCAGAAAACCTGTTTAGACCCAGTGCTGTCTGCTGCAGGGGCGGGTGGGGGGGAAACTGTAGGGAGGGCTGTGGAGGGCAGCGGGGGCCTGCTATAAGGGACCAACTATGGGTAATAATAAGGGGGATTACTATGGGGGACATACTATGGGGGATTACTATGGGGGACATACTGTGGGGGATTACTTTTGGGGACTACTAAGGGGGTTGCTGTGGGGACTACTAAGAAGTCACTTTATTTTATTTTAAAAATTAATAAATATAATAATAAGTACAAATAAATAATAATAAGTATTATTATAAATACATTATATATTTTTTTAAATGCAGATGTGCTACCAAGTGTGCAGAATAAATCCAGGGGTCCCTCCATGTGTCCCATATAATTCATGGGTGCTGCCATGTGTGCTGTATAACTCCAGTGGTGTCGTCATGTGTGTCAGTCAGTCCTGTGTGCCATATAATTTCAGGGGTGTCGTCATGTGTGCCGTATAATTCCAATGTTGCTGCCATGTGTGACGTATAATTCCAGGGGTGCTACTATATGTACTGTATAATTCCAAAGGTGCTGCAATGTTTGTCATATAATTCCAGGGGTGATGCCATGCGTGCTGTACTATTCCAGAGGTACCACAATGTGTGTCGTATAATTCCAGGGGTGCTGCCATGTGTGCTGTATCAGTCCAGGGGCATCATCATATGTGCTGTATAATTCCAGAGGTGCCGCTATCTGTGCCATATCAATCCAGGGGTGTTGTATCAGTCCAAGGTTGTCGCCATGTGTGGCGTATAATTTCAGGGATGCTGTCATGTGTGCCATATAATTTACAGGGGTGCTGCCATGTGTGCCGTATCAGTCCAGGGGTGTTGTCATGTTTGCCATATAATTCAAGAGGAGCTGCTAGGTGTGCCGTATCATTCCGGGGGTGCCGCCATGTGTGTTGTATCAGTCCAGGGGGGCCATCATGTGTGCCGTATCAGTCCAGGGATTGTGCCATGTGTGCTGTATAATTCCAGGGGTGCCATCATGTGTGCCATATAATTCCAGGGGTGCGCCATGTGTGCCGTATAATTCCATGGGTGCTGCCATGTGTGCCATATATTTTTACTAAAAGAAAAAAACGTTTTTTTTTTATTTTACTGCAAGGGTGCTGCTATTAAGTGTGCCGTATAAGTCCATGTGAGCTGCTATACCTTTGTGTGCAGTAATTAGTCCAGGGGTGCTACTAAGTTTGTCGTATAACTCCAGTGTTTGTGCCGCCCACTTGTCTTGCTTAGCTTAGTCATCCAGCTACCTCTGTGCAACCTTTTGGCCTGAAAACAATATTGTAAGGTGTTCAGAATAGACTGGAAATTAATGTTTGTGAGGTTAATAATACTGTAGGAACAAAACAACAAATTGTGTAATTTTAGCAGTGTTTATGATTTTTTTCCAAAACAATACAGATCCAGATACAAATATTGTTCTATGGTACAGAAGTGGAGCACCCAGGGTAAGCCGAGTGTTTTTGAATGCATAGTCCTGTCTCTCCTTGCTGGTTAGGTGCAGACATTCTTACCATGGATACATTGCTAGCATACCTAGAGGATTACAAAGCTCCAATTGCTCCAATTACACATGGAAATAGCATGTTTTGAGTGTATTTACTAATAGCCCCAAATTGCCCAATATTTATAATCATTGAAATATTTATTTTTATTTGTGATTGTCAAGCAATCATAACTTCCATTAAGAATAATAAAGCTAATGAGATCTGTCAGTGTTAATAACTTTTCCATGGAGCTTGAGGCATGAAGACTTCACAGTGTTATATGACGTAACATCTTTGTTTTGTTTCAACAGGAAATGTAGAAAAATACCTATAATATCATGTTAGCGCACGTACTACTACCATATTCATTTAATATTGAGAACACAACTTTATGTATGTATCAAAATCTCATTTGTAAAATGTCAACATTCAACAATCCAGCTATTCAAATGATTTCCATGTATAATGTATAAAATGGAATGCAATATATACCTTATACCAGGGGTGGGCAATTAGCGGCCCTCCAGCTGTTGATGAACTACACATCCCAGCATGCTTTGCCTTATTTTTGCTATTTGGCTATGCTGAAACTGATGCAAAGCATGCTGGGGTGTGTAGTTCATCAACAGCTGATTGCCCACCCCTGCCTTATACCATATTAAACAAAAAAAAATGTCTTTATGTCTGATTGGCCATTTGAGAGATAGTCTATGGCATTCAGCATGTAGTCTCCCTTATACTGTTTGTGTTCACAACCTAGCGAACAGGTAAGCGCTGCCCGCCGTCGAGATGGTTAAGCTAACACATCACCTCGCATGCGGCTGCACAGGCTAAAGATCATTCGATGGTCGCTTTGTTTATAATGAAAAGTCAGCCTGGACTAAGTTTTCATTTCAATGCTGACCTCCGAATTCAGGGGGTCGACCCAAGCTGGCATCGGCATGCCTGTATTTGCAGGGGAATGCCCAGCTCTGGCCGTTCCCCTGCTCTAGCCCCCAGGCCGCCCCCTCCCCTCACTGTACACATGCCCCAGTGATTGTGACACTTGCCAAATACATTAGCACAGGGGGTTTTCCACTGCACATAATCGCGCATTCGCAGACCCCCAACATCAGCCGGGAGACCAAATTCGCCCTGCATCAAGCGCGTCTGAACCACCCCCTTTTTTTTCATGCACAAATTGATGACAAATATTCCCGTGTTAGGTGTACATGAAACAGAAATGCATTCCATGTTTAGGCTTGGGTCCAGTCCCCAAGATTAGGGTGGCCAATCCGGGATCGGCGGGATCCTGGGATTTGGCCCTAAAAACACCTGGATTTGAATCCTGGGATTGGAAGGTCCAATCCCGGCATTCCAGGATTAACCTGCGCATGTGCAAATATAATGCCGGGCAGCATCTGAGCATCTACTCAGACACTTCCTGGCTGCTACTGACCCCGGCCGTGCGCAGCGGGACATGATGTCAGAGGTCACGCTGCGCAGCCTGCCTGCCAATCACCGCAAGGCCTCCTCCGGTTCCTCAACATCTCACCGCCTCTGGCCCGGGTCCTGACAGCTGCACGCCTGTCATCTCCTCTGCAGCACATCGCCTCCGGGATGGCTCCTGACACCGCACGCTGGGGTCCTCTGTGTTGCACGGCTCCGGACCTCCTCTTCTGTGCACCGCCTCCTGACAGCTGCAGGCCCAGTCCTCTCCTCTGCGTTACACAGCCCAGTCCTCATCATTAGTGCACCGCCTCCTAACAGTCGGTTGCCCGGGTCCTCTACTGTGCACCGCACGGCCTGGCTCCTAACAGCCGCACATCTCCTCCTGCCTGTGTCCAGCTCCTTCTGCTTGTAAGTACACTGTGGGTTAATTGATTTAGGGTTAGAGGGGGGAATCCCGGGTATCGCTGGAATCCCGGGATTGAGCATTTTTCAATCCCGAATTCCGGGATTGAAAAAATGCCCCGGGATTGGCATCCCTACCCAAGATATGGTACTTATGTAATATCTGGGCGCCCGATTTTTTCGTCGCATTGCAGAATACGTGACGCAGAATACATGTCAAGTAATCTGCGGCCCATCGCGGGGCTCGCTGCGCTCGCCACACTATATAAAATCAACTCCATGCGTAGTTGGATAGTGGGGGTATGAAATCACCCATGGTTGACTATACAATTAAAAATCGGGTCTTTACAAAGAAAAATTGCATCACATTGCATCGCATCGCATGCCTTAAGTAGTGGCATGCAATGAAAAAATCGGGCGATAATACATAAGTACCCAAGATATTTCATGGTATAATTCAAATATTCCCAAAATTATCTAATAGCCAAAGCATTTTGAGTATGTGAGACTTGTATCATGTACAGCAAGTGAGAGAGTCACACTTCAGGTGCGGGGTGCAACTAGTAGTACACAACTGCTTAATTTATAATGTTACACTTTACAAAACAAATGAAGCATCAACACAAATCCTGTGTCTATCTGGCTCTAATTATTGTGATTTAGGCTCCAATTCTATAACTTGTAGGCCCAGTGTACGGAATACATATGGCTGTCCTGTGGATGGGATCCCGGCAGTCACAACACAGCAGCATCTAGATGGAGGGAATCCTGGCAGAGGTTCCGGTAAGTATAATTCCCTTCTTCCTGCCCCCCTAACCCTCCCATCCCACAACCTAATCCTACCCACCCCACTGCAGGCTAAACCTAATCCTCCCTGTTAGTGCATACCCATAACCTTCTTACTTTACACCTAAATCCTAACACCCCCCCCCCCCCCCATAGCATAACCCCCCCCCCCCCCTTTTTTTTTTTTTTACTTCTTGAACCTTACCCTCACTCCCCACAGCCTAAACGTAAACACCCCCACCCCCTTCTACAGGACCTGCAGTCCTGCTGTAAAATTATTATTTTACTAACGGACTATCAACCCACTCCCATCTCACCCTGACTTTATTCTCCCTCTCTAAAACAATAAAAGCAGGGTCAGACTGTGGGCCCACCCCCTGCTCTACGGGTCAGGTTCCAGACTGAGCATTTGAATTATACATATGTTACATTATACTTTACAGGACTATGGGGATTATTCTGGTCGATTCGCAAGGCTGCAAATGCATGTTTAACAAAAACATTCATTCGCATGCTGCAGGGGAACGCCAACATCATTCGATTGTCGACTGATGTGGAACGTGCATGCATATGTAAGGTTGCTCTGAGCAACCAACCAGAATACCCCCTATGTTGCATTGCTCTTACTAATCTTGTACATTATCATGCATGTGCTAGGTGACTTGTTTATGTCAGGTGGCCCAGACTCTGTAATAGTTAACCAAGCCTCTGTGATGACTCCCCCTCCGCAGGCTGGCCACACACCTAAGCAAGGGCTACAACCACTGCGTTCTCCCAGTGGGCCCATTATGCCCCACTCTGACACAGAATAAAAGTGTATTTTTTGGGGAGGAGAGAGGCACCTTATTTCATCTTGCTCTATGTGCCAAAACTCCTAATTATGCATCGGCACAACACTGTAATCTAAAGCCCTCTGCACACGTACCAAGCCAATGACTATATTGGTATCAGTGAGGACCCAGCAGGGGTGCCGGCATCGGTAAGTGCATTTAACAATATTTAGTGTACACACTACGCCCTTTCTGAGGGATATTGTTCACAATAGCATGCCATCTGTGTCCCTCCAGGCACCTTTCCCCTTGTCTTCAGCATGCACAGAGCCTGCTTCTGTTAGTGACTCTTCTTCACTTCAGCCATCGTGGAACCTCTTCGTATGTTGTGCCAGAAAAAGAAGGCTGTTGGGACCCAAGGAGGGGATGAAGGCCACAGTGTGTGAGTACCAGGAATGGAGGCCTGCAGCTCATCAGCGACACTAGGGCTGCCTGCATCATCTTCTGAAGTAGATGGTCTAGACTCTATTCTTTTGGAATTACTGTGCATGGCTTTGGTGGAGGTGAAACTAGTTCCACCTACCATTACAGGTTATGGAACTTAGTTCACCCCATTCGCCCCACTTTAAATCTGGAAATACTGCAAATAACTTTGAGGCATTCAAACCATGAAACCTATAATAATTTATACCATATGTGTGCAGAGCTCGTGGAAAAAGAAGGCGAAGGGCTAAAGGCCCCCATACACTAATCTGTCTTGTCCAAGTTGGACCAAATTCCCCTTGAGCTCCCCTGGAGGGCTCACTTACGATTTGGCTTTTGATATGCCATTTTTACATGCGATAAATCGCATGCAATTTATCGCATGTAAAGACTCCCGAGGAGCTGCTGCGGCGGCGTAAGAGGAAGCCGGGCAGAGGTGTGCGGCAGGGCAGGTCCGTTGATTGGCTGTGAGAATTCCCTTAGCCAATTAGCGGCCGCCCAGATGCCCGCCCTGCTGCCTTGACCTGCACATAGGTGTGTGCCAGCGGCGCTTCACTGTTGGCACACACGTATGGAATCGGACCCAATACATTGTGGGTACTGAAAAAGAACCCGCGATGTGCTGCTGATGGTTCCGATCTGATAGATTTTATGTGCAGGAGGTTCAATCTCCAGGGTCTGAGCTGATGCTCACGGGACCGCACATCGGATGGGATGTCAAACACATCTGATTTGGGCCGATTTCTCGTCCCGATCCATTGGAATCCGGTGAAATTGTCCCAATCGTACTATTGTATGGGCACCTTAGCGGTGAAAAAGAATTTGGAACCAAAATGGAAGATCATATTTTTCCTCAATATACCAGCTAAAATAGTTACTGCTAAAGTCCATAATAAATCAATGAATGTAGCCAGGAAAAGATATTCATTTCCGAAACCAAAATATTATGAAACTTCTCATAAATATATTTAATGTTATTAAGGCCAGAATTTGGATAAACTGTGCAATATTAAGTTATGCCTTCTGAACTTTTTTTACTCACTGGGATTTCATCTCTTGGACAACCTGGGGTTTATTCCATCAATGCACAAAGTGATCCTAAGAATTCTGTGATATTAATAGTTAATAGGTTGGTGTTTCTGTGCTGGCTAAGAAAAGAGATTTAATTTATTCATATAGGCCAGAGGCCAAATCGTAATTGGTAAAGTACAGTATTTATAGGAACCGTCATACAAGTTGACATATGAAGGAGTCACAAATAAGTTTATCTTTCCCTCACATCTGTCAGAAGTAGCCAGATTTATAGTGAATTTACCATTCATTTTATAGAGGTTTCTGACAAAATCTCACAACCTGCAATTTTGTTGACCACATAAATGTCTAATTAATTTTGAGTCAAATCACAGGTAAATCAAGTTACAGTAACTGTATGAACTTTGTTTAATATGGAGGCATTGTAACCCGTATATTCACTAAATAGGGTATGCTAAAAACAGCTGTAGAAGGGTGTCACTTGGCTCAAAAGACAATGACCTGGGCAAATTGCTGCATCATTTAGCGGGATTAACAATACATCCTAATTTGTCACAAATATCCAATCATACATTGAGTCCTGCCCAGTGTATAAAAAAAGTGCATTTTTGATAAACATTTTAAAAGCTTGACAGAACTCCATTCACTCAATTTAATGTCCAGTTAACACATGAAAATAAACAACCCCTGCTTAACCAGTGATGTTGGTTTATTAATAGACAGCAGGTACAGCTGTACTCACTGTTACATGTACTCTGGTGATGGAGCAGAGCTTGAGCAGAGTGAGACAAACAGGTAGTGGTGCAGGGAGGTTGGACCAGCTTTACAGCGGGTTCTATCCAGGTCTCCCATAGGAGCAACAGGAGACTTCTATCGCCCACCATTTCACTCTTCACAATGAAACCACAAAATGGCCCATGCTCAGTAGAGATCTATCAGTTTGAATGGTTAGCCAAACCTCTGTGGCAGCTAGCTACACCTCCTCTGGAGATTGGCCACACCCCTAAACAAGCGACCCTATCACTGCTTTCCCCGGTGGGCCCTTCATTCCTCATTCTGACATTTTAGGCAGAGCCAAGAGTGGCGGCCAAGCTGTCCCTGTGCCCAATCTGTCGGTGATCACACATTATGTCAGGCCTGGCCAACCTGTGGCTCTCCAGATGTTGTCAAACTACAAATCCCATCATGCCTCGCCACTGTTTTGCTATAAGGGAGTGTTAAAACTGTGGCAAGGCATGCTGGGATTTGTAGTTTCACAACATCTGGAGAGCCACAGGTTGGCCTTTCCTGCATTATGTCATCACACATCACATTATATCACACAATATTGCATATTTATTTCACACATCATATTCTATCACACTTCACCAGAGCAGAAACTATATTTTTTGGTGCCTTTAGGGCAGGCATGTCCAAAGTCCAACCCGGGGGCCAATTGCGGCCCGTGCTGTCATTTCAAGTGGCCCGCAGCCTCCAGCCAGAAGTGGGTGGAGCATCAGATGCGGGACACACAGCACTAAAAGTGGGGCCCTGGCAAGCGTGCCTTTATCTTGCTGTCTGCAGCAGTGAGGTGGTGCCGGCCGCAACAGTGAGATGTGTTTGGTGTCTTTCGGGTGAGTATGCATCCAACCCCTGCAGATGCAATTGTATATCACCCTCCTCTGCAATCACATTGACATCAGTGTGTGGGGAGGGGGTGCAGCAAGGGGGAAGCTTGCTCCCGTAACATGCAGAGTGAAGGAGGGCAGCAGTGGGAGTCCAAGCATCTCCTGTCCTTGCAGTTCCTGCTTTGCCTCTCTGTCCTCTGGCTCACACAAGGGGCTGGGAAACATACATAGAAGGGAGGGGGCAGGCAGGGGGACATACAGTCTTGAACAGTATTGACGCCATGAAATGCCCTTTTTCCGTGCCAAAATAATTTGGCAGTATTTATAAAAATGTGTTAGGATAAATAGAAAAATAAGTAAAAATATCCACCTGTGAGATTAATGTATGAAATTTGCTTTACATTACTAGAATCAGTTAAAATGTAAATAAAACGAGCAGATACTACACTTAGTACACTCAAACCATAAATAACTGTCTTTTTTTTTAAAGTGAGCTGGTGAGCCGCCCAAAAGATCCTGATCTTGTCACTGTGCGCTTACTTGATCCCAGCTCTCTTTAGTGAGCCGTTTTGCCCATCTCTATATAATGGCTTTCAATGAAGTGATTCAAACTTGCAGGGAGGAGAAGTGCCCCCTTTGGAGCAGGAGCCCGGCCGCAGATGACTCCTTTGCCTCCAAGAGTTACACCCCTGCTGCCCTGCACATCACACATTATACTTTATTACACATTATCAAATCACACATCATATTACATCACATATCAGTGACATCATTATTATATCACACATTACATTATATAACACATTGGGGGAAATTTACTAAAGGAAATTTGTAAAAAATAGGTGTATTTGTATCCAGAAATACACTCATTTGTGACATTTTGGGGGAAATTCACTTATATGGATTCGTAAAAAATAGGTGTATTCGTAGGCAGAAATACACCTATTTTTTACACATTTGTATTTTCGGGATTTACTATCCCGAAAATACAACAATTTGTATTCCTAAAGATGGCACATTCGTATTTGTATTTACAAATACGAATGTCTACACCATCGACAGGATACGACAGGAATCACCATTCAAAAGAATGGTGGTTCCTGATTTACTAAGCAGCCGTATTGATAATACGGCTGCTAATTGGTGTAAAACAGGCACCAAAATACGTCAGGAAAATACACCTTGATGTTCCTGTCGTATTTGGCAGAAGCCTGCACGGATCAGTCAGATCTGTGCAGGCTTTAGTGTAAAAAAAAACAGAAAAATAAATAAATATTTTAAAAAACAGCGTGGTGTCCCCCCCACAGCTGTAACCAGCACCAGGCTGAAAGAGCCGGGGCGGGTAGTTAAAAATCAGGGAACCCGACAAATAGGGGTTCCCCGATTTTTAATAACCAGCCAAAGGCTCCAGGTCCGGGGCTGGTTCCCAAAATACGGGGGACAAAATGACTAGGGGTCCCCCGTATTTTAAGAACCAGCCCCAGGCACAACCAGCCAGCAGGGTAATGTCACAGCCGGGGGACACTTATTATATAAGGTCCTGCGGCCAAAACATTAACCCCCTGATCGGTCAGCCTGGCCAGGGGCCCTGGGGGAGTGGGGACCCCCCAATAAAGGGGTCCCCCCCTCCAGGACTTACCTGACCAGGCTGAAGCCTGGTGCTGTCCCCGGTGACCCTGGGCTGTGGTCACCGGGCTGATAGTGGTGTAAAAAAAATAGATGAAAAAACTATTGTTTAAAACTGTGGAACTATGAGTCCCAGCAAGCCTCCCCCGCAAGCTGGGACTTGGAGAACCACAAGTCCCAGCCTGCGGGGCATTAAAGGGCCCGCTGGGTCTTGTAGTTCCACAGTTAAAAAAAATAGTTTAATAAACACACACTGACACATAAGAAAAATAAAACTTTAATACATCCATTACACACATACTGATACTTACCTTTCTTGATCCCGTAGGTAGCCCTCTGTCTTGGTGTCCTGTGTCCAGCTGGCTGGTTGTGCCTGGGGTTGGTTCTTAAAATACGGGGGACCCCTAGTCATTTTGTCCCCCGTATTTTGGGAACCAGCCCCGGACCTGGAGCCTGGGGCTGGTTGTTAAAAATCGGGGAACCTCTATTTGTCGGGTTCCCTGATTTTTAATTACCGGCCCCGGCTCTTTCAGCCTGGTGCTGGTTACAGCTGTGGGGGGGACCCCAAGCTGTTGTTTTTTTTAATTTATTTATTTTTCAATTTTTTTTTTACACTCTGCAGCCTGCACGGATCTGACTGATCTGTGCAGACTGCCTGTAGGAATTTGTATTAGCGGCCGTATATATGGCCAGCTAATACGAATGGTTACACCATGGGAGGGTTACAAAGCAGTCGTATGTTATTTACCATGTCTCTGTGATATCCTAGAACTGAAATAACATTTGCTATTTCCCAGGCTAAGCAGATATTAGAAACTGCATAATCAAAACTGAAATAGTTATTTGTTAAACAAAATCCAAAGATTAGTCAAGTAAAATAAATAGTCTGTACTTTTTATGCGACATGTATAGTATATTAGAACTCAAAAGTGTATGGGGACTAAAACTCATCAGATTTACTAAACGGTCCGTATCTCTTCAGAAAAAAGAGATGAAAAATTAATATTAAAAAAGTTAGTTTTAATTAAATGTAAATAACTAAAACAAGACTGCTAAAAAGCTCAGCATCTGTAGACACTGAGAGTGGGTGGATGTACCCCAGGGAAATGCATTTCAGTGACATCAGCATAAAGTCACAGACTCAACTGCAGCAAAAGACAAGAAAGGCTGCAATATAATGCATCCAATTCTCCCCGTGAACCACCTGGCAGCTTACTGGGAGTCTCACATGCATTTTGGCACTTGATCTGCCATTTATTCATACGATAAATCGCATATGATTAATCGCATGTAAAACACCCGGGGGGGCTGCAGGCGGGCCAGGAGTATTTTACAAAAACCCGTTCAAAAGAAAGGGAGGCAGCTGACTGGCTGAGAAAGCTCTCTCAGCCAATCAGCAGCCACCCATTTTTTTGTCCGTTTAAAAAAAAATACTTCTGCCCGACACCCGCCTTTCGCCATTTGCCACCCACCGCAGATGCAGAGCGGGGAGAGTGCCACTCCTGCCTGGTGCTCTCCCCTTTGCAGATAGGATGCAATACATTGTGGGTGCTAAATTTGTCACGTAGATCAGTCCTGTTGTCCAGTAGTAATTAATTTGGTACTGTATCTGTGGAAAAAAATTCCAATACTAACCTACTTCCAATGTAGATCGTGTCATGTTGGGTCCAAAGTAGGCATCAACAGGTTAAAATTAACAAAACAAGTGTCCTGTACCAGCAGACTGAGGAACGTTCAATTAATTTTGCAGTCAGTGTGATTTGCCGGTGCCCATCATAGTAGCCCATGTTCATTTTATAACATGGACTCCTATGTTGTGAACCGCCATAGGAGCCCATGTTTTTATCATAACATAATTTTTTTGGTGCCCCTAACTGTGCATATTGTGGGTGAAGCTATAATGTGGGTACAATTGGCCCACCCACATAAAGTCAGATCCACATACATTAAAAAAGACAGATTTTTAAATACTCAGACTCCAACACACACACAGAACCAGTCAGGGTGTGATTCTAGATTTATCTTAGTCATTAATCCACTTCTTATCATAATTGAACCTACATTGGCAAACACAGGGGGGGGGGGGGGTTTCTGGTTGCCTGGAAACCCCCTCCTCTTGGCAAGTGCCTTTAAATATGACAATGGCACTGTTATATAATATGATCAATAGCGCTGCCACCACATCATGCAGTGTAAGGGACAGAGCAGAGCAGCTGCACATGCCCAGTGTACCAGCTTCTTCTACCTCATTTACTGTATGTGTGGATCTGAGCCCTCAAACATCACAATGGACCAGAGAGTAGCAGCTAGGAGGAAGAGATAGGAGCCTTACCATGAAGTGGGAGATTGTGAGCTTAGAAAGTACAGTACTGGTTCTATTATATCTGTGTATTTATTTATTATGATATGTTTAACCTTTCCTGACCACTTATCTTATTTAAATGTTTGAAACAGCCTATACTATAGACCAGCGGTTCTGAAACTGTGGGTCCTGACCCCAAAGTCGGTCCCGACCTTCTCAGCATGGGGTTGCGACTCCATGTTGCTGACCATCAGACTGATGACTTTTCTAATTTTAGTCAGTGATACAAGGAGTCTGATAGATCTGTTGGATTACCAGTAGGAGCCTTATGCACACAATTTAAGACAATTTATTAAATGATCTAATCATACAAAATAAATAAAACGAATAAAGCTCAAAATAATACCCTACCGGGACTTGGTAATTATAAACCATATCAACTCAGCATTTGCTAGTGCACATGTTTTTAACTTTTTACATTTATATTATTGTTGTGTATTATTTTGAGCTTTATTAGTTTTATTTATTTTGTATGATTAGATCATTTAATAAATTGTCTTAAATTGTGTGCATAAGGTGCCTACTGGTATTTCCTTTTTTCTGCACATTCTTTTTGGGGGCGGCAACCCCCTCCCAGAGGGCAGCCACTTGCACACAGCACCCAAACACTGACCCACAGCGCTCAAAATATATTGTTTTTTGTTAGATCTGTTGGATTGTCTGTTATTTTAGACTCCTCACATCATGTTGCGCCTCCACAATGCTGCCATGTATGTGCTGTCTGCTGACTACACATGTGATGTGATGACCTTCTGCAGTAACTTGCTGGGGTCCTGTAATTATTTTTATTGTCTGATGGGGTCTCGGAGCAAAATAGTTTGAGGACCCCTGCTATAGATCATCTATACCAGTGGTAGCCAACCCTAGCCCTCGAAAGCTACCAACAGTTCACATTTTCCAGACAACCTAGCTGCTGCACAGCTGCACTCATTAATCACTAACACATTTTAAAAGATCCACAGATGGAGCTAATTAGCTCACTTGTGATTCTGTGAGGAGACCTGCAAAACATGCACTGTTGGTAGCTCTGGAGGACTAGGGTTGGCTACCCCAGATCTATACTGTTAAATATTAATACTGTATTCCATACAGTATCCAGTGTATAAAAAGACCAATTTTCAGGGCTGTTACCACACTCCCCCAGACTCCCATACTTACATCAATGAATGTTAGGAGTAAGTATGCCAAATAAGGCCCGTTCAGGAGTCATAGGGATATAATTGACCCATTTCTCCATGGCGTACTTAATAAACTGAACCCAAAATCTACGAAATTTTGGGCAAGCCCAGAGACAATTAAATAAATCTGCAGATTGAGTTCCACATTTATAACAATTTGAAGTACTTGACTCTCCTATCAAGAATCTCCTATGTGGGGATAAATAAGCCCTATGTAGTATATTTAGAAACATGATAGTATAGGAGGAATAGGGCAATAGTGTACAAGCCCTAGCATGAGAACAAAGTAGGTCTTTGGATGATATGCTGAGAAGCTAAGAGAGCCAAGGGGTCAGATTTGTAGAAGATCTAACATGAACAACCACTTCTCGCAAACAATTATAAATTGTAGAAATAGCTCAAAGGTTAGGTTTTTTAATCATGGTATCTACTGGATTATACCATTTCGCATTTGAGAAGGGCCTGATAATAGAGATAATACAATGTTGGGCCTGGAGAAAATCAAGGGGGAAAACTGCCAGGAACGGGGGGGGGGGGGGTTTATTGCTCCTTAAATTCCTGGAACTTTACAGGCCTCTGAGCGGAACTAAATGTCAATTTACCCATCACAACCACTCCCTGTGTCTGCCAAATGTTGAATGGATAAGAAGCCTGCCCATCCTGAAAATCAGGGCTAGACATAAAAGTGCGGTGCAAAGAATTGTGTGTGTTCAGTCCAAATTGATGCCGCAATACATGCCAAGTCTTTCTAGTATGCCACAGTAATGGGTTATCTCATAACAATGGTGGAATTTCTTGATCATGCATGTGAAGAAAACTGGTAAGGTTGCTACCCTCTAGAAATTCTCTTTCAAGAGAAGTGTTTGCGTACATCTCTCATTCACATAACCAATCTTTTAGGTATCTTATATGAGCCGCATAAGAATATAGTTGGACATTAGGGAATTACTTCCTCCAGTAGATTTCGCTTGTTGTAGTTTGTTTAAACCTATCCGTGGATGTTTACCCTTCCAGATGAATTGTCTAAAGGTAAAGTTAATCAATTTTGCATCTTTATTAGAAATCAGAAAAGGGTGGGCTTGCATGAGAAACATTAATTTAGGAAATGAAATAATTTAAATTAATTTAGCTCTACCTACATAAGATAAGAAGAGATTTTTTCCATCCTTCAAGATCTATTAAGATAGAGCATATTGCTGAGGAGAAATGAAGGTCATAAAGAAGGTGAGGATTACTAGAGATTTTATTCCCAGGTATGTAAAATGTTGTCAAACCCAAGTTATTGGGGTGCTTGAGGAGAAGGGGACACGAGAAGAAGGTCTTCCCAGACGAAATGCCATTGATTTAGAAGTGTTCACCTCAAAACCGGATATTGAGCCAAATCGTTCAAGATATAAAATATTTTATCGAGAGATTACGCAGGGTCCGAAATATATAATAAAACATCATCCGCGAAAGCAGTCACTTTGATTTCCCTATCTCCAACTTTTAAGCAGGTATTGTTTCCAAAATACAGAGCAAAGGGTTAATGGCCAGATTAAATAAATTAGCCGAGAGGGGGAATCCCTGTCTTGTTCCTCTATACATAGTAATGGGGTTGCTACAGCACCTGTTTATTAATAACGATGTAGAGGGAGTAGTGTACAGATACTTTATAAAATTAATAAACACAGGGTTAAATTGTCTTGTCTGAAGTGCTCCAAATAAATGTGGCCAAGAACTGTGTCAAAGGCTTTTGTTGTGTCTAAATTAAAGAGAATGTTCTGAGTTTGGCTTTTACCGTGTGATGCCACCACTGCTGCTGTTGTAGATCTAATTCCACTTACCAAATGTTATGGTAAAATTAATTGTTTGCCATAATTTTTGTAAGAATTTTTATGTCGGTATTAATTAACTTGATACAGTAGGTCTATAAGAGTCTAGCTGCTGCGGGTCTCTCTGTGATTTAGGAATCAATATTGTGTAAGCATCATTTATATGAGGAAAGGGCATATTATTTCGAAGAATGTCATTAAATAGCTCCACAAGCGCAGGGGCAATGGGTCCTTGCAAAATTTTATAATAGTCCTTTGATAACCCATCAGGGCCAGGGTTTTTATGCAATTTTAAGTTAGAAATTGCACATTAATTAATGTAATGTTATTTCTTTTTGAAGGATTTCATTTTGAGAATCCAATAAAAGGGGAAGAGCCGCTTTATTAAATGGTTATGTAAATCCTGATCAAAAGGGCGAGCATCATATAAATTGGGAAAAAAGGACTCAAAGTGTTGTAAGATACGCAGAGTTGCCGTGTCAACTGACGCTGAATATGGATCTTTACTTGCTGTGAACAATCTTTTTGATCAAAAAATCTCAATCTCAATATTGTGGCTAATAACCTTGCAGTTTTGTTGCAAAACTTGAAGGTCAAATCACAATTTGTCTGTGATAATAAAAAGTCATCTAAAAGTTCTCTTGCTTGAGTGTATTGCGTTTGGGAGTCTGGAGAGGGGGAATTTAAATATGACCTTAAAGATTTTTACAATGAGCATTAGCTTTTTTTTTTTTTTTAAACATACTCTTTGATGTGGACTCACATTGTGGCCTTAGATGCCCTCCAAAAGAGATTTGGTTGTTACCAATGATTAATGTTATGATTTGAATATGTCATCCAACTACGGATCAGGAATTTAAGAAAGTCTTCGGATACTTAAAGGTAAGCCGTAAAGCGCCAAGGTATAAATCCTCTAGTAAGATTTGGTCTAGCAAGAATAAGTGTGACAGGGGCATGATCTGATATGAGGATGTTATGTGTATCTGTTTCAAATACTTGTGAGACCAAAGAATCATTTTTAAGAAAATAATCTATCTTGACCACGAGCCATGTATGGCTAAATAGTAAGTAAAAGAATGGTCAGTCTGGTTAAGGAGTCTCCAAATATCACTTACTTGTAATGTGGCTTTTAGGAGATGTCTCTGTCTACATAAAGGTAACATAAGATTCTGTGGGGTGGGTTGTCTATCTAGGGTCGGGCTATAAACTGAGTTAAAGTCACCTCCTATTATTAGCAGACCATTTTGGCGTTGTGCCAATGTTTGTGTCATGGACTGTACAAATTCAGTTGTCAATATATTAGGAGCATATATGCTGGCTAGAGTATAATTTATTTCCCAAATAGTGACATCTAGAATTTAAAAACGACCTTCAGAATCAGGCATTGAGGCTGAAATAGAGTACTGAACATCTTTGTGGAATAGGATTGACCCCCCTCTAGTTTTTCTATTAAATTTAGAAGAAATACACTCTCCCAACCATGGAGCTCTTAGTGTGGAGTCTCCTCTCGCCTCCCAGTGCGTTTCCTGTAGAAAAATAACATTTGGGCGAAACCTATGCAAATGGGTAACTGCTCTTTTCCTTTTGACAGGGGAATTAAGACCTCCCATGTTCCAGGACATGAGCTTAAGTGGGGTTGAGGGAGGAAGGGGGGAAGTAGAAGAGGGATTATAATGCATTAACCCACACCATATCTAGGAATCCAGTTTGTCTGATAAAGTACAATTGTATGGAGGACCCCTCCATCCCATCCATTGGAGAGGGTCAGTTGAGTGGGGGTACGGGGGAGAAGGCAAGCACCAAGAACAACATATAAATTGGACGTACAATGCCACAAAACACTTTTAGTCCGATAATTTTCTTTTCTGTGTAAAAGTGGGGGTCTGACTGGGACCAGCAAAACAAACCAGCGCTCCTAAAATATGGACAGTGAACACACAAATTTAGGGTGTGGCATTGTGGGGAAGGGGCATGGCCACTTAATAGTTCCAATTCACATTACACCACACAGCAGTGTCAGTTATTCACAATAATGCCACTTATACAAATTGTGCCAGCTAGAGCTTCTGTACCAGGTAGAGCACCGAGACAAACTGCCCCCAGGCAGAGTCATAACATGCCCATAACATATTATGCAACATACCGTAATGACCATTACACATTATGCCACACACCATAATGCCCATTACATATTATGCCACACTGTAATGACCATTACACATTATGCCACACATGGTAATGCCCATTACAAATTATGCCACACACCATAATGCCCAGTGCATATCATGCCACACACAGTAATGCCCATTACATATCATGCCACACATCATAATGCCCATAAAATATTACACCACACACCAAAATGCCTATGACATATTATGCCACATAAGTTCCACTTACCTATATGCGGATGATTAATTAGGGCCATTCTGCAAAATGCTACCCCCATACCAGGACTTGACGCAAATCAGCAGATACTTGTGTATGTATTTGCCAATACCGGCACCCTGCCAGGTTCCCATGGCTTCTAATATTGGCAATTGTGTATGGACCTTTACAATACACACAAGATGACAGATAGCTTAAGCAAAAAATGTATGGGCATACATATTCTGTTTCTGCTTTTGCCAAATATATTAAGATCAACCTTTCTGCAGTGTTAATGAAGAGAATTTCTTAAATTTATTTGCTGTCTTCTTTTACTAGCATCAGTGCCAGAGGCACAAGTTAACGTTTATCAAAGAAACTCCACACCTTTGAAGTTTTCAGAACAGTCTTTGCCAAAAAATATAATAGTATATAATACATACATACAACAACATCAAGCTTTAAAGCTACATGCCAAAGTCAACTTACCCTTTAGTTAACAATTTAAAAGAAAATAACATAGATAAATGTATGTTTTATGAAATTAACCAGTAAATTATAGATGCCAACTTTTTTACCTTTTTACTTAACCCCTTCATGACAGAGCCAGTTTGTGCCTT